>NW_027273865.1:14850000-15170000 GCF_046630095.1 Trachinotus anak
CCCACCCTACAAGTGACGTGCTTTTTTAGGCAAGTCATGATCCCCATTAGTGATGGCCTCAAGTATAGATCTGATTGTCTGAACCCCCATCATGTATTTTTTTCCCTAATTAGTTCCTTGGGCTGGAGGAGGAGGAGGGGGAGGAGGAGGGGGAGGAATGAGCAGTGATACACAAAGTTGAGGCACAGCATCACGGTTAGAGGAAGAGGGTGTTGGCGAGGAGATGGTGGTGGGTGATGAGTAATGCTCTGACGTCGGTTCTGCATTTGGCAAAATATCTGACAGCGATTCTGTCTGCTGGCATGCACCTACTCTACTATTGTAAGTATATAGATGCAGGCGGATGCGATGAGGCATGTAGCCATTCAGTCAAAAAGATGCAGACACACCACCGCGCTGCAAAACACAGCGAGCAATGATCTCATGCACAAACAACAGGGACTATACAGTACAAAAACCAAACTGTGTCGGCCGTCAGGTCAGACACAAACAGAAACGCACCCGACAAAATTCACATGCATGCACTAGCGCACACCTTGGCTGTGAGTGGTTAATGAATAACTAACTAGCAGAGAGGAAAGGGAGCCATCTTCTCTGAGTAAGGCCAAATGAATTCGCCGAAGCGCTATGCAAATGTTCCCTGGGCTAACGAGACTGCCTGCATGATTGGAGTGCCATTGAAATTCTCCTCGTGCACAGCCCTCTCTCACTTCCTACCTCCCTCCCTTCTTCAATCTCCCTCCATCTCTCCCGCCATTTCAATCTCTCCACAGAACATCCATGTTCCTATCTATCTATCTATCTTTCTATCTATCTATCTATCTATCTATCACTTTACAGATAATCAGGACATTTATCAGTCACTGGATCTTGAAAGCTACAAATCATCATTTCCTTTCAACACACAATCATGTCATCCACACAGATAAACACTGCGGCCCTATCAGTGCCTGGACAGCAGTGAATGCCCCTGTGTCTTACTCTCTCTCTCTCTCTCACTAACACACACACACACACACACACACACACACACACACACACACACACACAGGGTCCGCTCAAACAGAGCAAGCTCAGAGTCGCTCTGCACCTGTTCTCTCTGTAAAACATCCAAACATGAGTGCTGAATAAATAACCCAACCTAACACGCATCACTGCCAGGTTCACACACGCACACACACAAACCACAGCCCATAAACACACATCAATAAGTAAACACCACCCATTTCCCCTCCACAGCTACACCCCCACCGTCCCACACTCTCACACACACATACACACAGCCTCACACTCGGTACAAACTGCCACCATCCTAAAGACAAACACACATTGATGGGCATGATGTGTGTAATGGTTAATGGCCAAAAACTTACAGGGATGAAGAAAAAAAAGTCTAAAGGAGAAACACATGGGGGTGGCATTAAGCACTTGTCAGATGCATCTTTAATGGCAGGACTCAGCGGCTTTAAACCCCATAGCCTCCTCTTCCTCCCTGGGGTGCTGGGGACAGCAAGAAAACTGAGCACACACACCTCTGTCTTTGTCCATCTGCCCATCCCCTCTTCTGTCCTCTTATACCTACCCGCCTCATTCCATCATCCCTCCATCCCAATGCCCACTTTTCCATCTGCATAATTTAGCATGTCATGCTTTTGTGCCACTTTGTCTTTCTTTTTCTGCCTATTCTGCCATTTTTTTTGTGCCTGTCTGTTGTTCACTTTCAGGTTTGATGGAGTGGAAGGAAAAGACGATGCTTTGTCACTTCGCTGTCTCCTAATAAGTGGCTCTAGAAAGGGAGACTGAGAGAGGGATAAAGTTAAGAGAAGAGTGGATAAACAGACGGGCAGAGAGAGTACAGGGCCTCTGCAGAGTGGCGAACAAAATGGAGACTGGGACAGAAGCTGCAGCAGCTGTGGTGACGCTACACTTCACAGAGAGAGAGAGAGAGAGAGAGAGAGAGGCAGTGTGTGTGAAAGAGAAGGGGGATTAAACAACCTCAATCAATGAATGCAAAAATACAGGCGTCACACTTCTCCGCTTCCTCTTCACCCTCACCTCTCTCCCTCTCATTATATCAACCAATCACTGACTCAATCTATCTATCTATCTATCACTTTGTGTCATTATCTCTGAAGCCCCTTCCTATAATAAAGCAGAGGAGTGGGAGCAATTTTTGAACTTTTGAACAATTTTTGAACAATTTACGATACACATTTTTTTTTCCAATGGAAACAATATTTGTAGCAGATTATATATAACTCAAATAACAGCTAAATCATGTTGGTAAAGGTTGGTATATATTCCTTAGCCTGATTTATTAATGTAATATGACTCATACTGTAAATGCTTTTTTCAACATTTAATCAAGCATGTTATTCAGTTTAATATCTTCAACCACAGCATGTAACATGATTCACAGAAGCATTATGTTTGTGTCTAAGAAATTTAAGAAAAAAAGCTATATCTAATGTGTGAAATTTTACAATAGTGATCCCATCTATTCATTCATTTCCACATTAGACAAACAAAAAAACTGTACTTGTTTTGAAATGTTACTCTTACTAAATGCCTTTAGACATATCTTCAGCTATTCTGTAATACATTTTACTTATCAGCTGACATACACACAGATATCAATACATCTGCAATAAGATAATATTTGCTGATACACTGAGCCAGCCAATTTGGTCTCACTCTAATGTGTCTGTACAGGCACACAGTGTCACCTAAAAAACACACACACACACACACACACAGCATCATCATCCTATTCTAGTCCATGCACCATGAAATTTACAACTTATAAAATCACAGTCGAATAAAGAAAGAAAGAAAAGTGTTTATCTCTTGACAGTGAGGACATGCCTATCTACACTACCTGTCACTGAACTGTACATAAATATGCAGCTATGTGCTCTGTGCCTGTTTGTTTGTGTGTGTGTGTGTGTGTGTGTGTGTGTGTGTGTGTGTGTGTGTGTGTGTGTGTGTGTGTGTGCATGTACACGAGTGTGGCGGAGCTGAGCCGTGGTGATGCACTAATAAAAATCAGGCAGCGATGCATCCTCACACCTTCCTCATTCCGCCCGCCGGTTCGCACCCGTTACCATGGCGACCAGATAAAACTCACACTGTTTTAAGCTCCAGCTGGAGGAGGAGATGGATACTAACAAAGTGACATGCGCGCACACACACACACACACACACACACACAGACACGCACAGGCACATAAACACACAGATGAAGTTCCTTCATACCCATCCGTCAGCAGAGCATCCTCTTTCAGTTCCCTAACTGACAAGCAAACAAATGCTAATTTTCTAACCGACAGCAACACCAGCAAACCATCAATTAGAGGGAGAGACATGGCTGGATAGAGAGATAGCAGGAGAAGGGAAGGTATGACATGGGAGTAAAAACCAGCATAGCCAGTCAACACACAAAGCCCTCCTCTGTTTGACTGTCTGTCTATCTATCTGTCTACGCCCCTCCTCCTCCCCCCCAGACACCCGCTTCTTGAACGGGCCTCAACACAAACAGATCTGGCTGTCAAATAGTGACACGACACCCAGGCAGGGTCGCCTCGCAGTGAGGCCAGCTGTCAGCAAACACCCTCCTGCCTCTTCATCAAAGCCCATTCAAACTCAGCTTTATTGACCAACACGGCCGTCTGTATGACATGTGTCATCCTGTCAGGCCGATACCTTGGCATACACTGTCCCTAATAAATGGCAAACCACTAGAGCATCTCGAGTGCTATCGAAAGAGAGAAAGCTGTACATGCCACCAGGAGCTGATAGATGGAGTGGATGGGTGGATGGGTGGATGGATGAGGTGTGTGGTGGAGTGTAGTGGGGTGGGAGGGGCGCACACGTGCACACTGTCTGCGTGTGTGTCTGTGTGTGGCCACGATGCTGACACAGGCCACCAGTCTGTACCAGGGAGGGAAAGAGATGAGAGGAGGCTTCGAGCCAAAGATGGACGGAGAGAAGAAGAGGAGCACTGTGTTACTAATAAGACCTATTCATTAGCTCTGCAGAGAGAAAGAGAGGGAGAAAGAGGGAAAACAAAAAAAGCTCTCAAACCTTTTCAAATGCAAATTCAGATGGTGCAGGACCATTATTTTCATTATCAAATAAGTTAACGAATATTTTTTTTTTGATTAATTGATTCATCTTGCAAATAAAATGTGACTAAATAGTAAATAATGTGACTAAATAGTAAATAATGCCAAAGGTGACATCTTCATGTCTTGTGTTGCTTGATCAATAGACTGTAACCCAAACTTATTCAGTTTACAATGATATAAATCCGATAAAAGCAGCAAATCCTCATGCTGGAGAAAGTAGAACAAGCAAATGTTCTATGGTATTTGCTGGAAAAATAACTGAAATGACTATTGGATTACCGAAACAACTAATCATTTCCACTATAAAATGCTGTTTTACTGTGTTTATAGTATGTACAATGAGAATGAGTAAATAAATATCATCAATAGTAATTCTGGAACATGCACATGATCAAAACGTATATAAATTCTTTGCTGTAAACTTATTTTTACATTAAATTAGTAATAAGAAAAGCACATTATGGTCATATCATAAATAACCATTTTTTTATTGAGGCATCTAAAGGCACACTGATCAGCGAAGCCAAAAAAAAACTGCTCGTGTTTGTGTGTGTTGTGTGTGTGTGTGTGTGTGTGTGTGTGTGTGTGTGTGTGTGTGTGTGTGTGTGTGTGTGTGTGTGTGTGGTCATGCTGACACACATGCTCTTGCTTGTTCATATGTGCATGTTTAACCGAACACGTCCATCAGCTGATCAATAACATACTCCCACTGAGCTCTCACCACACTGCCATGATACAGTGGCTTGTACAAACACACACACACACACACACACACACACACACACACACACACACACACACACAGAGCTATCAGTCAAACAGACTGGCCCGGTCTCACCACTCTCACACTGAGGGATCCGTGACAAGAGAGAGGGGAATCCAACAGCAAGCTTTATCGATCCAGACTGGAAACCCCCCTCAGGCCACACAAGCACACACACACACACACACACATAAACACACACACACACAAATGCACGCACTACAGCTGTGCTGGATCAATGAGTGCTCCCGTGTGAAGGACAGAGCCATACAAAGAGGCACATAAATGCACACACACACACACACACACACACACCTCTATACACACACACACACTCGCACACAGTATTGAGAGAGATGAAAGGGCTGCTCGGTATCAGAGAGCAAGATAAGAGGCAGAGGGAGCAATACGTATCATCTGACCTAAACAGTCTCATCTGACACCCTGCAATTTACCATTGCTCCATGGAGCAAATGTTAACACTGCACCGCACAGGCCTCCACACACATGCACACACACAAACACACAGTCCACATAAACACCAATGCACAGGCATACAGCAGCATGTAGGAGGCTCAGTTTCAAACTAATATTATCATTCCTCAGTTAAACATCGAATGACTTGAACAGAGGATCAAATGAAGCAAAGAGAACAGCTCCAGACACGGCAGAGCCCTAGAGGTGTGGCTGCTCTCTTTTGGGTGACTGTGATGAGCAGCTAAACAGATCTATCACTCATCAAATTAGAAACTCCACACACACCCTTCTGTCCTTTACACAATCACACACACACATACAGCACATGTCTACTAATGCCTGATTTATCCCTGTAACACAGCTATTAACCACAGCAGTGTCAGTTAGTGAGTGAAGAGCCAGGGATGTGCCAGGCAAGGGCCATTTCATCAGACTTGAATGATTGGAGCTTTTTCTTTTTTTCTTCTCTCACTGACAAAACAGGAGATGTCACTGGCACAAATAAATTGATTAGTATCGATTAAAGGCTGTCAACAATCACAAACAGGGCAGCCGAGGAGGAAATCTCCATTACAATAAAATTGGAAAGAAGATCACATTTTTTCAGATGCTGACACAGCTCAGGATTTGTGGTTTTAGTCAGTCTAAAAATAACAGGAGAGATTTCTCATTTCTCTAAGGGCAAATGTTGTTGAGTCCACTGACATATTGGGATGACATTAGATCATTTGCTTTCCATTATTACCCACCAACTGATCAAATAGAGCAAGCACACACTCAGCCAAATAAAACTCAGATGGTCGTACAATGACGGTACATTTCAGCAAGAGAGGCAGAATTGCAAAAGGCCAGTAACACAAGGTGGATGTGGGGCTGGTTTTTCCTGCATATTGACTTAGTTCATGTTTTTGTGAACCTTTAATGACTATCTTTGGCTGAATTTCCTACCTGGGACGATGGAGACGGTGTCTTTCTCCCAAGACACCACACTGACGTACTCCTGGACAGCTGAGGGGATGAGGCACTTGAACACGGCAACATTACCCCGCATGGAGCGCTGGTCGGCCACACGGACTGTGTAGGGCTCCCTGAACACTGGTGTGTGGAGAAAAGAGCTGGAGTTAGTCAGAGGAGGGGTGTTGGTTGGTGGTAATAATGGATGTTTCAGAAGATTTAACCAATGACTGAGTGTTGAAAGTGAAAATTACTAACACAGTTTAGTACAGTAGGACTGTATGATTATTTTTGAACAATTACTTGCCAGAGAATGTCAGACAACACTTAAAAATGTCTGTCACAGTTCCCCAGAGCCTGGAAGTATATCTTCTAAGATATTCAATTAAAGAATTAATAAAAGACGTTGCAAAGTGGAAAATTGTCACATTTGCAAAGGTGGAACCAGTGAAGGCCTTTTAGACCTTTAGGATACCGAACCACTGACAGAAGGCCGTAGTGTTACCATGCAATGTTGTAATTCAGCAAAATTAATGACGATCTTCATGTTGCTTGTTTTGTCCAAACAACTAAAACCCAAAGATATTCAGGTTATAATGACTTATGACTAAATGACTTAAACAGTTAATCAATTATTAAAATGTTTTGCCGTTTTATTTTCTGTCTGTCTGCTACTTGATTAATAGACTAATTGCATCAGCACTGTGTAAGTAAAACAATTTATTCTTCTTGTTGTGTTGACCCTGTACAGCTGACATCCTTGTATCCTCTTTAACCCATTGTAAAAGCAGGGGCAGGTCTTGTAAACAAACTTGTCTGGTGTTCTGTCCGTCCACATTAGACCAATGTTCCTCTCTTTAGCCCCAGATTTAAAGTCACATAATGACTGTAAGGAGGGCTGACTTGGAGCTGCGTTGAAGGGGATACACAGTGAGTGGTCCTCGGCCTTTTAAAGAACAACGCCACAGATGCTATGAGACGGCGAGGAGTCGAGGGTCGCTCACGGCCGATGGAACTGTCACATGCAGGCGCCAGGCAGCAAAAACACACCCCCTGCACATGGCATGCAGAGCACTAGGCTGTGAGTCTGTGCCAGTGTACAGAAAGGATGGTGGTGATTAAGACGGGCTTAATGATGAAAACAGTAGCCTGTAGCTAACCAAATTATCTCTCCAGTTAACTCTGTCACATTTAGATTAGTGAGAAATGTGAAATGCTGAATCAGAGCATAAATTTTCATTAAATAAATTAAGTAAAGTGAAATTAAATTAATGGATTATTTTGGTGAGGAGGAGAGACAGGTAGTTCAAGGGCATGCTGGCTTGACTGAATGAATAGGGAGATGTGTTTTCTAAACTGAACTGAGCTCGACTCTGTGGGCTTCCACTACACCCTCATCATATTTGTTGCCAAATATTTCCCCTATAACTTTGACACTTTCAAAGGTGCGGCTACTTGACATGAGTAACATGAAAAAGAAAGAAAAAAACAAAATTACAGAAATCAGATCAGGCCCATGTTTCTGGCATGACAATCTAACACAATCTATCAACCAGGCTTCCTTTGGAAATGAGGACAGTAATGGCTTAACAATGTAAAACACACATGCACACACACACACAACACAGGGAGTGGCCCCACCCTCCTGTGTGTTCGCTCTCTCTCCCCCAGCTCTCCAGTGATATAATTAACGCCTAGCCTGAAGGCCAGTTTCCTTGGTCATTAATAATGCTTTATGCCAGCCGCCACTGTCACTGGAACCCAGTGGAACCAAAGCCAATGTCCTTGTCCAAATGGTGGGGAGTCTTTCACCTTAAAGTCTGAGGTTTAAACTTCCAAGTCTTTGTCTGATTCTGCCCATTGCTTTCACATTGTGCTACTTTTTCATAAGTGGCTGAACCTTGGACCCTTTCGTTTTTCTTTCCTGACTTGTAAAGGAGTTAAGAGTGAAGCAGGATTGTTGAAATTTAACCTTGCACCATACAGCATGACTGAACACCAGTTGTGGTGCTGCCTTGCTACTTTGTATCTGAGCTTTTTCAGTGGTTGCAGTGAGATATCCTCTGGAGAGCACATCTCACATCTCACATCGGTCACCTGACACACAGAGCACTAATCTGAGCTGAAGCCTCATTTGTAAGCAAATCAAAGCTAAAGGACAAATAATTCCAATCAAGTCTTCATTTCAGTTCTTCATTTAAACAGCCCCCGCTTCCCACTGATGCCGTCTACCTGCAGATCAATAGCCAGAATCGACTGAGCAGCCTCGGCTGTTGTGGCCGAGCCAATTCTTTCAATCATTTATTTACTCCCTGATTGACCCTGCTGCCTCTCATCAATAGCAGGGAAAATCCCCAATGCCCACTGAGCCTCTCACAGAGTGTTTAAAATCAGCTTGACAGCTTGTAAATGTTCGGCACAATGACGACAGTCATCACTTGTCAGTTTAGTGGAGGTTCAAATCCAGTCAAGGTCACCTCAGGTTTGTATTCCCTGTGCTTTGACCCCAGCGTGTCTTACACTTGCTAACCTTTACAAAAGTGTTGTCTAACCACCTCTCTCCCTGTTAAAACCAGTCAGATAAGCCCTGTATGGCAACATGCCCTTGTACACAACCATGTAACCAGCTCCAGTAAGAAGCAACTGTTGTGATAGCATTGTCATTTAACACACGTTCCTCTTCCAAGATATGAAAGACACAGAGGGAAAAAAAACATTACATATTCATTTTCTTTAGCCTTGTGACAGGATGCAAATGGTAACCCAACTGATTTGTGTGTAAATTGCACTCCCCCTCATCGCATGCGCAGCAGAATCATTAGGATGTTACTGATGCCTGACTATATGCAGCCTGGTTGCCTAGGAACGAGCTAAAACATGGGTCTGGTGCACTGGGTGCACTGGGAGGCAAGTCCTGTATCACTGTCGCTTCAATAATTAACGACGGGGAAACCAAATACTGCATTTACTTATTCATAAAGCGAGCAGCAAAAACACAGAGGAGAAAGAGAGAAGGAGAGAAATAATGAAATACAGGAGAAATGAGTGGATGCAGGTTTCATTATTGAATGGATCAGAAAAGCAGTTCTTGTGTATCAGGTTCAGGGACCCTACTTACTGTATTAGTGAGGAAATGTCAGACAGAGAAGAGATGAGGAGGGCAGATGGAGGAAAGGGATTTAAACACCTGCTGTCTTGGCCCGGGCCTATGTAGGTTTGTGTGTTTTAGTCGGGACAAAAGGGAGACGAGGTGATCTCACTGAACAGGTGTCCTCATTTCATTTTATTAAGTTTGTGCAAGGAGGTGTTGGGTGCACAAAACATGAAACCCTGGGTCTCAGGCAGATGACTTGTGAAAAGTGATCATGACGAACTGTATGTGCAAAATGCGTGTTTTCATTTTTAAAGTCACATATTTTGTCATTGGGTCCTTTTACCAAAAGTGGAGAGGAGCGGAGAGGAGAGGAGAGGAGAGGAGAGGAGACAGTACAACCTTGTTCCTGATGCTATAGATGCTGCCAAAAAGCTGGATATGTTACACACACAAAAAAAGCTTTGCTTTAGGGGTTAGGGCCAAATTCACAAAAATGGCTTAAAACTGAATCTTTTTGTCAATGTGAAATTGATTTTCTCTGCCTTTTTCCTGTGATAATACTCAGTTTGACAGCTGGCAGATTGCCTTCCTTATTCTTCCAAAGGAAAGAATAGGTGGAGATGGTGTGTTAACTTAGGCACAATTCAGGTTTCAAAACAGCCTTGAAATAGGCAGAAATTAACATAAATATAAAATATAAATTTTAAATATTATTATATATATTATTTAGTAGGCTAATATTTGATTTGAGGCTAAGGATATAGTATCATGAAAACCAGAGCTGGGAGGTGAAAGTTCAGCCAGTGACTGGGATGTTACAAAAGAACTAGGAAGACTACGAAGATTTTAGGAATAAAGCTGGGAGCTGCCAGTACAGCCTCATATTAGAAGATAATCTGGCAAAGCACATACTGTATGTTCATGTAAAGTTTAACTTTATGTTACTTTATTATTATTATTATTATTAATAATTATATTAACTAATTACTAAATTTGTCTTGGTTAGGCTCCTCCTTTCAAGACAATCTGGGAATTTTGGAAAAGTAATTTATTGCTACACAATACATTTTATTCTTGTTTGGCAAATAAATGTATAAATAGTCACAGGAAACATAAGAGCTTTCACTGGGTGAAATAAACAGTACAGGACAGTTAGCATGACACCTTTCAGAAAAATGAAGAATTAGTTTAGAAAGAAAGTGAAGTAGAAATATGATTTAAAAAAATAACTATTGGTGTAAATCTTACCAGATCTCGCCAACCATTATTGTGTATGCTTATGTGCATATGGCACAAGTACAGGGTGGAAGTGAGTAATAGGGTACGCAAGAGAAAACTGTAGTGGGTGTTTCTCATTTTTGAATGTATTTTTTGTATTTATTCACTGAATTACCAAAACAAATTTGAAATAATAAAAATAACTGACCTCAACTGGGAAAATAATCCAGAGATGATGTTCAGTATGAATTATTATTCAACTTTAGCAAGTTGTAGAAGTTTGCTATTTGATTTACCATTGGAAAATGAATGAAATTCAATGGCGTTCACGGAAAAAAGAAAGGATAAATACAAAAATCTGAAATTCTACAACATGCATTTGAAAATGATCAGCAGTATTAAACAGTCAGTACACATAAGTTGTAGTTAAGGAGCTAAAACCTTTAAAAACACTGGTATAGTACTGTAAGAGTCCTCAGTCTGAGAATGAACCAGTCCAGGATGAAGACCAAATTGTAGATGCACTTTAAGTTGCACTGGACTGCCAATATATAATGATTCTTTCTGTAACATTCCTGAAATAGTTTTTGTCCAAGATGTAATTATTATTTAGGGGGTGTTTCACTGTCTCTCAAATCCCATTCTTAAGTCCTTCAATCTATCTAACATGTTTAACCAACAAATAAATGTCAGCAACAGACTGGCGTTTAGAAAGACACTAAAGAAGCTAAACACAGAAAACTAGATAAGTTGCAATCACAGAGCCAAATAAAAACATATACAGGAAGAAAAGCAGCCCACATAGTGATTTTCATAAATGTAGAGCTATCCAGACAGGTGCTAGTGCTATTATTGGACCACAATCAGCATGCATGGGAGAGGGTGAGAAAGAGGGGGAGGGATAGAGAGAGATGTGAAGATGTGAAGAGAAGGGAGACAGAGAGACAGAGAGAGAGAGAGAGAGAGAGAGAGAGAGAGAGAGAGAGAGATGGAGGGGGTGTGGGGGTGGGGCAGAGTTTTTTTTTTTTGGGGGGGGGGGGGGGGGGGGTCACACTTTGAGCTGTCAGCTGTCATCATTCTCCTGCGCCACCTGAGACAGGGCATGCCACACCCTGGCACTCACTCCTCTGTCGCCCATGGCAACTACAGGGTTGTGTATGTGTGTGAGCGTGTAAGTTAGTGTGCATGCACGCGCGCACGTGTGTGTGTGTGTGTGTGTGTGTGTGAGAGAGATATGCAGGACTCTGGAGGTAATGAGGTGCACACACATGCACGTGAGCCCTGGTTATGGAGCTGTGGAGTTGTGGTTGCCTCAGCATTTAATTGATTAATTGTTGTAATTATTTGGGAGGGAAGGTCATCCCAACACTGAGGCTGGCTAGAAGGTCACTCTCACGCTGGAGGGACTGTCTTCCTCTTGGGACCACACAGGCCATATGGGTGTGTTTGTGTGTGGTGGTGAGGAGGAGAATCCAGCATAATTGTGGAGAATAGTTTTGTTTGTGAATATGTGCGTGCAGACTGTTTTTCCATGCAGGATTGATCAACACAGTCAAAATGTCTGCCTGGCTATTAGCATGACCTGAAAATCTACTTTTTTTATGATTCTTTTCACATCTTTCCATGTCTGTAGCTGACTCTCCAAAATCTTTCTTGCCAAACACCCTGACAAAGAGCTGGCAACTAAACACCAAGAGCCAGCTTGATGAAAATGGCTCTGTGTGTGTGTGTGTGTGTGTGTGTGAGTGAGAGTGTGTGTGTGTGTGTGTGTAGTTAGGGGACTTTCCAGTCCATGGACAGATGGAGAGACTGGGAGACAGGAGGCTTGCTGGCATGAGCTACGCACAGGCTGGTGTGCATGTAAGAGTGTGTGTGTCTGAGTGGGTGCGTGCATGCACATATGCATGTGAACATACATGCGTGCACGCCTGTTGTATACACGTGTATCCAGTGTGTATCACATTAGGTCATACGCATGTGTTTATGATGTTTATGTGTGTGTTTGTTACTGTGAGAGAGAGCAGTAACACCTTCCCTCTGTGCGTTCAGCGCCTCTCTCCAGCTTTGACCTTGGCAGGGAGTGCGGACAGGTCACCCAACCAACTGTCTATGTGACTGTGTGTCTGTCTTCCAGAGGATTTTTAATACACAGGGTCAAGACGTGGCGCTTTCAGACACTTCACCCCCGCTGAGAGAAGTTGTTGGTTTAGGAAGCCAATATGACTGCCGTTTGGGTGAGCACATTTACAGATGCTAGGTAATGTTGTTGTGACGATTTCAATGTGTGCCAAAGTAAACTGCCCCCAGCTGGGTATTCAGTCAAACTTTCATAAAGATGCAGTGGAGTGAAATATTTTGGAATGATCTGAAAGAGATTAGTTTAGACAGAACCTTAAAGGAGCAGTCAAACAATTTTACACACGTGTGTCGGGTTTACTTGTCACAAGGAGTGGCAAGTAAACTGCTGTTTAATGTAATGTACTCAGTAGTTAAGTATAATTTCTTATGTGGCTCCAGAAGGAGATTTTCAAAGTCTTAAACAGTAACCCCGCTGATGTCATCAGGGTTATCTTGAATTGGGCTTAAAATTTTGAACAGAAAATCTGTGTGACAAACTGGAGATGTAGAGTTTGAAAGATATGGGTGTTTTTCCTGGATAAGGGTCTAATGAAAGACAGTATTGAGTTATTGTAGAATTCAGTGTCAGAATTCAGAATTCATTTTTAACGCCTGCTTCGTACTACAGAATAAAAGTCAGTGTGTCTCCACTTCAGATGCTTCAAATTTGACCTTTCTTTTTTAATCTTTTATTATAATGATTGTCTTGTGAGTCCCACTCTCAATGAAGGTCTAAATACTAAATTGGAGGAGTACACCTTTAAAGATTGAGTGTTAATATCAATGCAGAAAAGGCAATGCTGTCCCACTCCTTCTCTTTGTTAAGATACAATTCTGAGTAATCACACATGATGTTTTTTTTTTTTTTTTAATGGTAACACAATAAATTCATATGCATTGTATATTAAGAATAGTATCAATAGTATAGATGCTGTTGGGCTGCTCTGTTGTCCAAGGTGTTAAGGATCATGCACAGCATGGATCAAAATAGTCTAAATGTTGTCATCTAAAACTGTAGATGCTGTTTTCAGGGGTGGAAATATAAGTTAGACTGAAGATTTAACTGCTGCTACAAGCTGACCTCACTTTAAATACCTACAAAAAGTATGCAGACACCTAAAACGTTGTAAGTAGGAGAAATCAGTAAAGTCCTTTGGAAACTAAACTAAATCCCTTTAACCCTTGGCCTTGTCTACATCAAGTGTGTCCAGGCCTCACCTGCTTTGATGTGGATGCTGGGGCTTCGAATCTTGCCTGCCTGATTCTCAGCAGTGCAGAAGTACTCGTTGTCATGGATAATGCTGTTATAGGCGGAGGGAGAGAAGGGGTAGAGCTGGAGGGTGCCGTTGGCATGCACGTGGCGGATATGGGGCACGTCGTAAATGTCGTCTCCGGCGGCCAGGTACCAGCGCAGGACGGCATGGGGGGCGCCGCCCGCAGGGCAGGGCAGGGACACCCCCACCGAGCTGGAGAAGGTCACCCGCTGCAGGGAGGCGTTCACAAAGTACAGCCGCGTAGAGACAACATCCTCACTGTTGACTGTTAGGATGAGAGAAACGGAGACAGAGTTGGTTAGTTAAGTGTCAGGCGACATTCACAGGTCAGACAGGTATGAGGAGAGGGAGCATGTGGACAATCAAAAAGCACTGCTGAGTGAAAGCTGAAACACTCATCATTTCAGTTACACTTAAAACTGGTAATGGAATAAATCTGAACATCATATAAAATAGCACTGCTTAAAAAATACACTAATAAGTAACTATTTTCCAGTATCAAAATAATGCAGAAACATATTAACACTTAACCTGCCTACACACACAACTTACATGGATGAAAGAATACAATGTAAGTACAAAGTCTTAACACAATATGTGCACAAATGCAGTAATTATTAACTAAAAGACATGGTTGGCAATGTTGAGTGTTTCTGTGTCTCTATTCTTTACTAAAATGGATGTTGAACTGAATGCTGAGGCAATGATTTGTAAGATATGGGATCAATCGTTTTGGATATGAAAAGTTTTGATCAAAGTAAATGTTTTATTCAATAAATAATAATTAAAAGTTGTGACAATCATGTAACGTGTGATATGAAAGCACAAACTTTGATTTAAAAAATATCCACTCTCTCATGTTCCATACTTGACCTGGTCTTGTGTTTTATTGTTATTTTTAGGCACAATGTGTACTACAGATGTATTTATAATATTTTCCATGAGTCAACTCACTGAGCTAACACAAGCTTACACAGACACACAAACACAGTATGTAAGACGGGTCTGCAAGCATCCAGCTCACCTCAACCCAGACAACTTCCTCCAAGTGTGCCAGACTACAGCCATCATCTCACCCCATATGCATTATCCTAATATCTCTAATCTAATGTAATGCATCCAGGCAGTCCTTTGGAAATCTGTCTCTCAAGAAGAGGGAAAAATGGGTCACGTAGCTCAACAACCCCACCTGCCACCCACCTCCATCTTTTGGTCACCTTCATCATTACCGGTATCCTCTGTCATCCAGGAAAACAAAGCATGAACACAGTCGTGATAGCAAACTGCTGCTTGTCTCACTCAAGGCCTGTCACATCATTGTAGAAAGGCCTCCATCTGCAGCTGGAGAAGCCTGAGGAGTTGGCCAGATACCACAGATGTTGCAAAACAACGCTGCTGTGGCACATATGAAGAGCTGCTGCCAGATATGTTGTCGTAGGGGAGACAGACCATATATCCTTTCTCTTCCAGCATAGAGTGGGGCATCGAGGTATACTTTAAGATGTGTGTTTCTGTGTGTGTGTGTGTGTTTGCTGGGATCGGTGGGGGGTGTTAAGGTGGGGGCAGGGGTGTAGAGTGTAAAGAAGTGCTGAGCTCAGCTTGGCTGGAGGCCAGGGGAAGACGCTGTGCCCCAAGCCAGAGAATTTTCTTCTCAGACAATGATACTTAATTAATCCCTTTTCCTGGATTGTGTCAACAATGCCTGGATTAGCCCTATCTCTTTAATTCTCTCTGTACTGGGAGGAAATAGGGTGTTGGCTAAAGCACATCAATGGAGATATAAAAACACTATCAGATGTCATTTAGCTCTAATTTCTACAGATCCTCTACATCAATGGATATCATTAGTAACCAGCCATAAAAATAAAAGACAGAAGCCCATTGGCTGCCTTTTTAAGCTCTTTATACATGGCAAGAACATGGATGAATGGCTGATACAAAAGACCATTCTTTATATCTGTATGTGTTCTGCACAATGACATAAGGACATTAATAAAATGGTATGAATGGGATGAATCACATGAGAAAAGGCTCAGAAGTGAAATGCAGGGATCAGGGATAAAACCCTTACTGACACAAGTTGATTCTCACTCTTGCCATTGTTTGTTGTCTGACACTTCATGCATCTATATGTATCCCTCTATCTTATCTTTTTGAGTTACTTATCCTTTTCTTTTTGTTTCACATCTGCCATCCTTCTCTCAACCTTCCCAGATACCCCTCAAACACACTTTCTCTTGTCTTTTCCTGCCACACCAGACACAGGCAGTGTTATGTGATTGGAATTTGTATGCCAGACGTACAGAGTTAAACCCACATAATCTCCTCTCACATTTAACACACACACACGGTCTATCCACTCTGTAATCGCACTGCCGTGGGAGGCCGATGTCCGACTTCCCTGGTTTCTGTGCATGTGTGGGTGTGGAGCGGAGGGAGAGATCGGGGAGCCGGGCAGGAGTGCAACACTGTAGACAGGACACGGGTGGCTGGTTGGGGGAAAGGTGCTCAGGTGCAAAGTTGTTTGGATGCAACCGGGTGAGTGAGTTTGTGCATGTGTGTGGTAAGGTCAAAGGGATAGAGAGGTTAATGTTAAATGACTGCCTCAGTTCTTGATGTCAAACTCAGCCAACAGCGGAGGTGTGAGGCGTGCAGGAGGACGCTGTGATCAGTGCTCGGGTGCATGTGCGGAGCGCGGGACTGTAAGTGCGTGTGTGTACGAGCACGGGAGAGATGCTGAGGAGGTAGAGAGTCATTGTTCTCCTGCCTACCAGCTAAAATTGGAGCAGATCCTCTGTGTTCAAAAATCCAAATTCAGGTCAAGTTCAATCCATCCTACAGTTCGAATCCATGTCAATCACTCTCACAGTTCTGCTGGGCTGACTGTTCTGCACTTTCAGCACCACAATGCACCGCTGGGTGAGGTGAACACACACGGAAGTGTTTCCATACCGAGCAAACAAGCAGGAAACTATTAGCAGATGATATGTGATGACAGTGACCCGCTTCTCTCTAATGACAAATGCTATTTATAGAAAGCAGAATATTTCCATGACGAAAGCAACTTATTCTAGGTGTGAAAGGCCTCACAAAAGGAATAATATCACTATAGAAGAATGTGTTCAGAATACATCATCTTGTCACACACTAGTAATCACAAAATAATGTAATATGCTTCAGACTGGTGTACATTTCTGGCCAGTGTCACCTTGCAGGCTCCAGCACGCCTTCATTATACACACTTGATGAGATGTCTTCATGGAATTGTTTATTTCATCACAGAGAAAACAGTGGTTGTGCTGGATCTGCGGCTGCACTTGTGAGTGCAAACAAGACCAAGTCATCCTGGAGCTGTCAATGTTTAGGCATCATCTTTTTTTTTTTTTTTTTCCCCCCCAATAGGTTTGGCCATTCATACTACTACTGCTTAGAGTTGCAGCAGATGGATGTGTAAGCCATTTATTCATTCACTTTAGCTATTTATTTCAACTTCTCTGCCCACATGCTAACTATGTTTCATGCAAAACTTGTTACAACTGACTTCGATCGGTGCTGAAGCGTGCAATCTGCTTGTCGCGGTTTATAAATCAGCATCACGCCAGTTTGTAATCCAATTTGAGTGCTGACATTGGACTTGAACACGAATATGTGGATATAGCTTATGTGGTTTTTTTTTTTTCATTAAATCCCATTCTCCATTTTTTTTTTAAACTATCAGAGCGGCTGCATAAACTGCAGTAGAGGGAATGGCAGGGAATCACTGCTTGACTAATGGTGCCCAGCCTTTTGGCTTCTGTCTCCTTAATGAATGAATAGTTTTAAAGGTATAAAGAGGTAAAATTATCCAGTTATTTGGAAGAAAAAGAAAAAGATTAGAGGAATGTCTGAGTAAATTAACACAATTTTATGAAGCATGACTTAAATTTTCTGTTTTCCTTGATTGGTAATCATCTGTTAACCTCTCACATTTCACTCCCGACTTCCAAGCTTGGGAACCACTACTTATGCTCTTCAACTGAATAACCTGTTCAGAAATAAACAAACCTTAAGCCGTCCTGTGATGTCATCAAAAGTGGCCTCAAACTAAAAGAGCTCAGATGCAACAACTCAACCTCACAGGGAAACGGTGTTGATCCTACAACATCAGCATCCTGCAGGGGAAAAAAAAGACCTCTGAAAAGCAGCACATATGATGTGATGGCTAATTGCTTTGTCCTGCGGTACGAATTCAGGTCACTGAGTTCACATTCACACACTCTTGCACGCAAAGATACATGAATACAACCACATGGAAGCAAACGCCACTCTACACACCGCATGGGTTCCAGCCTCCAGCAAAAAAAGACCAATATGACGATGTCGACCACGTGTCTTATCGTAGTCACATCATAAGGGAAAGAGGATTTTCTCACTTGAGGGCTTCCCTCGCTGCAGCTGTTGGTCGTGTGTGATATGATACTGACAAAAGAGAGCCGTAACTTTTTGTTGGACAGTAGTGGCGTTCTTATTTTCCAGTTTACCTGACAGTTGAGATATGCAAATGAGACAGCAATCATTTTCATCATCATCATCTGAAAATGCAGTAAGCTGCATTACATTGTATGACCAAGGACATAAACAAATTATCTAATCCCAACTTTTCATGTAATGTAATAAATTGTATAAATGATCACAGGTAAACTAAAATAAACAATTCTATCGGTCGAATATCATAATAAACTGTAAAGCAAAAAAAAAAAAAAAAAAACTGGAGGAAAATAACCTAGTTTTTCCTTTTTATTTGGGCAACATCTAACCTCAGATGGTTATCAGAGTCCTGTCATAGCCCCAGGCTCTGTTTCCTCCCTTTCCCCAGCAGACAAATAAGGAGCAAAGGAGCAGCATTCATCCATTCATGAACTGTATTTTGATTCCCGTCTTCAAGCCTGAATACACTGATTACAATGAAGAAGGTCAAAGTGATTTTGGATGAAACACCCACAAACCTTTCCTGTCGAGTGAACCCTTTACTATCTTTGTTTTGTTCCTTTCCCCCCCCCCCCCGGTTTTCTTAACCTTCACTTTTCTTTTTGCCTGTGTTTTCTTTTCTGTTTTTCTTTTGACTCAAATCTTTCTTTGCTGTACACTCAAATACATTTGCACTTTTTTTCCTGTTTTTGCAGTGGATATGAAAATGGAGTATGAATATGTATGCTGGAGAAGCAAGGATATTGCCTATGGTGAACCGCTATGCATAATGCAGCTTTTTCTGTCTCATCTACATTCATTCACACACACACAGAGAGAGAGAGAGAGAGAGAGAGAGAGAGAGAGAGAGAGAGAGAGAGAGAGAGAGAGAGAGAGAGAGAGAGAGAGAGAGAGAGAGAGAGAGAGAGAGAGAGAGAGATTCATGCCATCATGTGCATAGAAAAACAGGGCTATAAATCCCTCTCCTTCTCCCTCCCGCTCTCACTCTTTCTCTCCTTCAAACACACTCATACAAAGTCACATAAACACATTTCAGATTGCACATATACGTTCATAATAGCAAGTAGATTTCCTGTTCAGTGAACAATGTAGCACTACAGATAACAGCACACAAAACACATTCGGGCCAAATAACAGCTGAAGCACTGAAGCCAGTGGAAATACTGTCTTTGTAGTGATGCTACAGAAAAACAGCAGTGTATAACAGGCAAAAGATATGATCATGTTAGATTACTATACAATGACTCCAGATTGAGATATGCATTAGGGTTGCATGACAATGTGACTGTCTGCTTTTGTGTGCAGTCAGACAGGAAATAATTTCTAACATGGTGTCATTTCACTGGGAGACACACTGGAGTCGAGAGAGAAAAACTGCATGGCATGATATTAGGGATGTGAATACACTATGCATGCACACACACAAACACACACACACATACAGGGGAGGGAGGTAGGAAGTGGTAAACAACCCCTATACACAGTTTGTGCAGTGTAAGTAAAATATTAGGCAGCCATTTCAGCATTTGAAAATTCACATCTCCCACTTCAAAAAGATGATTTCCGCTGTTGAAGTGAGTGTCAGATTTGTAGAGATGGTTTTTTTTTTTCCCTATTCTCCCTCAGAGACAGGGCCATAAATTGTTTGATAGTAAGCAGAACACTGGAGAGAGAGGAAGAGGAGCAGAGTGAAAGAGAGAGCCGATTGTGAGATGCTGAAGTGTGATTGTTTTTTTGTTTTTTGTTTGTTTTTGTTTTTTTGTTATTCAAGACATAGCCATCAATCTTGATGGAGAGACACTGGAGAGGACACCGGTCTACCGGACACTGCTGTTGTGCATAAAGCCTGTTGAGTGAGTGGTCAAAATCCACTTGTCTGTGTGACAGCTTAATGCAACAACAACGCTGTTGCTATGGACTAGATGATCTACAGCTGCATAATGACAAACAGACATTTGAGCCCACAGGGAACGCTGGGATTGTTGTTTTTTTTTTTTTTTTGTGAGTGCTGCATGACAACTGAATCCACTCAGTGTAATATTATCCATCTTACCAAGTCCAGGCCTGCACTATTGTTAACTTATACAGCCTCATCTTACTTAAGAGAAATGGAAGAAAAAAAAAAAACAAAAACACCAGATCAGTTTGTGCTAAGAATCTCCTGCTTAGGTAAAAGTGCAGAGGTCTGAAATGATGGTGTGTCTCTGGATATGAGGCCGAATGACCCGTTCAGACGGACGCGTTTGCGCTGCGCCGGTCCACTGCCAGACCTGACAATGAAAACAGGCTTTGGCCGCCGGGGCACAACGAGGGAGGTGAGCTAACCTGAGAGTGGCATGTCGCTGTTACGCTCTCCAAGACAACTGACAGGTTGCGCAGGCACAGCGGGAGAAGTAAGACACACAGTGGCCTTTAAGCGTTTTGACCTAATGTGGCTTTTTGTAAAGTACCGTGTGCCATGGTTGTAATGTCGGTGAATTCCATCCAAAAGCATTGATCTCAATTCGCTATGAGTTTGTTAACTAATTACGAACAGATCGTGATATGCGGGCTTGATGGTAGTAAGCGTTCAAAAAGGTGGTCTCGCCTTTTACTGCCCTTTAACTGGCCCTGTTCTATAGTAAAACCAGGCAAAGGCACTTCGCTGAATATGGGAATATAAAAAAAAAAGACTCATATATACACAATCTCTCACTCCAAGTTTTGCACAAGTATTGAATCACCTTCACAAATCACTTTTACTTTGCACCACACGGACCAGACCAAAACCGTGCGTCTTGAACTGCACCTCGCGCAGCGCAACCTTCACGTCATCAAATAAGGACAAATTCGCCCGCAGTTCACAGCTTAACACTTAAACGTCATGGCAGGAAGATAGACAAGCAGGTCCGGAGTTTCTGCCATAGCTGCAACTTCCACCAGCAGCTGAAGCGTCAGTTATCCGAGCCAGACGCAACAACTCTGAGCGCATCGTGCGAGTGTAGCCTGGTAGCCACCAGAGTCTGACTCATCCCGCAATAACCGGGCTCCCCCTCCAAGCACTGCTCTCCACTCGGTGTCTGTTTTGATTCCAGATTCACACACGGCCCGTGGTCTGCAACGCCGCAGATCGGCGGCTCTCGCCGGGCTCAAGAGCACACAGGAGTCCCCTGTAAATGAGTAAATGAAGAGCCTGAGCCATGATGAGATAACCCGCACCACCAGTGCTGTATTATTTGACTGGAATCAAGGAAAGTAAATGCTGACATTAAATGGTATCTATAATTGACATTTAATCCAAACACACACACACACGCACACTAACGGTGTAACTACATGGAGAAACGGTGAGAACATGATGCTCAGTCCATCAAATGCACAAATAAAGTGCATGCATACAGGAGCAGAAGTGTTTTACATCCACGCAGGAGCAACACGGTCAATATTCAGTTTAATGTCGAGTATGTGTTGCAGGAGGCCTGTCGACCGAAACTGGATAAAACCGGAATCACATTAATTGATGAAATAATTATAGCAAGAGCTCCCCCTCCAACTCGATCACTCCACGGCAAGCTCCCCTGAAATTTCCACAATGACCGACTGAAACTGCTCAAATTCAACAGTAAAACGCATTTCCTTTATCTGTCTGATTTTTAAAAATGAGAAATTAAGTGTAATAATTATTTAAGCCTCCTTCAGTTTCTCAGGCCCTGCTCTGGCCTGCCAGGCCTAAAATCAGATTCTCACACAGTCCTCAGCTGAGTTTGTCTCAATTTTATTTCCATAAAATGACAAGCAACCTCCCAAACCATGACAAAGAAGAATGAGTGTATCCCTCCTCCTCCTCCTCCTCTCCCTCCATCTATCTCTCCATCTCTCCATCCCTCTCCTCTCCCCCCTCCTCTTCCCACTCATGGGTGCAGGTGTGCTGATATGCAGCCAAACCAAGGCAACAAACGGCCAGTAATGAACGAATGAATGTCGAATCAAAAACAGGGGGGGGGGGTAAAAAACTAAATTCTGTTAAATAAATATAGTGGTGTGATCTGAAATATATTTTCACACTGATGGGGGGGAAATGAGCAGAGATTTGTGTGTGCCATTCTAGGAGGCGCGGCCGAGCCAGGAAAATACGCAGTACTAATGCATATGCATGTATGATAATAGACCTACCTTTCCCCCCTTAAAATAAAGTTGATGAAAAATGATATGCATCTAAAATACACGGCTGCCACATGAGACAACAAATCACAGTTGATTCGTGCAAAATGAGCGGAACATGGCGCTGAAAAGCAACGGAAAATGGAAGTTTGTTTTCCACTGCGTTATCTACATCTCTCCCATCTCAAGCACTCTTTCCGCTCTACTGGCTGTTTTGCAGCCCCCGACCCTCCTCCAATCAGCGCACACACATGCACACGGAGACACACACACACACACACACGCACACAGCACATCTCGTTCAGTCACGGGACAGGGCGATGTACAGTGTGTATAATCGAAATAGACCCTGTAATCCAATTACATACAACAAAAACAGCACAGAAGTCCTCGCCGCAGCTGCAGCCTGGCAGAGGGCACTGCAAAGGCCAGTGATGGGGAGCAGGACCATACACGAAACACACCTTCTGCCCACACTTACAAACAAATGCTTAAAACGAGTCCAGATTTTTAGCCTCATAAGCTTCATAATCAGGCATCTTCACTTACAAACCAAAATTAAAATCTTGGTGCTTTTTTTTTTTTTTTTTTTTTTTTTTTTTTTTTTCATGATTTGGTTGTTGCGAAGTAACAGAAATTCATACATAACAAAAGTGAGCAAAATCTTTCATAGTTAAAAAGGCAACTGAATCATTCTCTCCCATCTGCAGCATTTAGAGCGAAGCCAATCAGTAGAATCTGGTGCCACGGAAAATGGTGGATGAATAATTAGACCAGGGATGATAACAGCTGAGAGTGCATGCTGACACTCCTGCATTTGATCAAAGAAAATAAACTGTAATATATGGCCTCGCCTTTCAAATGTCCAACTGGGGCACATTATCTACAAATTAAAGGCCGGCGCTCAATACCCCCCCCCCACCCCCCCAAGCATCAGTTCACACGTCCCTCATAAAATGTATTGACCCTTGTTGCCTCACAGCCGCACACACTCCTCAACACACACACACGCGCGCGCACACACGCACACACACACACACAGGCGTTTACGCACTACTTTAGTGTTTCCTTCCAAACAAAATTAACTGATACAAAGGATGCCTAACCCCTGGAGACACCCCCCCCTCCCCTCCCCCCTCCCCCCCCCCACGCCTCCCTCCGCTTCCAAACCACAACACGCACACGCATATGTGTGCACACGCACCGAACACACGCACACACTGGCACCTTTATTTGTTTTGGGGGCAGAAGATGAAAAGTCAGCAAATGCATTAAACCCACCCCCCCCCACCCCCTCTGCCCACTCGGACCTCCGCGTGGAAACGCACGGCTGTGGCTCCGTGCGCGCGCGCGCCTGCGGATCCTTATCAGCCTCTCCTCGTGCTCCGCAGCCTCCATGTTCACGACACCTCCACGGATCCATCACGCAAAACGCTAATGCCTCTTCCGCCTTAACCAGCGCACCAGTGCACCTCAGAGATCTTACTGTGGTTTTCCTCTGCGGTCGCCCAAATTAAGTGCATATTGATTTTAATGCTCATCGATCGGCCCTTTTATCATTTGAATCATATTATTGGCTCATCATAAAGACACACCGAGGACGTGGGAGAGAATCCGAGCACTCTTTCGGGGGAAAAATGAAGACTGGAGCCAGGAAAGTATCCTCTCAAAAACATTTAGAAAAAGTTGTGTCTTCCCCCCCAAAAGGTGATTTAGAGTTTGATTTGACATCTCTGTCCCCTCCTTTGTGAATCTGACCAATTCAAGCCAACCTGATAAGCTGCTAAATACGCGCAGCCAACTTCAGCATTGCACTGGAGATGAGAGGAGACAGCATGCAGATAAGCAACACACTTGAAGAGACACAATTCCAACCTACCTTCTTGCAAAGAATACAGCAGAAGTAAAGTTACAAGCCACATGCCATTAAAAGCAGTTATATTTCACAGGAATGTTGTGCAGTCCCCAAGAAGAGTGCACGGCGCAGCGGTCGGCCAGGCGAGGCTCCGTGCTGGACTGGTTCTGCTGATGCTCCCCGGCGGTCTCTCCAGCCCTGGTCCCACACTCTCCAGCGCCGAGAAACGAGCCGCGGAGAAAGTACCGCCTCTGCTCCCTGTTCTCTCCTCCCCTTACCGGGACAGGCGGCTGTCGCCCCACCCCTAGTATCCTAATGATGCGCCGTGATGGAGAGGTGAGCCATACGCACTAATGTGGGACCAAGCGAAAACCACTGGGACCTCTGTATTACGCGCACTGGACATATGCTTTTATCCGGTAGGCTGATGGAGTTACAAGTGCAAACTTAAAAAAAAAAAAAAAAAAAAACCCGTCATACTTGTTTTTATGCAAACAAGTTCAGAAAACAGCAGTTGGAGGAAAATTTCTGCGCATATCCCCACATGCAAATCAACTTAAGTATTTCCATAAGTCATCTGTCACTGTCTTGTCGGTGCAGTGGTGAGCACATTAAGTGAAAGTAAAATTGTCCGCGCCACCATAATGTGCTGCTGTAAAGCTGGAAAAGACCGTGGGAATTTTGCAGCGGGAATTCCAGCTGAGTAGGATGAGGAATGAGGATGAGGAGAAGGAGCGCAGAGAAGCTGCAGCCCTCCGCTCCCGTCAAGAGGAAGGTGGAAATGTGCACTGCACCTGTGTCACTACAACACGGTGGCGCTTGGATGGACTTACCTGCAACAGACAACAGACTTGATAATAAAACACAGCGATAGGGAATTTTCAGCTTCATAAAAAAAAACGGTGTATATCCGTCTAATACTGTGATCAACATGGTCAGTAAATTCATTAAATTTGATCTGTGCCCTTTGACACTCTCTCTCTCTCTCTCTCTCTGTCTCTCTCTCTCACACACACACACTGAGGAGGGCAAAGACCAGACACACTGATCAGCATCAGCTTTTTTTGGTTAGAGACTCAAGAAATGTGTCTCTGGACAAAACTCCCCATACTCTCATCAATCTTAACTAGTCTATTGTATTGGAAATATAACTAAAACATTCAAATGCATATGTGCTAGTGAAATCTTAAAGTACACTGTCTGTTAAACAGACTCCAAAGAGGGAAGCAGCCAGGACAAACAACCTGCAAGCTCTGCAGCCACACGAGTCTGTTTTGCATGCATTTACACTGCAGCTCAGCCCCTGACCAGGACACAATCTAAACATCTCACTTCAGAACTGCCAGTACCCTCTTAAATCTGTGTGTTTTAAATATCCAAAACAGTGCACGCCCCACCTGATGCAGTGTCAGTATGTGCCAAATGATCTAAAGACAAGTGTTGTTCATCTTTTTAACTGTGTCTTATTTTGTCTTATAAATATACTTTTTTTTTTTTTTTAGAAAATACTTTTCTTCCCAAACTAGTTTTAGGTCTTTATATTTCACTCTAAATCAGTTATTAGAAGAAACAATCAACTGGTCCACCCAGCCTCCGAGATGCCAGCACTGCAAGAGCTCAGAGTCGTCTTCCACTTCATCACTCTGAATGACCAACACACAGTAAAATAAAACACCGCAGCATGGCTGATTGTTGTTCATTCATTTCAGACCATCCAAAGAGGCTCTACTCATTGTCCACTTAGTCACACTTATCTGACATCAGACACCTTCTACTTAACACAAACTCCCTTCTAACCTCCATCATCACTCTCTCTCTCTCTCTCTCTCTCTCTCTCTCTCTCTCTCTCTCACTGGTTGTACTGTTCTGTTCTGAAGCCTCATAACCAAAAGCAGTCGTGGTTGTGGAATCGAGCTGAGGCAAGCTGTGGCCTCTCTCACTCCCACTGAAGTGTGGCAGGCAAGGCAGCACACTCTGCCTCCACTCTCTCTATTATGTAACAGGTGGAAACACACACACCCACGCACCCTCTCTGTCTCTCTGTCTCTCTCTCTCTAACGGACCCACAAACGTGTACACACAAACACAGGGACATATACAGAGAGTACACAGGAGCACTTCCATAATATATTCTGTGCATCCAGTTGTGTACTTGAAAACTCTTTTAGAGATGAATGCATGTTTCAGCTTTATGCACTTCCCCAGCCTCAAACCATAATTCAAGTTTAAAAGTGCTGCCTATAGTGCACGCTGAGCGAGATGGGCACTATTTAAATGTGACAGCCCTCAGGGAATATAACCTGTCTGTGCATGGTGTAATCTGCACCTCAGTACTCTTCCTCATCTCACAATGACAAACCGGTCATATAACTGCACCCAACACCTTGATACTCAAACCAAGCTCCTCGTACACAGAAGCTCCACCCAGCAGCCCTGTATGGCAACACATGAAGTCTCCGCCAGGACTTCAAAAGGCAGCGTGGCAAGCTGGTTAAGGGGCTGATGTGAGTCAGCCTGACAGCACCAAGCAGGTTGTACTGTATGTCAGCCAGTGATCATCATGGGGGCTGACAGGCTGAGCTGGGCCAGCCAGGCCAGAGAAAAGGCAAGCAGCTCCCAGACAGCTCTAGTGACTCTCACTGAGGACAGGACCCAGGACAGGCTGCCACCACACCACTAAAAACCACAGCACCATGTGACTCATCTCCATCACTCCGCTCCATCGTTGCCTGGAGATAGGGAAGGAGGTAGGAAGCGAGGGGAGGAGGAGAGCAAGAGGAAAGAGAGTTTGTTGACTGAGGAAGAAAACGGGTGAGCAAGGGCAGGAGAGAAACGGGGAGCGCAGAGGGAAGGGTGAGGGGCAGACAGAGAGAGTGATGAGGCAGATAAGTTAATGTGGATGTTAATGTTAATGCTCAGACAATCACAGCTCCCCTCAGGCACTGACTACATGCTAGGATCATATTAACGCTAATGTATCCAGTATTAATGCACAGCCCCCAGCCCAATGAAACCTTGGCAAGGTCAGAATTAGGAGAGGGTGAGGGCACATGGTGCTGCTGCTGAGCTCCGTGCAAGGTCAGGGATGATGCTGGTGAGCTGTTATCGGAGGAGCTGCAGGGTAACTCATTCGATGATGGGTCAAATGGAGGAGTTATGATCCTCTAAAACCACATCATGGCAGTGAAAATGGACTTTAACAACACAAAAACTGCAGGTCGTGTGAAGTGTCAGTCCTGAACACGGTCAAAGCCGGGCAGTGTGCTACAGAACCCCTTTCCTTCGGTGGGGCCGCCTGGCTAGCTCTGCATGCTGCTGTGTACGAACGAGCCTCTGCATTAGGCAAATAACGAACCTCACACCACCATGCTGCAGTACATTAACAGGAAGGCGCCGACCAATGGAGTGTGTTTATCTTTAACCAAGCATGCGTGATTGTTGTGGCAGATGTGTGAGAGTGTATCAGCACATCAGAGGATGTGTCTACATGGCAGCAAAGCGCAGGACATATATTTCTGGCTGCTCTTCTACCCTACAGTCGACTGTGCGTGCATGTGTATTCATCTGCGGTGTGTGTGTGTGTGTGTGTGTGTGTGTGTGTGTGTGTGTGCTTGCGTGAGTTTGTACGTGCTTGCGAATGTGTGTTTTTGCATGAGAGTATGTGCATGTGCACACTAGACATCAAGGGGTGTTAATTTATTCAAATGAGCTGGGGAGGATAACGAGAGGATGGGGTGAGGGGCGGAGGTGGTGTGTGTGTAGGGGGGCTCCTTCTTCGGCTGGAGGTTCATCTCTCCGCTTCTCTCTCTTTTTTTTCTCCCCCTACTTGTTTTTCCACATTTGCAAATGAGACCATTTGCATGGCTGAGAAGGAGGAAGGCAAGGGACATGGGGGAGAAAGAGGATGAGATCGTAAAAGAGAAAGAAAAAAAATTGGAGATGGGGGACGATGTGATTCTGAGGCAGACAGAACGCCCGCAGACAAAAACATACCGTGCCAGGGCGATACCACCACTTCCAAGATGGCTGCCGTTGGAGGCGTCCTCTGTGGGACCAACCTAGAGACCCGCTGTTCTCACTCTACAGTGGGTGACACACAAACACACTTTCTGACTTCGACTGTGTTCCTCAAGCATCACGAGAAGAATGAGATTTGAACAGCTCAGTAAAGAATTAATATTTATCATTTGTATTTGAATATATTACAGGCTTAGATGAATCTGGTTGTGGCTTGTACAGAGATATTGATCAGAGATATCTAGTGACACCCAGTGGTCACAATTAAAGATGTTATCATTAGAGGATCATACTGCTGCATTCCCTGTATCCTGGCAAAGTTTCCAGTGGGGCAAGCTAGTTTGTGACTTCATCCATAGGTCACCAAACCAATGTGTGGCCAATTAAGTCCTACTCTATATGTGTGTGTGTATATATATATATATATATATATATATATATATATATATATATATATATATATATATATATATATATATATATAGTTATCCACATAGTTGAGAAGTGCATCTTGTTGGCTATATACTAATATTTGTAAATTTTTATATTAATAAAATAACTAAAACACATTCCTCTGACAAAAGTGTCTCTTTTATCAGGTTTATCTTTAACTACTGTGACTGTCAACAAAATTTAAACCTTTTAACTTGTCAAAATTCTAAACAATTGATGCCTCAGGATTGTTCCTGTTCAGACTGAAAAGTGGGCAAAGTGGGTAACTTTGTGGCACCAAGGCCTCGGGGACCCTAAAGTCTCCGGCTCACGTCATTTCGACCGATTTTGGTGCCATGACTAAATGTATGTTTGTAAGGGAATTTGCACCGATTAAGTAAAATATACAATATACATTGTAATGACTGTGAGGGCGTGAAAACAAATCCTCACCCCAAGGGCATACTAACAGATTAATCGAGTCATGGTTATTGACTTTTGGATTTTATCCCTGACACCATACGCTATGTTAAAGGTATGTTTAATGCCACACTCCACTTATTAGCTGAATTGGGATAGCCTTGTCAATCCAGCATGTGGACATCTTTATGCAACTATCCTATATTTGCCACAGCACTGACAGGTATAGGTGTGTTCATTCTATACAGCATTCTATACAAAGATCAAACACACTGATCAGGGTCAGCTTTTTTGGTTAGAGACTCGAGAAATGTGTCTCTGGACAAAACTCCTCATACGCTCATCAATCTTAACTGTTCAATTATATTGGAAATATAACTAAAACATTTGCATACATATGTCCTAACAAGTGCTACTGAAATCTTAAAGTACACTGTCAGTTAAAAAGACTCCAAAGAGGTGTGAAGAGGGAAGCAGCCAGGACAAACAACCTGCAAGCTCTGCAGCCACACAAGTCTGTTTTGCATGCATTTACACTGCAGCTCAGCCCCTGACCAAGACACAATCTAAACATCTCACTTCAGAACTGCCAGTACCCTCTGTGTTTTAAATATCCAAAACAGTGCACGCCCCACCTGATGCAGCGTCAGTATGTGCCAAATGATCTAAAGACAAGTGTTGTTCACCTTTTTCACAGGTGTGTTCATTCTATACGCACACCAGAAAGGTAACACACAAACACAGGCTGGTGGTGAAAAATCACCTGAGGCTTACGATACAAAAATCAGTCTATTCATTTCCTTATCATGTGTTCGCTGATTCTGAAACCTTTTATCCAGTCATTCAAAGTAATTTAGTAAGATTGTGCATGTAGACTTTGTTTTCATATATCAAACTGTAGCAATCTCCAGGGCATTTAGAGGAGTAACGTGTATAAATAAGGGATGAACAAACAGAAATAACTGCTGCTTACACTCAAATCTTTGCAGTTCTGGTCTGTTACATTACATCAAGTCAACAATTAACTGATGCTTGAGAGAGAGACAGAGAGAGAGAGAGAGAGAGATGGAACGACAGAGAGAGAGAAAGAGGGAGAGAGAGAGCTGACAGGTGCGAAAGGACATTGCAGAGCTTAGCTGAGGGCAGACTTTCCATCTTGACCCTCTGTGCTCTGATCTTATCACTTTCCCACACTTTAACACTCCTGTATGTCTATCTTACTGGTTAACCAGTCTCTCTCTCTCTCTCTCTCTCTCTCACATACACACACACACACACACACACACACACACACAACTACTCTAGCAACAAAATTAATGGACATGCTGACAGATGTAAAAATGTTGTTACTTCACAACAGAGAAACCCTTACTTCAGCAGTATATTCTCCAGTTTCTAGTCCAACCACAAGAACATCACACTGAATTTGAGAGATGCATCACCATTTATCTTCAACAAACTGTGTTTAGTTGGTCTTGTGACAATGACAACTGATTTGTTAAACCATGCAGTAACCAGGGACCACCTATATTAATTTAAAGGATAAATGGTCATATTCTACATTTTTCTTACTATGAACAAATCCTAGACCAAACCCAACCATGAATTGATCTGGCTAACAAGTGGGGCTGCAACTAATGATTATTTTCATTATCAGTGAATCTTCTGAGTCAATCCATGATACAAGTTAAGTCAAGTGAAGTCTGTAAATATTCCCTGCCCCACAATTTACTCCTGCTTGAACAATGCTTGCTAAAAACTGCATCACTCTATTTTTAAATATTTAACCATACATCCTTGATTTTCTTGATTTTAAATTGTATGTGCGTATCTATCTTTAAAGTAAATTCATGCATTGCAACAGTGTTTTGAGCCATGAACACGTAGGGGCAGTCGAAAACCATTAAGAGACGAACTTAAGCTACTGATACAGTCAAATGAGAAGTACAGAGGGGAAAAGACAAATGAATGCAAATATTTAATGAACTCTGGAACTGCTCAGTACAGTGCTAAAAAGGTTGATCATATTAAGTTGAAGGTCAGTTTTTAGCTTTTTGTCAGCTATGAAATGACTCCTGTCGTCAGCACTGAGTTCTTCAAAACAACATGAGACGACTGAGAGAACTTTAGACAGGTCACCTGAGCCCAAACTGCAGGAGCACAGGTGGTGAACTAAATGCAAAATGGTTCCATTTGTGAAGGGACTACCCCTGTAAAGCTGAACAGAGCCACACTGCACCAACTGAAGAACAGCAGACACGCACCGAACCAACCAGGAGATAAACGGTATGCATCTTTGTTGTTGGTCGTCTGTCATGAGGCGTTTGGTCACTTTGTCCATAGCTTGCCCTTAAAAATGTTGTGTCAAAGCGTGCAAGGAGACAACACTTCATCCACTTGTTTCCCTTCAGTCGCCCTGACGGCTACTGTCTCGGCAGCTACAGCGGAGCCATCCTGAATGCTTGTGGGAACAGTAACTGATCAGCCCTCTCACACCTGTCCAGCATAAGTGCATTTCTGCCTGTGTGTGTGTGTGTGTGTGTGTGTGTGTGTGTGTTCTATAAACCTCCTCCTGGTGCTGTGATGTTATCAGCTCTAGTGAACTGTGTGATAAATGGCTTCTCATGCTTACCTCAACTGAAGCCCTTATGGAAAGCAGCTGACCTGACCCCTGAGGGATCCAACCGGTAAAACCGCCTGCTCCACCGCTTGGCAGTAGGCTGTGTTAACTTTTATAGCTCGGTCCCTCATTTTTCCACAGATTCAGGAGGCTGAATGGGGAGAGAGGAAGAGAGAGGCAGAGAGAGAGAGAGCAGGGAGTCCTTGGGACTCACCCCAGTTGACAGCTCCTGTCTCTCCCTGTAACGACTTATTTATTCAGGGATAATTAATCAGGCGCAGTTTTCTGGCGGTATGATTAATGCGCTTTGTCATCTGTGCTGCACCAGTGAAAGTACAGTAGCCCAGGATGCCGCAGCTCGGCTTTTGCTGCCTCTGATGGAAATGCAAAACGGGACATCCTGTTTAAAGTAGTGATGAGCCGTGACTTAAAAAAAAAAAAAAAAAAAAAAAAGTGATGCATGATGGAGGCTCTTCCTGTAACCAGACACAGTAAAGACAAGTGCAGCTTGCATTGCTTTTTCCATGCCGGGACTACAGAGGGTGGTCTGCTGCTCCACCGTGTGATGCGTCTCAGGAAGGGGCCAAACTGTTTCTCCGCCTGTTTGGTGCACTCATGAACTCTTACCGCTTCCAGTGTTTTACTTGGTCTCTGATGTAATCCGCAGCATCAACCTTTCTCCAGGATACCGTCTATAACTTACGGTTTGTGAGAGTATCTGTGACCTTCACAACTTTCGTCGAAACAATTTTCATTTGTCAGCTACGCGTTCTTTCCCAACGGCGTTAGGAGTCACCTGATTTCCGTCTCTCCAGTCAGCACGTTTCACCTCGTCACTTCTCAGGGGAAGCTGAAGTGGCCGAGCGGCCGCTTCTTTTTCTGCTCATGCTGGTCTCACGATGCCGCCGCGTGGTTGATTTTGTTACCGCAAGTGCAATGAACTTTTATTAAAGCTCAGCACTTCGGATGAAAACCTTTTTGTTATAAGTCCTAAATAGGTTTGTCACCATCTCCCACCATGTAAAGTGGGAGCAACAGCTCAAATGGCGTATGGATACTGCACAACTCTCACTAGAACATTTTACAGTGGCAAAGTACCAACGTAAACAGAAAATACAATACATTAATACATGGTAGAAATATTTAAAATTTGACTTATATAGCCTCCGTAAAGGTTAATATTCCCACAGCTCCACATCTGTTCTTATTACCATACCTGCAGTATCCAACTGTTGGTTTCTAAATCTAGTGTCTGTTGAGATCCATTTGTTTTATTTCCTTACATTTGTTGATTGATGTTTTGTGATTTATTAGTGTGTGTGTGTGTGTGTGTGTGTGAGTTGTGTGAGCACGCCACACGTAGCCATGGGGGGGCGGGGGGGGGGGGGGGGGGCGTCTCACACGTCAGCATTTTGGTATTTATATTGTGATAGCTACACATTATAGTGTTTCATTCTTGTTATCCAATTTCTGTCTCTCATGTTGAATTTGTAACTTTTTTTGTTGAGTACTTTTATATTTTTTACACATTATATAGTTTGGTGATTTTATATTCTTAATTTATATTTGGTCCTTTATATTGTTAAATTTATATATCTATGACCTGGCCCCTAATTGGAGCAGAAACATACAGAAACACGTGATATAAAACAAAGATAGACGCAGCCAGATTAGGTACACTTTATTAATACAAAAGTCTTACATTCTTACACACATAACAGTCAACAGTGTGGTAGCAGATTGCATCACTCCTCTTGGTCCACGGCTGGTTCTGCACACATCAGTCCTCTTCAACATGTCTTGGCTGAAGACAAGAGAGTCATTGTTATTTTCATGTGGTAACAAGCCAATGCCTCTTTTTTTAATTTCATTTCATTTTTACCATTAGTTGTTAAAAAAAAAAAAAAAACAACCTGTAAACTGGCAGTAAGTATGCAGGCGTCAAAACTTGGACTTTTCAGTTATCTGTATTGTCTCATAATGACCAGCAGATGTCACTGTAAAGCCATAGTTTATTTCAGCTGTTGGACACCAGCTCCCTTACCTTGGATTTGCCACAGTTGGCGAGCTTGTTGCCTTTGGAGGAAAATGAGATTGAGTGATTAGAGATCAGAACAACTGTGAATGAAACAGAACTGCAAGGGGCAGAGATACTGTACATCTGAGCCGCATGAACACAATGCATATGCTGTTATTATTCAGAGGGACAATCGTTTGTATTCAGCCTCTCGAACAACATATTGTATGACAGTAAGTTCCCCACATTCACACACACACACACACACACACACACACCCATGGCACCATAGCTGTTTTTTGTTTTTTTTTCAGTGTCTTTGCATCTATTTTCACTCCCTGCATCACATTGTTTCCTTTTCTCTTCAGCTGAAACGCACATGCAAGCTTGAACATGCACAAAAAGCACACAGACACTGGATGTGGCTGTTGACTTACCTGCCAACAGGAGGATGGACAGAAACACAATGATGCCAGCGAACACCAGACCTCCAACACGTAGTGTATGGTAGTCTACAAATTTACATAGAACACAGTCACTGCATCATCACTGACGCCAAATCCCCATTTCTCTCTCATCTTCCTCTTTTCATTTTTCTTCTTTTTCACCCTTTGTCCTTTCTGTTCTCTTCCTGTTTTTCCACACACTCGGACTTTATTTGCCCATCTAACTTCTACGTGTGCTGGCAGAAACTTCCTTTATCCTGTGAATACTTTCTACATTCTCTTTTTTTCAGAGTACTGGCAGAAGTTAAATATTTAAAATATTTAATCTGAGCAGATACACTTTCAGTGTTGTAGTTACTTACCATATACAAAGTCTGCATCAGGGTCAATTTCAGCACCTGGGGATAGAAAAGAATGGGTAGAGGTGGAAACCCAGTAGAAATGAAATGCAGAAAGCAATTCTGTAGTCTCAAACAAGGTGAAAGGCTAGTAAACATAAGAATGATTGTATTTCATTCAGACATATTCACCCTGTTTATGGATTTGGAAAGACTTTTCAGATTTGGGTCTTTACTGGCTGAATGACCCAATGTCTGACTGTGAAAATTAAGAAAACAGGTCATAGCCAGCATTGGTCCATTCCCTGCAGGTGTTTTTAATGCAGTCAGCATGCTATTTCGGGCTAGTCTGGGATAGAATTAGATATTGGATTTAGAATTGTAAGTGTTCCTACAAATGTAGTGTAATATGCAGCTTTATCTATCACTGCTACAGGGGATTGTCCCCATTTTCCTCTATTTTATGTGTTTCCTAAGTCTCCTAACTTATGCCGTCACCCTACTACCAAACAGCAGCATGTACAACACTCCTACCGAGAGTAGTGCAGATTCTGCTAATGTGATAATGTTAAAATGCTAAAATGTGAGAAGGTGAGCGGGCACCGTGTGGCTTGGTTTTATATTCTTTGTCAAGCTATCAGGGGAAACTGACCTGTGTTACGCTTTACATTCTTTTTCGTAACTCCCTGGCATATTTATTTTACTCCTAACAAGCAGTTAATAAGTCAACCTTGCATTACCCTGGTACATGATTAGCATGTTGCTGTTAGTGGTTCTGACCTTATGAATATTAGTCACTCAAATGGTGTAATGGTAAAGTGGCTTCGTCATAACAACCCTGCAGTTCAGGTGCTGTGTAACTTACCTTTAGGGGACGACATGTTGCCTTTGTGTGTTCAGTTGACAAAGCTGGAGGGACATAATACAAGCAGTTAACAGTGATAACATCAGCCGCCAGCTGCTGATCCCTCCATGTCTGCGGTTTTTAAATAATTTGACCAGGAACATTTTGTTTTTATATCACCATCAGGTCTGGTAACTGAAAACCATTGTTTGAAGGCTCAAAGATTTGTAGGGATTTGGTTTTTTTGGTAGTCTTTCCATTTTAATAAAGACAGAGATTTGTAGAGGCTTGTTTAAATCGGCTTATTCAGTTTAAATGAGAGGTAGTTGAAAGGCCCAGAAACTCTATATGTCCTGACAAATTGCTTCTCTGGGTCGCCTGCTGAAGTCTTAATGGCAAAGTGATTGCCTTGATCTCCACTGAGGACTTTAAGAGGCTAATGGTGATATTGATCCTCTTCCCCCCACCCACTGGTCTACATCATTTACACACACACACAAACAGGCTCACACATAGCTTCTCCTTTGAGCTACATCTCTTGACCTATAATCATTAATTTACACAGATTAACAGACTAAAAATTTCCCTCGCTGTCTCCATTTTGTTAAAGCATGCCACTGTGAATTGTGGACTTTCATTCGTTTTGTGTCTGGGCCTTTTCACTGCACCACTGAGCACAAGGGCATACCAGACAGTTACTCATTAATATATTACAGCTCCAATATTCATTAACCTTGAACCTTGCACAATCTGATAGAGGTTATAGATGGAAGAAGGAAGAGCAGCTGTGGTGACCCCTGCCTAATAATGCAGAATTGATACCACATGATTTTGGCAAATAATCACCCCTGAAGTGCAGTGATGCATCACTGCTATTAGATTTTTTCAGTGGGGAGCAATTAACAAGAACATTAACAACTCAGTGCTGTCTGTCCTCTAAACCTACTTTTACAGTGTATATTAATCGAACCATGTGTTCTCTATTTTTTTTTTTTGCCTTGTGAAACAGCATTTCATTCTCATCTTAAGAATACCAATACTTTCTATTTTACACAGAAATCCACATTCTAGACATCAATTAAAAAGATCTATTCATTATTTTTTTTTAAATTCTTAAAAAATCCCTCTAAAACATTAATATTGTACTTGTCAGAAAGTTATTCTATGGTCCCACTGTAACAATTAAACCACTTTTGAACCAGCTGAAGTACACACAACAGACTGATTGTTGTGACCCGTGCATTTTCTGTAAACATTGGTTTATAAAGGGAAGTTGCTACTCACCTGAGCTGCTGCAGACTCTGTATTAACTCTGTCCGGTGTGTGTCTGTGTGTGCGGGGCCTCGTCTGCCTCAGAGGCAGGTGCAGACCAAACCCCCACCCCACAGATCCACCCTCTAACACACACACACACACACACACACACACATACACACACACACAAACCATCGCTCCACGCCCACAGCCGTATTTCATTCCAGCCGCTCAGTTACATATTTACTCAATATTTTGTACTCTGATGCCAATAAAGAGAAGATCTGCCAACCTTTGGAATCACAGCAGTGGGAGCAGCATGTCGCTGGCTATGCAGGTGAGGAATAGCAGCTTATAACCTTGATTGACATCGATAGGACGTTACCAGACTGATTACAAGGGCTGTTGGAGGGCTGCTTGTGAAATCGGATTCTCTAGACTAATATGTTCAAACATGAACACCCCGAGGAGCATTCTGAAAAACGAAAAACTTCAGATCTACACTAAAATCTGCTTTTTATCTAAATGAAAAGAAACACAATTTTGTGTGTTCAGACATACTTCTATTTATTTATGCCAAAAGCACAACAGTTTGCTACACAACAAGGCCTCATGCGTTGAATGAACATAGCGTTTACTTCTACAGCAGACATCTTAAAAATGTGTAAACTCAGAACTAATACTGGTGAAAGCCTAAACTGACAGGACATTCACAATAAGGACTGTTCATTTGTTCTCTCGTTGTAGTTTGGCTTACATTAGGCTACTATTAAAGTAGTCACATAAATCATATACATTTTAAGTTTTACTTCTATCAGACTCAGCACCCAAACTTAGTCTCTCTTTTTCAGAAATGTTCTACACATATGATCAAAGCATCATGACATTATACAGACTCGCAAAGCAATCTAATTTTAACTAACACAAAAGAAAATATAAAGAGAACAAGGCTTCACACATTTGCGACACTAGTGAGTGTGTATGGGGAAACTAATGATAGTTGTCTAGAGACTAGTTAATCCTGGCGGAGCCAGTGACGGAGAAGTGGAGTGCATGTGTGGAGAAGACGGCAGTGAGACAGCTGATGCAGGAGCTCCCTCAACTATAGACAAGTACACTGCAGTGGAGGAGCTCGTGCAGATACCTGCAAACCATTCCTGTGCTCAGAGAGCTGTGGCAGTTGAGATTGTCTTATATAAGGCTCATCACATTTACAAATACGCATGCACTCGTGATGCACACACAATCATACATATACAGGATATGCACGCATGTATATCACATGTGCACACAGACACACCCAACCATTCAAACATAGACCTAAATGAACAATATTTAACTGTATATCTTATCTATAAATTACCTGTACTATATATATATATACTTACACACTTAAATATGTGTATATATATATATATATACTGCATATATGAATATATGTTATTTTTATGTATATATATACTGTATATATGAATATATGTTATTTTTCAAATTTGACAAACATTTTCCAGGATAATTGACAAAACTGACAAAATGTCAATAAACAACAAATTGACAAATCCTAAAACCTAAAGGCAATAGAAGTACAAAACAAAGAACAGCAGACCACACAACATTGAAAATTCTTCAAGGGCTTAAAAGACAATCATGTGTCAAAGGTGCTACTGGCTAAGATAAATAATATCGTGAGACTGTCACAGAAAGGCACAGGGACAGACAAGAGAAGTGAGGGACTGGCACAGTCACAACAGAGCACAACAGGCTAAAGGTTTGTCTTTAGGGCACAAGATTTATGTACAGATTATACCTCTAAACATAGACCTCCCCTCTTACCCAATCATATAACCAGTTATAATAACCATCCATTTCTTCATTGTTAGAGTGGCTTCATATCAAATAAAACTGATCATCATTTCAGAAGGCGAGCCGGTGCCGTGGAGTTGCTTCAGTTCTCTGCTGGAGTCTCTTTAGCAGCCGCTGCAGCTGAAAGAGGTCAAGCACAAGGGATTTAGCTGAAGCAAAAGTGTGAAACATTAAACTTGCTCATATTCATTTCTTCCTAAATATTTCACTCCTTCTTTCTCTCCTTTATTCACTGTCTCACTTATGTGCAGTCACATAAAGGATGATGCTATATATATATGAAAACTTCTTCCACTACTGCCTTCCAGATCATATGAAAATCATTTTTGCAAAGACTTAACTGAGTTTAGTGAAAAAAAACACCCAACATCCTACCAGGTTTATGTGAATGCAGTTGCAAGCAGGAGCAGTTTGAAAACTGTTTCTTTGGTGGTGCATTCAAGGATGTCAATGCATCCTTGAACTAACTTGAAAACCCCGTATAAATGAGCACTGCTGCCAACTTAATGAAATCTGTGTTAGAGTTAATGACTTTGCAAACCAATTAAAAAGCCACATTGGTTCTATAGGATCCTTCAGGCATATGCAAAACCAGTGCATGGCATTGACTTGATAATGTAACTATCCATTTCACAGTTGGCAGGGCTGCACAGTCAGAAAATCAAACCCCACAAATCAAACACCAGGCAAACATGGACACTGTGAAATTTTCATTTTCAGCTGTGAAATCTCAGATGTGGAGTCAAGGAGAGATTGCAAAACAGTCAATGCGTCACCCTACAGTTAACATTATGATAACCTAATTTTGACAATAATGTAAGGTACAAAATGCTCTTGTGTAATAAATTGGTTGACATTTATACTGTATGAGAGTGAACTGACACCTAAAACAGCTTGGAAGGCATGAAATCAATAATACGCCAGCAGTAATTCAAAGTATATACAAATTGTATGCTCCTTCTCTCTGTCTCAAACATACAGAACAGCTCAACATGTGTAAAGATGCACACAGAGCGAATACCCCCCCCCCCCCCCCGCTGTGCTATTGGAACTCCCAAAGGGAGTCAATTATGGCTGTATGTCAGGAGGTGAGCCAGAAGTGAGAGGGGCCGACAGAGAGTTAAAATCTTCATCTTACCCTTGGAGACAATCAGGTTCTCCTCCTGTGCCTCCTCATCACCAGGGGCCCTGAACAGAGGATCCACATGTTGTCATGGTAACCAAATCATGTAGTATGATCAAAAGGCCCTCACAAAACCAAGTCTTTATCTTTTATTTTCAATCAGAGACAGACAGTGACATACCTGGGCTTCTGGTTGATACTGCAGCGGCACCGCCGACCTGTAAACATAAGAAATCATTCACTGTGTTGACCAGAGGCTTAATCAGATGTATTGCCTCTGTCATCACTGTTAGAAGCGATTCAGTGATACCTGATGATTAAAATATAATTAATAAAATTAGATCACGGTGGTGTGGAAACATAGTGTGGAAATGCAATAATGATTTATTACATTATTGTTAATTATTTTTAATTTGATTGTAACCCCTGATTACGCTAAGGGTATGTTACATATAACATGATGACACACAAGCACACACACACACACACACAGGTTAACTTACTGAGGATGAGGAGAATGCCCAGTGCGAAAAGCACCACAGCAAATGCCAATCCCCCAATCCTGAGACTCTCATAGTCTGCAGAAGAAGTCAATGACAGAAAGAGGAGCAGGAGGAAGAAATTTAATTGATGCCATTCAAGAGAAAAGAGTATCTTATGTGTAGAGTCTTGGCAGTGGTGCGTGCAGGAAACAAGTTTTCTAAACTTACCATAAACAAATGGGTTTTCATCTTTCTCCTTCTCATCTGCAAAATATAACAGCAAACACACATTTAGGACCAATGTGTTCACATTTTATCAGTTGTCGTCAAACATTATTAAAGTTTAAATTTCAGACAACTTGTCATCTAACGATCTACGTTCTTTTACCAACTTGTAATTGATCTGTGTGCCTTTATTGACCATAACACAATGTTTCTCTAAACTTAAGTGTTTTGGTTGGCTAATCTTAACCATACCCTCACCATAGGATATTTGCCATAGTTTCCTAACCTTAACCATATTGTACTTTGAATGAGAAGATATTGTAGAATACATGAATTTAAAAAACACTGGACGTAACCAAGGGTTTTGCAGAACTAACACTCTCGTCTGACATTATGGCTTGAAAAATTCTAGTATTGTTTACATCATATGCATTAGAGTTTCATATATCTTGTGATGTATTTGTACACATAAATTATCATTTGTTTTACTGACCAAATAACCACTCTTATTTCTCTAATATTGATTTCACTCTATAAAAATCTCTTTCTAATCAACCCACAGTTGGGTCTGGTAATTCTTGGACTTAATCCATACATCTGCCACTGCTCGCTGCAGAGAGGCAATCCATAGGGGTCTGATCTGATCTGGAAACCAACAGACCCATCTATGTGGCTGCTGTGGCTGAGGTGTTAAAGATTACACCAAGGGTACTCACCCTGTGCACTGGGGTCTGCTACAGCTGAGAGGCAGCCAAGAGGGGAGGTAGTTTGAGTCAGAGGGTGAAATGAAAAAGGAGAGGAGGGGGAGAAACACAGGAAATCAAGAAACAATTAGAGAAAATATGCAGAACACTCCTATCTGTCTGTCTGTATGTGTGCAATTCTGTCTGTTTATGTTTTACCTAACACAAGCTCCAAGTGTCATAAAAAAAACGTTTGCAGCACAGCACCACATCATCTATTTGCAGTGTGTGACTGTGTGAGCATGTGTTTACGTGTCTTACATTTAATCATACACCGTAAACAGACCTCACACACGCAGTCTGTGACACAGCCAGTCTGTGAAACCCACACATAAAGTCCTAAAGTAATAATTGATGTTTTGCCCTCTAGCCCACACCCAGAGAGTGTCTTTTCATGTAACATCACACTGCCTCCCTATGGACAATTGGTGTGTGTGTGTGTGTGTGTGTGTGTGTGTGTGTGTGTGTGTGTGTGTATTTCATGAGTAGGGGGGCACTTACCAGCCACACACACCAGGAGTGAAGAGAGGAAGAGCAAAATAGTTTCCATGGCAACTGTTGACATAGAGTAATAAAGAGGGAGGGTGAGAGAGAATGAAAGAAAGAGGAAAAAACAGCGAGAGAGTGTTTTAGTAAGCTGCGCTACTTCATCACACATGTGACCCTACAATGCGGGATATAAACAATAACAATGACCACACATGCACATACAGTTTATATACACAACACACACCAAACAGACTAAGCAGACATAGAGTAAGTGGTTTGTGAAAGGAGAATCACATCACACAGCACTGACTCTGTCCAAACCCCTGGAATTTATGCAAAAGGCCTGTGGATATAGTTTTTATCTTGCATAACGAGCCATGTTCGCAGACTGCATACGTGTTCTTTTTTCCTGGCAGAGATTACTCCTGCCTCCCTGAGGACATCACATAACCTTGGCCTATTTTCATGCAGGGTATTCAATACACAACTGTGCCTCACTGTGTCTCCTACAAAATGTCTTCATGTTCAGCTATTTTGTATTGGCACATGCCTTTAGTAAGTACTGTGATGTTGTTCAGGTAAGATTTCAGCTGTGCTAGCTGTGTAGCTCCGGGGACGATAGTGTCACTTTGCTTCAGAATAAAATATCTCCACAACTTTTGCATGCCTTTTATAGACATTCATGGTCCCCACAAGGTGAACCCTAATGACTTTATTGTTACTTTGACATTCTGGTTTTAGTGGCATGTCTTGACCAGTAATGGGTGGATTGTCATGAAATTCGGTATCAATTTGGTATCATGTATCCTATGACTTTCCCTTCTAAAGTCATCAGCGAGTGCTTTGGTTTATGACTAAATATCTGCCAACCTAATGACACACAATATGTTAAATTTAAAAAAAACATGTTCACAACATCATTGTGAACATGCAGGCATTCTGATGTTAACATCTCACTCAAAGGATCACTTGAGTACAGAGTCACAGGGCTGCTACCTGTATGGCTGTAGCTTCTTTGTCTTACTTTAATCAATACGACAATGAACCTTTTATGCTTGACTTATCTACAAAATGTTTACAGCCAACACAAAATGTTAAAATTGAATGCGTCCTCTCCTGGGAAAAAAAAGTAAGAGACTAAGATGTTACAGTTATGGTTTGGCAAAGCAAAACATTTAATTAATTACATGCACTTTGTGCCTCTTATATCTGAATAAGTTTAAAGCCACACTTCACTTGATGTAAAAAAAAATGTTTCCTTTACTTTTATTCAGTGACAACTGAATAGAAGAAACATAGTTTAGGTAGAGTAAATGTCAAGGTTCTCACATTTATAAAACTCCCACAAAGACAGGTTTGAAAGGTCAGGTAATCTACTGCTGTCTTTTTCTAATGTCTCAATAAAACAATGGTCGGAGCATTTACAATGCAGACCTGGTGGCAACAACAAGTCATAAATCAATATCTACAAGTGGTCTAATTCAAATCAAATTCAAGTTTCTGGTAATGTGTTTCACATCAATCTTCAGGAACCATAAAAACAAACTAGCAGGGGGTATTGACAGTAATGTTTCAATATAGATGAATACAAGATTTGAAGCATGTCAAAGCTGCACAGTGAAATAATAGAAAGTGACCAGTCTGCAGTACAATATGTATGCTCTATACACAAATGATGGAAGCGTCTGTCTCAAGCCTTCAAGACTCCAAACATTTTATATAGTTCAGGCTTTATCTGGCTTGTTTGAGGCTGTCTGCCTACATGTATTCATTTCTGACCATCTCACTGACCAGCTCTCTGACTGACTGACTCCATTAATGTCCATCTACCCATTTGGTTGTTTGTCTGTCTTCAGCTGTATCAGTGGTAAAGGGTATAATGCACTTAAATGAAGAGACTCCATTACAGTTATTAGCAGAGGCTCTGACGGTAGCATTCCCTCCCAGCTATTGATTGCATGTTGGTGGTTCATATATTTGATTTGTGAGTCCTCATACGGATCTGAGCAACACACTCTTTCTGAAATAATGTGACACAAGGTGACAGCTGCGAAACTGAAGGCCTATGGCATCCATTAGGCTAAAGGCATCTACCCTTAAAATAACAATTGACCTAGTTTAGGTTGGTTAGGTGGAATAGGTGGGACATTTTTTATTTTTCAAGATGCAGCACAGTCATTAGGGAGTGCGAGCTTTCTACCATTAATAAACAAATTTTGACTAATAAATAGCTCTCTTTTTTCAGAGTTTGGAGTATGCTTCTCCATATGTGTATATATAATAAATTGCTAGAGTCTTTTATCATTTACAGAGAATTTCTTCTTCTAGTAAGAATATTTTTTATTTCAGCCACAGAGCCAAGACAGAAACCTCTCTAAGAATCACAGTGCAAGTTTTATGAAAAATCTGGTGCATTCAGAGAGGCACTGTTACATATTGGTTAAAACCAAACCCAGATGTGAATGATGAGATACGACAATATAGTCTTTTGAGGCATATCAGTCACATCTGCCCATCTTGAAAGAGACATCTTTATTTTCACATCAGGGGTGATGACTGATGGCTGTCCCCGAACTGTACATCACTTATATTCAGTTCAAACTAATTATTGAATGTCGATCCGGCTCAAGTACAGCAGGCAGGACAATTATTCAAGATAAATCTGTGGCACTAAACTATTTCTCTTCACCACTTGATATCACCTGCCACTACCTGTTTTGTATTAGAAAACATCCAAACACACAATAATTTGTCTAGATTTTAGCACAGTTAGAGCAAACAGTCCATAAGTAGGTCATCTCTGTTCAGGCAATAAAACTGTGTGCTCAACTGAATAAACATATATGACTTGCTTTTGCTCACAATTCACAATAATTTGTACTTGATTTAGACACTCAAAATCAAGTACAAATTATTGTGACTGATTCCCTGCCATTGCAAATTTGACACTTGTGTTTTGACACGTGCTTCTGTGACAGTTTTCACAACAGTAAACCCCCTGACTGTGCCGTGGAACCTTAAATGTACATATTTTGGTTAACATAGTAGTCTCCTAGCTTTGTGTGTTAGTGCTTATCGTCCATGTCTGACATCTTGTCTCACACAGTCTCTCATTACCTTTTTTTCTCCCCTCCTCCTCATCTTTCAATCATCACATGCGGCTCCGCCTGGTGTGAAAACCTCTATATATCTGAGAGGATGTGGGACAAACAGAGAGAGCTGGCTGGAGAGAAGCGTGATCTTACTCGACAGACGCAGACAGCTCGTAAGCCCTTCTATCACGGTTTTCAATGAGAAACTTTAAAGCAGCTTTATACTGATGACAGAAAACCTGAATTGAAAATATAGTTGTGCAGGAGGCAGCTACTTAGCCATTTGCAAAGGTGACATCATTTGATCCGGGCACTATATTTAGCAAGAGCAATATGGAATGATGTGTGTTCATCCGGATGGTCTCCTGCACTGGCAGTGTTCAGAGTGAGAGACTAATGGAAGTGCAGGTTGTTGCAGGGAAAGATGAAGCTGCTGGTGGCTGGTGGATGGAGAGAGGTCTTATGCCCTTTTGTGTCTCCTCTCACTAAGAGACTTGTTAATGGCATAGATATGACAGCAAGTGTCCGGGGTTGAATGGTCCGTTGGACAACCTCCACTGATTCTGGAGGGACCAAAGATAATGTGGGGTTAAAGGCCAAGCAATTAGTCAGACTCAAAATCCTAAATGGACATTCACACCACAACACCTGCCCCTATTTTTAAGGGCAAAGGAAGCAGACTTTTATGCAATACAAATCCAAACTTGAAAGACTGTATTATTGACAGTAATTATTGCTGTTTTCATTTAAGATTGCATCACAATTGTGTCCTAATGGTCTGGTTACCTTTCAAAGGAGGGATCACCAGCAGAGGATGACTGATTTCAGATTGACATGTACTAGTTTGAGAGCTGCACTGTTCCAACCTCAAGTCCCTGTGGCACATATAATAAACATGGCTGGGAATATCACCGATGCCTCAGTCCTCTCCGTCCTACAGGTCTACAACATCCACTTAGCCCACAAAAGAGTCAGCATGGCGAGTGACCCCACCTACCCCTCACACAGCCTCCGGAGAAGATACCCGAGCCTCCGAGCCTGCTCCACCAGCCTGGGTGAGAGCTTTATCCATCAGGCTGTCAGGATGTTTTAGTCCCTCTCCCCTCTGCCTCCATGAAGTCTGGACTGTAACTCACCCATTCCTCCCCCTACAGTCCAACAGCCCCAGCTATAGGAACTTTTGATACCAACAACATCCACACTACTCACAGACACTACTTTAAAAATACTGCTCATTTCTCATCCTATGTATGAGAAATTACTTGCACAGCTTTCCATCACTTTTTGCACCATATTTCTTATCAATACAGTTTTCACAGTCATCCTGTGCTTGTTCTTTACTACTTGTATGTGCTTATACTGGAACAAAAATCATTTCAATCCTCTATATGTTTTGTACATAACGTGAGATTGACAATAAAGTTGACTTTGAATTTGACTGTGTATGCAGCAACATCAAACATTTCAGTTACCAGTACTGTTAGACCGAGAAAGATCTTATCTCATCCTTCTTGGCAACACAATTCTTAAAACACTTGATACGTTCAACAAATTGCTTTCCCAAGCTGAGCGGTACATCCACCTTTATTTTATACAATACAGTAGCTCATGATATAAACCTTTTTTTTTTTTTTTTTTTTTTTTTACAGTTCGTCAAGTTTGTTTTTTTGTGTGTTTGTTTCCAATACACCATTACCAATAAACTAGGGCTCGGTTTTTCAAACCAATATTTTCAACCCTCACATAAACAAAGAAAGTGATGAGAAGACACTAAAAACATCACTTTTGTTTTGGTTGCAATATGAGTCTCTTTTGAAGGGGAGTGTTTTTAACCGTTAGTGGGTCAGTGTCACATGTTTTTCCCATGAGAACGCTTTAGGGTGTTTGGCAGCATGGCACTGCCCAGTGTACTGTATCGAGCAGCCATTCAGCGCCAGCCTTTCTCTTCCCAGGTATGATACATGGCACCTGAGCAGTTTCATCTCCATCCTTCCTCAATCTACCATATCTACACTATTGTTTAGAAATATCAAGTTCCAGTGCCAGGCTCCCATTTATCTTAGAGGAGAGGAAAAGGGCAGGCAGGGTGACCGTATCTCTTTGAGGAGGACAAGGAAATAGCAGGGAGGGAGGCTGTAATGTGGGGACAAGGAAAGGGCAGAGTAGAAGACAATGAGAAGGGGGGATGAGTAGAAGGAGACAACCTTGTCTGGCAGGAAAGTACAGGCGAAGGGCATGCTGAGGAGACACTGTGTGAGGGGATAGGGCAGATGAACGGCAGTCTGCTGTATGATTGTGGTATTTCCAATATAAAATTTACAGAATTTTAATAAGAAACGTCAGAAAATGTGGTGAGGTAAATGTGATGGGGGAGGCAAAGAAACAAGTAGGCAGTCAAAAAAGAAACAATGAGTCAAAGCAATGAGAGCATGGAGATGATGAAGTAGATATGGGCAGCAGAGGGATCAACCCCCAGTGAGACATAAAAAATAACAGTCTAATCTTTGACGTTACATCTGGCAAATGTATGAGTCTCAGAAGATCGTAAGATTAGTGTGACTCAAACTTTTCTGACAGAAATACCTAGAATGCTTAGATTAGACAGATTAATTAGGAAGAATGTGGTTAAGGTCATTACAGACAGATTATATCACAGACAGAAAATATCAAAAAGAGTGTTCCCATAGAGTCCATTATGTGTGTTTCTACATAAGACCACACCCACCAACCCTTCAAATTGTGTCCTGAGGGTCTTCAGGATCCTGCCCTGTGCTGTGCAGATGCAACTTCACATAAAATACTGCTACACCTGCCCGTGTCTCAGAGAGAACGTGTACCTGTCCGGTTGGATATCTTTGTTAATTTATCTGTGTGTCCCTCTTTAAATGCAAGGTTTGAAATGTTAGGTGGATTCTCTCCAGTTTGCTCTAAGCTTTTGTGCATGTTTCTGGATGGACCCTGAGGCTTCTATAGCCTATAAGTGTTTATACAAATTAAATAGTCTATTAAATTCTCAGTGTCAATTAAAAACATGTTTCCTATTTTTCAACATTAATAAAACAAATGTAGGGCAGATAAATAGGTCAAGCCGCAGGTCATCTATAACCTTTGTTATGGGGAGGGGGGCGGGGCTTGGTCCCCTATATCTGCCGTCGTAATGATGTTACATCACTATGACAACAACGTGCGTAGTTCCATAGTGTCCAGTTATCTCTATGGTAACTGTCTCCGACTGAAAATTCTGGCGCCGAACGAGAAATGGGTGAAGATGAAAACACACGGACGACCAGGGTCCACAAACAAACAGGAAAACTGGGTGTGGCACGAAGCCTTAAAGTCGGTCGGAATTCAGTCCGTTTCCACGATCAATGGCCGCACAACCTTTTATAAACGTATACGTCAGCTAAAGGGGGCAGTGGTGGTAAATTCGGTAGCTTTTGTTACGGGTGTAAGTTGTGCGCACAACAAGGAGCGACCTCCATAGCGCACCGATAAGCTCTCCATGACGGCGCCGACGCACAGGCTGCACTGACGGGCTCGGGATGGACATCATGCTCGGTACATCCCAGCATCCGATGGGTGACGTCTGCGCATTCATCCACTTCTGCGTCCTTCAACCTGTGGATCCTCTGATGGAGCTGAGCAGCGAGCCGGCGTCCGCCTTGTGATTTTCCGTCTCGGTGAAAGCGACTACCCGTTTACAGTGAAAGCAGTGACATCATGCATGACATCTGGTATTTGGTTTTCAACTTACAAGGCAAAACAGTCGCGTCAGGGAAAGTGAATCGTTCACGCTCTTTCTAAAGCTTTGATCCACATTTGCAAATACAGAGCCTATATATTTTTTTGAAGGTTACAGTGATCAGTGCCAGGGTAGACACACCCTCATGGTATATTAGACCAGTGATGAATAACAGGTAAAGCAGCGCTGCAAACGGCATTTCTGCAAGTTAATGAAACAATATCCGGCGGTGTGTAAATATCGCAAACACCACACATGTTGAATAATTTAACTCAGAAGCGTGATTCCGTGAAAAATCCCTAATTACAGGATTTTATTTCAATTAGACTGTGTTCTCCAAACAACCGGCTGATAACATTTGCGTCCCCTTCCAATCCACCTCTCACGGCTTTTATAGCCCCTCCTGACCGTCATTTTACCAAGAAAATGACAATAACACCACCTAACACATCATATGTGCGCGCTTTTTCAACTTACCTCTTGTTTCTCCAGCGGACCCGTTGGCCACCAAACTGATATCCACCCACGAAAATCAATCAGTTTCTCTCACTAGGCTTTCGTTCCAAATATTTTCATCTGCCAGTATGGACACACTTCTCACATCTACCTGTCCTGGGAAAAAAGAAGTGATGGATAACAGTGTGACTCCTCCAGTGACTGTTTATTCTGTGCGTTGAACCCTCTCTCTCTCTCTCTCTATCCCTCTCTTACACACACAAACACACACCCATCATAGACCCCCCCCATGCAGCATTACGCCAACCTCATGTGTGAATGACAGTCTGTGAGGGTCAGGCTTCATTCTGTGATTAATCAATGCCATAACAATAAGTATTTTTCTTTGATCTTTATTTCATCTGTATGCTCAATGATCCCACATACAAGCTGCATAAATATGACACAGATGAGGCACACCTTGATATACAACATAAGAATAACAATTTCTGAAAAAAAAAAAAAAAAAAGAAATCACAGTGTGGAGGAGGAGAGGAAGAGGAGTTTTAGGTGAACAGAGTGCCAGCTCAATAATGGGGCCAAGGGTCACACTGCTTTCTTCATAAAGTGAATACATAAAGTGTCTTTTTTTTTATCTTTATATGGTAAACAACAGTTAGCATTAGAAAAGCCTGAGATGTGTCCCTGAGGGGAAAAAAACACACCTCTACAATCGTAAATCAGTAAAGAGTACCGTCCTCAAACCAATTAAAAAGATCACAGCCAGCCATCTTTAAAGCCCGCTTCACATGTGTTGTAGGTAAACATAGGTAGGTATACTGTATGACCGAGACACCAAGAGACAGAGGGGGGGGGGGGGGGGGGATTAAGAATGCAAGACTGAAGTCATAGCATCGATTAGTGTGTATTAATAATGTGGCAATACACAAAACAGATGTGTGACAGAAGATGAGTATACTGTAGATGATGCAGGACACCAAGGCAGAAGTCCTGTGTCCAGCTTGTGCATTTTGTCGCGCTGCCACTCCCCCCAGTCTTTCATCTGTCTGTCTTTCTGTTCACAGCTTCTTCTCATTAATTCCTTCATCTGTGTGTGAGTCCGTCCATCTCCCCAAGACGACTTCATAGTGCAGGGGGAGCACCGGCGGGAGACAGAGGGACATCACTTCACTTTCTGTATGAGGGCACAGGAAAAGTTTACAGTTGAGTGGAAATGCATCCTAATCATTTGGATGTCAAACACGCCCACACACTATTTATTCTCTCCATCCATTCTTACCTGCATTTTGCTGTAGATCCAGGGCAGAACGCTACTGACTTTGGTATAAACGCCAGGCTTGTTTTTTTCACCACAGCCAGCTCCCCAGCTTGTGATCCCCACCAGGTGCCAACGGTTGTCTCCCTGACATACCAGAGGTCCACCGCTGTCACCCTGAAAAAATACAGCTCCTCCTTACTTTCCTCTAAAGTTAGCTTTGCGTTAAAAGCACAACGCATATCCATTTTATTACCGTAATACTGTCCCTTGGTATTGACTGCTCACCTGACACGAGTCTTTGCCTCCATCCAGGTCCCCAGCACAGATCATGTTATTGGTCACAGCGCCTCCGTACACGGGGGGGCTGTTGCACACTTGTGTATCAATGAGCTTCACAGACACTTCCATCAGATCCTTGGAGGCAGTGCCTGTATTGGAGAAAACAATGTACTCATTTGTTTTTTCTAACAAGGCTCTGAAATACGTCAAAACAGCGGTTGAATATATGTTACATTTTTTCCATAGACCTTAAAAATAGTTTTACCTGAGTGATAAATACAGTATATGCTCTGCCATGGCAACAGCTGGTCCACTGTCATGTCTTCCATCTATTGTCTCCGGATTATAAGATTTATGGTGGGGTTTGACTTTCCTTATCAAGCCTCCCATCAGCCATTACTTTTGTTTTACTTCCATCCTTCTCATTTGCTGTCAGCTTCAGTTTATAGAGGACAGACATTACTCATGCATCCATGTTCCCTTAGGTGGTCCAGACTTTATTGTGTTGTGTTCTGCCTGTCTGTACTTCTTCTGATGGCTGTCTGCCTGAGTGCTGTACAGCTCTCCGGATTAGTTTGTTTTTTTGTCTGACTGTGTTCTTGTTGACGATTGTAATCTCGCCTCTTGACCTAAATTTGGGTTCCAGATCCAGTGTTACAGTTGATACACTTTATTGCCCCAGGGATGTTTTTCATGTGCACTGTGATCTGTTCTGAATTTACTTGTGCTTACGCTATACTGTATGAATCCACTGTCTCATATCCACCTGTCTTTCTGCTACAGTGGAAGCTAATTAGGATCAAATACAACAAACAAGCTTAGTGGCTCTGTGTCCGAGCATACCTGATCCTGCCTCAGTGGTGCCAAAGCCTGTGGTCCAGCATGTGTATCCAGGGAGAAATTGCTGGCCAGAAGTTGGCAGACAAACTGGCTGAATTTTCTCTGGATAACAAAAAAGAAAACAAGTATTTAACTTTTTCAGAAACACATTGGCAAACTTGTATTTTCAAAATGGTAATACTTAAGACAAATGCACACACAGAGAGCAAAATAAGTTCTTGGAGTTCATAGAAATTGGGTGATTTGTTCAAGGATGTTTAAGCTACAAAGGGAACGTTTACTGACACAGACTCTCGAACCTGGATCAGCCAGCAGAAAGGCCTGTCTTTCAAGCCATTCAGTCCCCCACCTGGCCACACTACATACTCTTTATGAACACATACTCCCGCCAAACATAAACAGCTTTTGTTTCTTCATACAAGGCTCTCTGTCCTGTATATTTTCAAGATGGAAGCAATCACACTGAAAGCTTTTCCTGATTCAGATTTCCACCATGGGCAAAATTCTGACTCCAGCCTCAGGTACGAAAGTAGGATGAAACCCTGTTTTTGGGGAAGTGAAGATGTGACTGACCATTGATAACAACTGGAGATTTGAGTCTGAGCAGAGCAACGTCTTGGTCATTAGTCCTGCTGTCGTAGTTCTCATTGAGAAAGATCTTTTTAACCAGGTAAGGCTCAGGTAGATTGTCCTGGGACACCACTCCAGCATACACCTTCCAGAACCGTGTTGAGGAAGCCAAAGCTTTACTTCAGCAAGACAAAACAAAAAAGACTTCAGCGTAAAGCAGTGGATTCAAATTGATGCTTACATTTTCAGCATTGAAGGAGCCAATCTTTGCATTTTAACTTTGTAAATGATCAGTTCAGCACTATGGACAGCGGCTGAACAAAATAAATTTCTGGTGTTTCAATGTATGAAATCTGTTGCAAGAATTAACAAGATTGTTCCAGTATAGAAAAAAAAGTGTCAGTCACCTTGGGAAGCAGTGGGCAGCAGACACTGCAAAATCAGGAGAGATCAAGACTGCACCACAGACGTGGGATCCTCTGTAGTGGAGCGACAACTGCCAAGGCCACTGACCTGTCTCGGCTATGCTGCCCCCAATGATCCGGGATGTAGACTGCTGCTGACCGCAGTCTGGGAAAGAGAGACGATGTATTATAGTGTTACTATTGTTTAATGAGTTACAGAGAAATGGTGATGATAGAATGATCATATTGGTTTGATTTATAGAATTCTGCTTTCCAAATCAATGATTTGAAGCAAATTTTAATTTATTACATTTTTTTTTTGTTTAGAGTTTTGTATTGTAGATATTTTCTTTTGCATATTTCAGTCTGCCAACTCAGATGTATTTTTATGTGAATGTAGAATATGTGAAGGGTTGATGTTTGCCATCTAGGTTCTGACCTAACCACACACCACAAAGAAAGCCTAAGCTCAACAGAGCAACATGTGGAAAGTGATGATAATAACTCCCTCCTAGGGAAAGATCAGATCCTACAGGTGGATGAAATAGTTCATGAACAGTAGCAGCAGTAGTAGAAAGTAACAGTATAGTTCTCAGGTAAGCGGGATGCCAGCAGGCATGGCAGATAAAGAGTGAGCAAAGCAATAGCAGCTTTGCTAAACATGGCTAAAAGGGGGCCTTAGATATATGTTAATGCCATGTGCAGTAAGCCATGTTGCCTGCCTGAACTAGCTTGCATGCTACTTGTCATACACTGTATGTGATATTGTGATATGTAGTATTTCATTGTTGGTTTCCTCATTGTTGAAATTCAACCTTATCACATCAACTTTCAAAGAAAGATTCAAAGCATGCTACAGTAATGTCAAGTGATATTGATCAAATACTCATGTTTTGTTGTTGTTGATGTGCAGTCATTTGTACTGCGTGTGTATGTGTGTGTGAGAGAGAGAGAGAGAGAGAGATACAGAGAGCTTATGTGTTACTGTGTGTGACACATGACTGTAGGAACAGATGGAGGCTCCTTACTCTCACACTGCAGGGAGACGGTTTCCCGGGATGGACAGGAAGAACTATGTAAATCAACAATGAGAAAAGCATGTTAATTAACATGAACACATACAGTAAACAATGTGCACCTGTGAAATTCTTCTACAAACATTGTATGTTTGATTTCACATGATGAGATAGATTTCATCATAAGCTGAGATCGAGAGGATCATAGATGAAGTGTGAGCTGTGCATGAAACAGGGGAGAAAAGGGACTAGTTTCTATACCTGACATTTACCGCACCCTGGATAAGTGAAGATGATCTGCTGGTTAACGTTAAACCAATGGACTGGCCCTTGGATTTCACTGCTTTGGTGACAAAGGAACTGGAGATAGAGAGAAGGGCATATCAAAAAGCCGAAGAGATAAACTTGCACATACAGAGACCATTTTGTTGAAACAATGCCTGATTGGGTCTGCAAACTCATTCTGGCTCTGGCACACTCCAGAGAGACCTGTGGAGAATCAATTCAGCCCTAAACACACAGCAGTAGGTGAGGAGAAATTAGATGGATCTCAGAGGGTAAATCACAGGTTGAAGATAGAACCCCACATTGGAAAATGGGTCTGGCAAAATAATGAGCTAAATCACTCCCTCGTGAAGCCAGAGCTAGCTCTGACTGATGATGGGGAATGGTAAAAAAATAAAAAATGATGCTAGAGTGAAGATCCAAGATGGTTTTCAGCATTTAGTGCTCCTATTCTTAGACCTTTTTATTGATGTTGTTTGCTTTAGGTCAAGTTAGCTTAAACTTAAAGTGGTGATTCTTTACTTGCTGAAGCCCAGCTGAGTGCAGGTCTGTTTTGCATATTTCTCATCCCAGCCTTCATAGCACACTGGTAGGAAGCGGCCATCTTCAGATGTCCTGACCTGTAGACTGTAGCCCTCACCAAACCTCACTGGTGGGAGACAGGGAGAGAGACAAAACATAGAAGACCACTTAGATGGAATCTCTTCAGGGGGTCATGTCAAGAGTGTTTGACCTGTGTGCAGCTGCTGCTGTTGTTACCACAAACAGTTATGGTAAAAGTAAAAATGAAATGTGAAATAAATTAAAGTTTCAACTTGCAAGACAAATGCATGTCTGCTGGTGTGTGTCACATTACATAATTCCTTGATACTGAAGTCAAAGTTGAATTACGGTGGAGGCACTTTTTACTTCTCACTTAAAAAGTACTACAAAAATATAATTACTGATTATATTATTTATATATTGCAGAGTTTCAACTGTTGTTAATATTGACACTAAATACAAGCGCCTGCCATAGATTATAATCCACATCACCAAATCTGTGTTTGGGAAATCAACACAAAGAAATTTCTCATCCGTTTTTCATTTTGAGGGTGTCCTTTTGGATGTCAAGTGTCCACCCATCCTTTTCCACCATGTGTCCTTGTTTTAGTCTGGTTTGTATTAGGTCTGTGTGTGTGGTTGTGCCTACTCACCGCAATTACTTTCATCACTGCCCAGTTGGCATTCTACTATCCCATCACACTGAACAGTATTGTTGGGGCAGGTGTCAAAACTTGGCAACGGCTCTTCGGTTCTGTCGTCGTTGTCCTCATTGTAAAGGATCGCTGCTGTTGCCAGCCTGGTGCCATAACGAACTGTTGTTGGGAGCACAGTGGGTAGTAATGAGTGTGGGTAACCAGAGGTACAGTGTGCATTGTTACCGTTATGGTTAACTAATACCATATCTTGACAAAAAAATTTGATATGAAAAAATTTTTAAAAGGTTAAGGAACCACACGGCACAAGAAACATATAACTTTTCATTTTCAGGCAGTTACAATAGTCCTGGATAAATTTGAGCAGCAGATGAAAATTAATGACAGTGTACAGTGATCTGTAGGAATAAACACAGTGTACCTCCAAGCCAGATGGCAAGTGCCAGCAGAGCAAGCAGCAGTAATGCTCCCCCTGACCCTCCATAACACTGGGCATTACTCTCACAGCATCTCTTCCTCTTACCACTGGGGGCTGGACACAGACAGTATACAAACTTAAGTGCACAAACACACATTGATAATCCTTGAAGTGACTCCACTTGTCTGCTCACACATTTGCATCAGTCGTATTCTCAGCAAAATAAGGGATATCACTCACATATGCCTGGCTGTGTGACTTGGTGAACAACCACAGGTGGTGGATACTGGGGAATGTAACGTGGCTGGTTGGGGGGTGTCAGGCCTGGACCCACACCATACACCACCTCCTCGTAGGACTTGAGGGGGGGCTGGGTGTGTACATCAACAGAGTAGTAAGGAGGAGGGGGTTCCTTCTGTGGGGAAAACACACAAGGGATGGAAGGAAAATTAATAGCTAGTGAGAGGTTATCAAATAGAAGTTAAAATCCTTTATTGTAAAAACATGCAATGTGATGTGGAATCTTTGTCTATTGCTGTGTCATCTATTACCTGAGGAAATAAAGCACTGTGCTATATTTAATAGGTATAATGGTATCAGTGGATAGACAGACGATAGATAGGGAGGTAAATAAATCTGTATGCTTAAGGTTGCCAGGATTGAGCACGTAGCCCATTGTCTGCCATGCAAACCTAACACAAGTCCATGTTTAAGTCCATACCTGGGTAACAACCTCACACACAAAGACACAAGTGATGTATCCTGGCAACAGAGTCTAAAGGATCATGTTTTAACAGTTCCTTTCCTCATTCCTTTCATGTTATCTTCTCTGCCCTTTTTGATTCGCAGATCCCAGTAGCCGTATCAAGTATTTCAGACAGAGGATTTAATCAGTGCTTGATTTTTTTGGGACAGGTAGGTTAACATCTGCTTACAAATAGGAGGTAATATGGGAGAGGAAAGGCAACTAAAATAAGTTTTGATTGGGAGCTAAAACTCAAAAGTGCTTTTACCCATTTGGTTAAGCTCTATCAAGAACTCACTGCCAATGGCTCATGATAAACAAATACACTGGTTAGCAGATGCTTCCTGGTGAAAAAAAAAACAAAAACCTCTAATATAAGTGATTCCATGTGTCTCTGACTTTCTGCCACCATGACTTGCAAAATTTGAGTTGGAAAGTTTCTTCCATAGTGTGTCGTTATCCAAACAATCTTTTCTCTTCCTGCTTCCCTGAATATGACGTTTAGCTACTGTAAAGTAGGATGTTAGGAAAGGTAGCTTCCAGTGCTTTTATGTGTTTGGACAGAGAGTGATAATATAACAAATAAGTTAATAGTTTGGCCTTTTGTTTTTCTTGCTTGCTGAGAGCTACATGGGAAGATTGATACTACTCTCATGTCTTTACACTAAATATGTAGCTAAAGCTAACAGTGGGATAGCTTGACCTACCACAAAAACTGGAAACGGGCCACTGTGTTAGCAATGTTGTTTACAAGTTATGGGTGTAGGCATAGGCTTAGGTACAATGTTACGTGATCACAGGTGTGAAGTGTCACCTTAGGATTTACAGAGATGCCACATTAATGATAACTCTTCCATTAGTCTTACAAATAAAAAATGTGCACACCTTTGTACTAAGATACTTTGATGGGGCTTGACACCTGAGATGCACATTTATGGTGTGTATAAGTCAGGTTCTGCCACTGTCTTTTCAAATTCGGTCAAATTAGTCTTTATGAGTGCAGCATGGAGCAGTAACCTCAGCAAATGACCCCAAAGTGCAGGAAAAGCCACGATTATTGTTCCCAACAGCCAATGATCATGTCTTTTTTATGGCTGTTGGGACTCTTCTCCATTCATCACTATGGTCACACTTACATAAACAGGAGGAGGGTCCTTTGTCTAAGAAAAGATTATGGAAAGGAATTAATCTGTTGAAGTGGCACTGAGAAGGCTCTGGGTGAACTCACTGCAAAAGATGTTTCATAAGGCCATTTCTATAGGATGCTGATCAAGTTTCAAAATACACCTAAAGGCAGCATACGCCCCACTTAATTGAAGTAAAATGGCTGAGCTGAAGTATGTTGAGAAGCAGGTCCATCATATTTCCCTATAGAGTACACATGCATCATCTTTCATGGTTTGCTATTATTGGCCCATCACTTTATCAGCCATTATCATATTAAATTAAAAGATTAGAGGTTCACATGACATTTAAAAGCTATTGTTTGACTCAAACAATAACTATAGTAATATAAAGTTACAAAGCTGCCCAATGTGAAATGGTAAACTAAAGTGTCCCTCTATGTTTAGTTGCCTGGTCTGTAGGAATGAAAAGAAATCACGGCAGATAGAAGTCGGGCTTCTGCATTTCATTAGAACATATAGTGATCTGAGCCTGACTGCAACTGAAATAAAGCTGAAGTATTCCTGTTTTAGTAAGAACACACAGTCAGTCCACTGAAAACGTCAATACATTATGTGCTTAACATGAGTCAAGTTTATCTGTATAACACAAAATCTCAAGTTTGTCTCAGAGAGCTGTACAATCTGTACAACACAACACCCTGTATCCTTAGACTCTCATTTTTTCTTGGTACACTACAACTTAACAGAATTCCTGTGTTAGGTAAACAAAAGTGTTGGAACCTAAAGTGTTAAATCACAGCAGAAACTGAGGACAGAGCCCCTTTAGCAGCACAGCACTTTAAACACTTCAACAGTGTTCCCTATTTAAGTAAAAGCCTAATCAAACTCCCTTCTTACCTGCAGTCAGGCAGGTAAACTGAAACAAATAAAACCTCTGATGTCAGCCTCTAATCCCTGCACTGGTCAGCACTCCTCAACCTTCTGGAAAACCACATAGGTTTAAGACAAGACAATACACTCAGCAAACAGAGAAGCAGATAAGCAGATCAAGAGTCTGAGAGACAAGTGACTATTGTTGAAGGAGGAAGTCTGATTATTGAATGAAGGAAGGTTGAAGAAGCCAAGCGACACATTGGAGCAAGAGGAAGGAGGGTTTTTTTTTGTTATAAGTAAAAGAGAAAGACACAATAGGAACCTACCGGGTCATGCTTTGCCATCGGACTCAGGGCAGCAGAGAGGGGAGACTGGAGGTAAAAGGAGGAAGGTGGATACTTTTTCTCATCCAGGTGTTTAGTCAGTCACGGGAACAGTGGTCAGAGCACGGTGACGCCACTTTTAACACCTCTATTCTTCTCTCCCTTTCTTCTCCTCTCCTTTCTTCTTCACTGTGTGTTTGTCACTGACTTTCATCCAAGCAGTAACAGGTAGGTCTGCCTTCCCCCTCCTTCCCTAACACCTCCCACTCGTAGCCTCCATCATTCTCTCAAGCCTTCATTCTTGACCTCACACAGACGGGCGTGCCCAGCGCACCAGATTCTCACCTGCCAGACCAGTTTGGTGGCAGCCAGAGACTGTCAGCACTTCTTTCACAGTATGAAGCTCCATTATGGCTCAAATGACAGCAGCTGAGCTGTCACAGGGAGCTGAACCAAAATGGCCTTCTCTCCACAGAGATTTTTTTTTTTTTTATGCTGAGACTGAATACTTTTCACATACAACGAAATACTATATTATTTATAGAATAATATAAACTGAAAAGAATATGTTTCAGTTTATTGCAGGGTGCCTTATCAATAACTATCAAAACTATCATAGAAATATAAAAACTTTGCACCTCAATATGCTTGTTTACAGTTTAAAGTGCCAGGGTAAACAAGCTCTGTCACTGAATCCTGGAAATAAAGAAATGTTCCCTCACTCACTCGTGTGGGTGGTACTGTTTGAGTGTTTTGCTTTGTCATGTCTCCCTTTGTAAGCTTTTCACTGGTTACAGTAGTTTTGCTTCCTAGTGTATGTTCTTCCTGGATCTTTCACCCTGTCACACTATGTAGGAACAATTTAACATGCGGGTGCTGCATGATAAGGGGACCTCTGCCTCTACTGTGTTCTCTGTATATATAATATATGAAACAACACATAATTGTGAATATAGGGTATCATGGTGCTTTTGTGGTCTAAGACCTACTCTACATAACAACACTGCCCCAGATTTGAACCTGAGTGAGAACCTTTGTGGCATGTCGACCCCTCTCTCCAGCTCCCCATGTTTCATCTTTGTCACAGCTCTTTATTATTACATAAATAAAGGCAAAATGTCCCCAGTGTATGTAACCAATGATAAGCAGATAGGGCACATCAACACATAGTATCAGCGCTAAATATCTTAGTGCTGAAATACAGCTCTGTACTGCAAGACCTTTAATGTGAGATAAACTCCGTAAGTGTTTGCTTGGCTTTATCTAGATCGTATCATTACTGAGGTACCGCATGATATACTGAGTTTAAAGGGAAGTGTCACAAGACTCTCACTGTGAAAATATATGTAACCTCAACACACCACTAGAGGGTGATATTTCAACAAGTCTCCTCCTACGTTGTCCGTGGGAACTACTCATGAGCCAAGTGACGAGAGAAAAAAATCCCCCCTCTGTACGAAAGTAGCAGATGATAGCTGACATTTCATTGAAACTCCTACAGTTCACATTTACACAGCAGTTCCCTGTCCATCTATTAGACAGACACTAAAAGATAATAGGAGCAAACATGTTTGCATTTACCAGGAACTAAAACTTGAACAGTCAGATGTGAAACAGAAAGGGGAATTAAGCTGACACATTTGTCTATAATTCAGAGCAATATTATTTCTCAGAATTGAAAGAATATTTTTACCTTACAACTAATTAGCAAAAAAAAAAAAAAAAAAAAACTAAACTAAAAAAAATAAATAAATAAAAAAAGCAGTGGCATTCCTTCAAAAGGTAAAGAGATAAATGTATCCCCTTAAATTGCATGCATTCTTCTTCAGTGTGGTAATGCAGGTGTTGAGGTCTCTCTTATATGTGGGCTATCAATATACAATGGCCTGGGGGCCTTTCTGTGTGGAGATAACGTGTTCTATCCATGTCTGTGTGGGTTCCCTTCGGGTACTCCGGCTTCCTCCCACAGGCCAGAGACATGCACATTAGGTTGATTGGTGACTCTAAATTGCCAAGTAGGTGTGTGAGTGAGTGTGTGTGTGGTTGTTTGTCTCTATGTGTCAGCCCTGCAATAGATTGGCAACCCATCCATGGTGTACCTCGCCCAATCTCAGCTGGGATTGGCTCCAGCCCCTCTCACGAGCCGGTTTCGGGTAAGCAGTATAGAAAATGGAAGGATGGATGGTTGATGGGATGAACTATAAATACTACAGCACTACCTCTACTTTGATGAGACAAATGACCTGTTAAGGATGTATTCATTGCATTTAGGTATTAAACAAGTTCATGTGAAAAACCTGCGAAGAGGCAGACAGTTTGTTTGATTCAACAATAATCATCCCTTTAGTTTTAGGGCAATTGTTATAAATCCATTGTGTTTGTGCAGATTTATTATAGCGCAGTATCCAACAGACACAAGAGGAAAGTCCAGATGTGTCATTTAAATGTTCAGCTTATTGTAGTTTGTTTAAAGCTCTGCACATTTTGTCTACACTATGTAATAGAAATACTGGCAGTATTGTGACAATAAGTGACATTACATTTCTTAGAGAATCGCCTCTTGAAAAATTCTTAATAGTTGTTATCTTGATTACCATTAGGATGTAGTGTTTGAGTAATTTGCCATCTACATCTGGCTAATCTGAAAAAAACCTTTATATGATGTAGTTTCTTTTAAAATATGTGGAAAAGTGATAATGGTTCGTACATAAGATGAGGTTTGGAGATAAGGGTCGACAGTCATTGTGGTTTGTTGAATCTACAGATGTAGTCAGATATTCCCTTAGCTGATTCACTTTGAAAAAGTCATGGCCTTAACGCTACTTTAGTTAACATGCGTTTATAACTTAATCATTAGACATTTTAAGACACTACATAAACCTGCATACTGGACTCATAAGGCATAAAGTCATGGTGGCATTAAATGTCTATAATGCATATAAACTTTTAGTTTATGTCTGTCAACATATCAAGTGATTTTTGCTTAACATTGAAAAATAAACAATTCACTCCGATTATCGCTGAAGTTAATGTTTATTTTTAGGTTTTCCTGTTCTTCTCACAGCCAGTTATGCCACTGTTTTTTCTAACAACCACCTGTCATGCAGCTAACCACAACTGTAAGACACAGACTCACAGGAAAAGATGAAATACACGTACTGTGGTAAAACTAAACAGAGGCCAACTAAGACTATAATGTGTTTGCTACTGGTTCAAACTACATATTTTCATTATGAAAACTAGGAAATGAAAAATCCTATACGGTTGTCTATTCTGTTAAAAAATCTTATTCTGCCTGCAAATATTAAAAGTGAAAGGGGAATTCCTGAATGCTTCCCTTTTCTCTTCTCTCAGCCTTGTTTTTCTAAAAGTCAGTCAGTTTCAATGTACACTGAGTGTGGAAAGAGGAAAAAGGTCTCATGAGCGAGCTTAGAAAGAGAGGTGAAACTACGTCACAACAGGAAACGTATCATCTGACAGGGAGGGAACTTGAGCAAGAGAAAACAGCATTGGGGGAGAACTATGTAAATAAGGTCATTAGGGTAAAGCAGCTGCCACCTCTTATTTGTTCCACAGACGAAGAGACACCACAGTATCAGCGAGAGGACTGCTGCCTCCACTCTCTCTGCATTTATCTACACTGTCATGTTAATGTGAGCCGTTACACAGAGTTGTTGAGGAGAAAAGATGCTTCTACTTTCTAACTTGCCTCAGTGATGACTGGAATAAGGGACTTTATGAGTGTGGATTATTACTGAGTGATGATATTTCTTCAGATACTTGAAATGGATATGAGCGACAACACACCAATTCTTCTCTTCCTGATTTTCTGCATGAACTCTGTGTCAGGTAATTAACAACCTCTATCATTCAGTGTTTTGTTTTCTAGTTGTTTTCATTTGACTTGATCGTATTTCGTGTTTAAATTAAGCAAATACGTTTTTACTATTTCTATCTGGACAATTGTTTGTTTCATTTATCACTCTTTTATCACTTGTTACAGTCATTAATTTATGTGGAATAATACAAATAGAGACATAGATAGATGGAAAAGAGAGAGATCATGAAAGCATCAGAGGGATGACAGGGGATTTATTGCAAAAGTTCCTGTTCCACTCTGATAAGTGAATCCCACAGTTTAAGCGGAAATGGGTAAAACTCTGTTCCCTTTACAAAACACCCACAGTGTCATTATGATCAGAGATCCCATAAAAGATTTGCAATACCGCTGCGCTTTTCACTCCCCCCGACTACATCCTTAACAAAGTAAAGATAACACAACGTGTCTATGTATTTCATTTGGTCCAATGTAAATTATCTTGTACGAAGCAGTGACTAAGCATCATGATTCCCCTATTTTTTCTGTGGCAGGTTTGGAAGTCCCTAAGCCTGAGAACCTAGTGGTGAATATTGTGGATGGGGAGGTGATAGTACATTGGAAACATCCTCCAAATGCCCCCTCAAACTCCAAGTACAATGTACAAATGGCAAAGTAAGTTTAACTTCAAAATCTTAGTAATAACAGTAGTTTTTTTAAGAGTTACCATGTCCTGTTCATCAACTTCCTATTATTTTGCTAGTCAAATTTCCATTTCAAATTTGTTTTCCTCTCAACTGTAATATTTCTGGACCACTTTAACCACTTTCCAAGGAGAGTTATTAAATATTGATTCTGACTTTTCTTAAATTTTATTTCACCTTGTGTTATCCAATGACTTCACTCCTTCCAGTTGGTGACTGATGTGCTCTCTGTCCTCAGGTACATTGGTGAGTGGGCCAAGGTAGAAAGCTGCACTGGAACCATAAACTTATACTGTGACCTTAGTAGCTTTATACACAACTATATTGATGTCTACAAGGTCAGAGTTCAGCTGGTCACAGGAGATGAGAAGTCAGCATGGATATGGACGAAAGTTCGCCCAAATGAAAGTAAGTTACTTTGGTATGATGTCAGTGTGGCTTGATTAAAATATTGTCATAATATAGTCACACTAAAGGGTTGTTTTCTTACCTGTCACTGCTCCCACAGGTGAGTTGCAGCCTCCCTCCTTCACTTTGTTTGCGACCTCCAGCACTATATCAGTTTATGTTCACCGGAAAGCCATTCTGAGGAGGCTCTTTGGCTTTGGACTCACATACACCATCTACCTGGAGGAGAGAGGGCAATATAATAAGGTGGGCATCAGAATTATTGGTTTAAAGGCACAATACATGAAACAATTTAAGACAGCAGCCTACACCAACACTGTCACTAAAATTGAAAACACAGGATTGGGACTAATCATAACACTCTTTAACTGAAACACAGTTGACACCAGCTTATTGTATCATATGTACAAAAAGAACACTTATTAACACAATATCAACATTTCATTTTTATTATTGTTAGTGCCAATACCAATATATTGCAACACCCCTATTCTGAACCTTACTCCTCCCAGGCTATACTTTACAATGCCTTGACATACATGGCACTTTGATTTTTTTCTGATACAGAATACCACAGCATACCTGATAGATGACGAGGGGATGGATCAGATGACTAAAACTTTTAGTTCTCTCCAATGGGGGAGAGTGTACTGTGTCAGCATGATGATAGAGGGTAATGGAGGTCCCTCCATCAGTGGTGTGTCTCCTCGACAGTGTCTGCAGCTACCAGAGCAAGGTAAGAAAAACATTATAATGACAGAGCAATAGAACAATATCAATGAGATACATCCACAACATATGTACAAATTCAAGTAGTTTGCTAGCCTTAATTATTAATGAACAGTGTCGCATTTTTGGGAAAATGTATTACTTTCTTTTTGAGTGTTAAATGTTAAATGTCTTCCCAAATGTGGAGCTATTTCCTCAAGCCTAAATTTAAAATTTGATACAGGTTCAAATCTATAGCTCTCGAGAAATCCTTTTATGTACAGCACCCTCACACCTGTTAAATTATTGTGTTTTTGCTCCTTCCAGAATGGTACATAGTGGCTGTATCATCCCTATCCATTCTGAGTGTGTTGGCAATCATTGCTATCAGTGCAGCCGTGCTCCTGTGTTACCTGAAACGACCAGAGAAAACACCTGCTGCATTGGTAAGTACATTAGACATTACTGAAAACTGGGAAGAATCACAGTTATGTAGACTTGTACTACAGCTATGAGGAAAGCAGAATCACTGGCAATGAATTAAAAAAGCAGTAGATCAAAAAGTGGGTTGTAGATACCATCTTGCATCATATTCTTCATAGGGCATTACTAAGTTTGCTCCTGAAAGTGACAATAAAAGAATGAATAATACTCCAACCTGCGTCTTCTCTTGTCTCACTCCAGAAATCCCCTGTAAGTCACTGGCTTCCGCTCACTGTTGGAGAAGGGAGCATAGAGGTTGTCACAGACAAAGGTTGGTTCCTATCCAGTTACAGAAAAGAAGATAAAAACTGTGTGAAAGACCCGGTGACCACTGTTACAGTAATAGAGAACAATGAAGAGGACCGGAGGACAAGCATGGACAGCGGAGTCAGCATTGAGTCCAGCTCTGCCACAAAAAATGGAGGAAGTCCTCTAATGAGACAAGATGACAGTGGCTGCGGGAGCTTGGGAGGACCAGAGAGCTCCACCAGCAGTCAGACAGATTACCCCCTGTCGGATGACAGGACTGATATTGACACAGTTCAGAAGAGAGAGGATAGTGGAGTGGGGCTGGGCTGCCAGCTCGATTCTTCTTCCATGAATCTGGATGGACAGAATAACAGGCTTCTAAAGGAGTCTGTTCCTGGGGGTAATTATCGTACCCAAAGCCCCTCTGCTGTGCAGATTCATGTCTGTGATGAGGAGGAGGAGTTTAAACAAATACTTTCAGATACAGTTTTGGCCGAAGTGGTCACAGGTTACAGAACTGGACCTCAGTCATGTATCTGCTCTGGAGCAGGTCAGTGCACTTGGTGCCATAAACAAGGTCATTATGGATCTGAAGTTATCAAACAATATAGAGCTATATGTATAGAAAATGAACCACTGAGCAGCAAATGTGATTTTGTGGACTCTTACAAAGCAGGGTTCACATTTTCAAGCTACTCTAAAAAAGCACAAATGAACACTGTCATGGTGGATGATTTTAAAAACACTTTTACACAACTTGGGGAGACTTTTCCTCTGCTAACAACTCTAGTGGAGGGCGGACATGACTTCAATATGAACAATGTGTCTCTCTCACTATGTGACGTACAGCTGACAACTGACTGACACTGTGGAATGTAACAGCGCTATTTATAAAATCAAGCTGATGTAATCTGTCTGAGTAGTATATTGGAACGATGCACCTTTTCCAGCATTAGTGTTTGGGGATTATTTTGTCAGATTATGGGGATTTCCAAGACAGGAGTATGCTCCAGTTTTGGAAATCTGGAGTAGAAAGGGAAGAATTGTGGGGAGGAAACAGAGCACTCAGCACCTTGTTGCTACACATAGGAAGGAAACAAAGGTTGAACCATACAGCTGCGGGCTGGTAGCTGTTGGTCTGAGTCTTAGTACCTTGTGCCGATGGAGACTTTAATGTCAAAAATCTTATTCAGTGCTGTGTCACTGGGTATATTTACAACTGACTTAATGCAGCACGCCGGAAGCGAAACTGATGTGGGAGCGATGCAGAGAAACGGTCTGACAGTTAAGTGCTTTGGGGCATTTTGCAGTACACCCGTCAAAAATCAACCCACCCTGACTGATCATATCTTGATACATCACATATATTTTTGCGATTTCAAGTGTTATCAAACAAAAGACAGAAGAGCAAATATTTTCAATCCTGAGCAAGGGCATTTTGTTACAGATTGTTTTTTAACGTTTTATGACTCAGCAAGTGACTCTTATATGTATTATACTGCAGGCCTGTCTTTCAAATACCTCCCTGTTTAAACTATTAATTAAATATTATTTAAAAAATATTAATTGTGTCTTGATTTGAATATATGAGATTCTTCTCTTCTACATGTGATAAGTCTTGCCCTGGAATGTTCAGAAAATTTCATACATTCACAAAAAGAAAAAACCTAACCACTAAACAAATGACATGTCGATTTTTTTAGAGACCATGACTCAAGCAAGCACAAAGAAAACCCTGAAATAATAAGTGATACCTACTGGAAAAGAAAAAATTACATATTGCTTCTCTGCACTGGGATCCCCATATGCTAATTCTGTACAGGAACCAGGGCAGTGGTTTTGAAGCTTCTAAACAACGAAAGAAACACTTCCTCTCGCAGCCTTCCACTCATTTTAAAAAGTCCCGCTTTAAATCTGTTGCGAAGACACCAATTATTGTCAGCGGGGTACTGAACATATATCTCTGTGACATAACAACTTCACATCAGCCATTGGGTAAATGGCACCCTTGATCTCTTTATAAAGCAGATCTGACAGTGGCAAGACAGTCATATGACCCATTTCTCCATGTTCAGTATAAAGTACAGAGGAAGTGAGACAATTTTTGGATTATTATATCATAGAAAAAACTCCTTTGAACTAAGAAGTATCACATTATTGGTTTTGCGGTACATGTCCAATGATGATCATAGTTGAGCTTACTTTCTTACCACTCCGTATATGGCTGGATTTACCTGTTAGGAGGCCCTGGTGTAATGAGCAGGCCCTCACCTGCTGCTCTCTCTGCAATGTGTATGTACACACATAGACAAAATTGTTGGTACCCTTCCGTTAAAGAAAGAAAAACCCACAATGGTCACTGAAATAACTTGAAACTGACAAAGGGATATAATACATAAAAATTAACTAATGAAAATCAAACATTGCTTTTGAATTGTGGATCAACAGAATCATTTAAAAAAACAAACTAATGAAACTGGCCTGGACAAAAGTGACGGTACCTTTAACTTAATATTTTGTTGCACAACCTTTTGAGGCAATCACTGCAATCAAGCGATTCCTGTACCTCTCAATGAGACTTCTGCACCTGTCGACAGGGATTTTGGCCCACTCCTCGTGAGCAAACTGCTCCAGCTGTCTCAGGTTTGAAGGGGGCCTTCTCCAGACTACATGTTTCAGCTCCTTCTACAGATGTTCAATACGATTATCGATCAGGGCTCATAGAGGGCCACTTCAGAATAGGCCAATGTTTTGTTCTTAGCCATTCTTGGGTGTTGTTAGCTGTGGGTCATTATCCTGTTGGAGGCCCCATGACCTGCGACTGAGACCAAGCTTTCTGACACTGGGCAGCACATTTTGAAGGCGCCTCTGATGCTAATTACAGGACACACCTTAGTTTAACATGTCCCCATTGTGAAATTATTTTCAGTCTTTTCTAGGGGTACCATCATTTTTGTCCAGGCCAGTTTCATTTGTTTGTTTTTTAAAATGATTCTGTTGAACCACAATTCAAAAGCAATGTTTGATTTTCAGTAAATTTTTATGGATTATTCCTTTTGTCAGTTTCAAGTTATTTCAGTGACCATTGTGGGTTTTTAGAATTATTACAACTTCTGTGCTTCTTTGTGATAACTTGTTTCAACTAAAAGGTTACAAAATTAGATTTTGATGAAAGGTCCCTCATTAGCAAATTTTTTTAGCTAAATGGTTTTTGGTAAAATAAAATTACCAAAACCATCAGATGACGGCAAGCTTGGTGGTTTGGAGCCCTCAACTTTTTAATTTGCAGAGGTCTAAAAAAGTCTACTTATGATCTCTATTATAATATAATCACAGTGGAAGAAATGCAGAGAAAGGTCATTAGCCTTTTGTACATCTGAGTTCTGATTGTTTTCTACTGAATACAGAAGTTGACATTCATTCACCTCACCTCACTGTAGGCAGCTCATCTCAGAAAAACATCAGGTACAAAGAAACAAGTTTTTGTTTCTTTAAAGGAAAAACAATGAGACATTCAAGTTCTGTCAACCATAGAAGGTATCAAAAAGGTAGTATATATGTGAACGTGTAGGGAAGTCACCCACAGCTTACAAGAATACTGATCTGTCTAGTTGCTGTGGTTGGGTTGTTGATATTCTGCCTTCGCCTCGAAAGTTCTTCTCGTGAGCAGCACAACGTATGCATTTTTTTCTCTGTGGTGTGAGAGTATGTGTGTGTGTGTGTGTATTGGGGGTGGAGAATTTGAGCATGTGAAGCCACAACACGAAAAAAAAATTTCAGTTTCTCATGACAAATAGCAAAACTGACAACAATAGAAATACAAGGAAATATATACTTAAATGTTTATTTTCTATTTTATTTTAGATTCATTTTTTGAATTACATGGCATAAAAATACAACCTTGCATACACAATAGCACACACTACCTCCCTTTCTGATTCAAGACAAAGTAGTATTTTTACCTTTAAGGCCCAACTAGAAAAGTTGTCCAAGATGCAGGGAGATGATTTGAAAAATCACATCACACAAAAAGTTAGAAGTCATTCAAAAATAACATGATAAATAACCTCCTCAGGTTAAAAAAAAATAACATGAAGTATAGCAGCAAAATACAAACAGGAACAGATAGCATACATTCTGAAAACAAGATGGTGCATAAGAAGATGACAGACGAGGGGTGTGCCTTCTTTTATTAATCAACTGCCACCAACTTGTCTGTTATTTTGTGATGCTGCTGAAGGAGAAAGGAGGAGACTTCTTCAACCCAACTTTGCTGCAGAGAGAGATCAAACACACCAAGCTTAACCATATAATAACAAAGCAATTACTGTATGTACAAGGAAAGAAACCCTGTATTTGTGAAGGAATCGTCCACTTACGTGAGCACTTTCTCTTTCAGTGACGGCTCTAAAGAGTAAGAGGAGACACAATGAACATGCATCACTACATAACAACTGCATTACTGATTCATCATGTTGTAGTCTTAATGCTGGGTGATGTTGCACAGAATCAACCAAGTTACTATATGCATGCCAGTTTCACATCAGTATCCATCTCTGAGATTCGTGTTTCCAGCCCAATAAAAAAGAGGTAAATGGAATTTGTGGTGCACGTGGTATAGAAAAATGAATCTTGAAAACTTCAATGGCAGCACTTCTGGATTCAGTCTCCTTGTTTATCTGGATAACATCACATCACAGCCAACAGTTCTTGTCGTAACTATTTCTCTGCTGGAGAGCTGTTCCTACTGTGTTCAAAGAGGTCTTTGGATTATTATTAAAATAACCAAGTTGATGAAATGTTGCTAATGAAGTAGATATACATGCTTTTTGCAATGGCTCATTAACGCTCTGCTCACCCTTTTTCTTGCAGCAGTTTTTGCACTTTTTGCATTTGTACTTGCAGCAGAATTGTACAATGCCAATAGTGAAGAGGATTGCCAGGATGCCAAAGCCCACAGCGATCCCAACTGCCGTTGAGTTCACTGTGCTCCCTGCAAAATATAAATACAGAGAGGTATTTACGTCATAGACAGATCAACACATGGTTAATGATCACCTTACAAGCATTCAAGCACAATAAACAAGCCAACTGAATGCCAAAGAGATGGTTTTTGAATTTTGCAGGCTGTTGTACTCCTCATAAATGATTACCAACTCAAATAGTCTGTCTGACTGCCTGGGCCTAATTCAATCAATATATATCTGTTCATTATGAATGAATATTCACTCTGATGAAATGAGATCGGAAAATCTATCTCTGGGAAATATTCTGGCTCTAGCATCATTAGCAGTATAGAGACACACTGTAATTACATGTGTGGAAGGAGATGACAAGAGAAAATACAGCCAGCTGACACATCATTTAACTAGCTAAGATTTTTATTATTGTCATTTAATTTTTTCACTCCACTGCATAAGCTTTAGCAAAACTAGATTGAGAACTCTGTTATTTTTTAAGTTTTATTTACCATTTTACCTTAGCACCTTTCAAGCAACACCTCTACACATGCAGTAAAGTTAACAGTGACTGGTGTTTAGAAGACTTGATATTTGAAAACATTGCCAACTAACAAAATGAGCTGATATTCAGCAGCGCTTGTTTCTGTGCGAAATGTACAACATGCAACCCAAGAAAACATTATAAGGTACTGTTCAGTTCAGGAGCAGAAATGCTGTTAACCACTTCAGTAGAAAAATAAGTCTCTATCACAACCCAGCACAATTGTTTTAGAAGTTGTTTATGTCTAGCAGTTCATGCAAACAGGACTGACATTAAGCATCTCAGCTAAAAGATTCTTACCACCATTCCCCATAGCTGTCTAGCCAGGACGACCAGTGTTATCTCCCGTCTGTCTTCTCCTCTCCTCTCTGTCCGTTTGGAGTTGAGCTCTGTCACACGCTCACTCAAAAAAGTCTTTATTAAATAATTTGTCTTGGCCGTGAAGAACAAAAACAAAAGAAGCCTAGTACTGTTTCTTCTTCCTTCTTTGCCTACGTCTGCCTGTCCATGTCCCCATACCAGTCATTCTTTTAAACCGGTCCATCTTCTTACTTTATCCTGCATGTCTTCTACCCTCCCTTCATTGGCAAATGTCAAACTGAAGTGTGTGGATGTGACAACCTGCTCTTCTCACGTCAGGTGAAGCAGCCCAGGCTTTTAAATTCACTCTGGAGTACTGTGATACTGTGCAGTGGAACAACTTTTCACAAGACATCCACGCCTTTGAATGACTGTCTCACTGAGATCTAACAGGAAACCCAAAACACAGCCAGAAACTCTATGACAGTCTGGTGTTGCCGAGCCTCAGGAGAACTGGCCTATCCACATAATGAAGTGCTTTTCACTGAGGACATGCCCTTCCTTTGTCCCTCGGATTTCCATCACAGATCCAATAGCAGCTTCTCTTAGAAATCATTAATAGACTGCCAGGTAATAACACCTGAACCAGATGGTGCATGGGGACTCCTGTTGGGTGACTGAGTTATTACACATCTTCACTGTTGAAAAGAAACGTGCAAACACCAGATGACACCAAAGTTGACCTGGGCTGGAAATACTACCAAAACATCTGACTCACTCATTTTACATAAAATATACTGAGAGGAAAGTTATCTAAGTCAGTTTAAAAGTTACAAATCCATACAATTAAAATACTTAAGCTGATACTACGTTATGTTGCTGTTGCATTTGTAGGGTAACTGGCTTTTCTTGAGGTACAATTCTGAAAACTATGCACATGTGGAATTACCCACAGCCAATCGCTATAATTTATACTGCAGGAAAGTACTCCAGTACCTTCCAAATCCAGCACTGAATTAATCAAATAAAATTGAATTTTTAAAAGTAGAACATGCCATATGAGAGCACGTGGAGAACACAGTTCTCATATCGTGTCACCACATCTCCACAAGATGTTATCAGTTCCGAGTGGTGGAAAGTCTCTTGTCATTTAACCTGTTTGTGTGTTCACATGATAATTTAACCTCAGAACATAAGCTGCAAATATGTTCAAGGCAAAACAGTGAGTTCTGTACTATTGTGTGTCTCATGATCTAGATGGGGAACGGCATATCTTATACTGATAAACATGACTAAGATCTTGTTCTGTTAAAAACAACTGATAGATGGTGATAAATTTCCTTTAACTCAACCACATTCGTCAGAAATTTAAGTTGAAGTCAAGTTCCTCTTTCCATTCTCCACATGTACCGAGTCAGCATTACTTAATTCCTTCCTTTATATATTTATTTATTCTATGTATCTAACTGTTACTGTGACTTGCTTTCCAGAGTCCAGGTATACTGTAGATGTAGACCCTATCTCATCCATTGTTCTAAATGAAATTCTGGTGTTGCTAAGGACACTTGAGAAATTGGAAATTTCCTAATACTCTGTTCTTCCTCCCTTTCATCATCTCTCTTAAAAATGAGTCATGTCAGTCTGCAGTCTTTGGCCATGCTAGCAGTGCCATTCTAGGGATAGCAATGTTGGTTCACCAGTTTGGCCCATGCTGAAAAATCACAACAGATGGATTGACATTAAATGTTGAACATGAACATGTTGACATTTATGATCCAGAGTATTAATCCTAAAGACTTTGGTGATATTTTCTCTAGCGCCACCATCATGTCAAAAATTTAATTTGCCCAATACTTTTTTAAGACTAAATACTAAATACCAAAACAAATTATTTTCCCCATCAGCCTCAGCTATACATCATGTTTAATGCTAATTAGCAAATGTTAGCATGCTAACACTCTAAACTATCAGGGTGAACATGGTAAAGATTATACCTGCTAAATACCATCATATTAGCATAATAGCATGTTGACATTAGCTCAATGAACTGCTGTACAGCCTCACAGAGCTGCAAGTATGGACGTAGATACTTATTAAGAATGCTACAGTCGATATCAATCATATTGGTGAGTGCTAAAAGTGACAATATAAGCATAAAAGTTTACTCCTGGTCCTTGGGAACAGATTATGTAATAAAATAATCACAGCGCAAAGGTCAACTTGTTAGTTTCTGAACTAAGAATGAGGAGTCTTCAGAGAGGTTGCATATGGAAATCCATACTCTTAGGTCTTTCATCAAAACAGTACAATGTCAATACACACCATGTTAGGCAGTGGGCCTTCCTCTGGCATCCAATAGGAACATGATCATAGGCAGTAGATTTTTTGCAATGACAGGCAAAAGTTAAGTTAGTTGGTTCTGATTTGCCTGCCGTGCAATAAAAATGGAAATTAATGTCTTCGACCCAATCAAATTTGGTCCATTAAGGCCAGATTAATGTGTAATCTAAATTTGGCTACAGCATATTCATTCACTGTCAACATAATTCATAGGTTTTTACATGAGAATGCAAGCTCCCAGACATTTTCCTCACCTTATTCCAAGGAGAGTTTGATAGGCCAGTCAAACTTAAACTTAAATATTTAGAATTCTGTCTGAAATGTGTAAAATGGGTAATGATGTCTTTCTGTATAGTAGTGTTAAAGAATGTTATCCTCTTACTTGTCAAATTCTACATTAAGCATGTGTGATACCCTTTTCCTGCTTCTTGAAAAAAAAAATCTTACCTATTGTTTCTTAACTTTTCTAGTTCCTGTATTTATGTCTCAGTGTGTTTATAGGTTTCCCCTGGGGAGCACTAAGCAGAGAAATCAGTTATTTTCAGGACATCTTTTGGGGATTTCTTAAAAATATGGCAGCAATTTTCCAGGAAAGATTTGCCTTTTATCATCAAATAACACCCAGAGGTAAAACTGATACTCCTTCACAGTGATCAAGGCTATGATAATTAATCCCTCCACAAAGTCCTCTACCTATTATGATATCATCTATCACTATGCCATGATTCATAGATCGATGTGGATAGATTCAACCTGGTCAAATCGAATAAGAGGTGGTGTATTTCACAGTTCTCAGCAGATAGCACAAGTGCTTCCTTATCCTGTAAATCCATTCATTTAATGTCGGTCAGGTGCAGTGGGGGACAGCCAACACAATAACACCATTAGATAATAAGTGTTTTGTGTTCCCAGTGATGTGATCCAAGTGTTGTGTTTATTGTTTATGGAATATCCACACAAATAAACCTTATTACTGACTCTCTGAAAACAATCTATCTTGGAATTAAAGAGATTGTAAATGTACATGTAATCAATTTTGGCTTAACATAGACATTGTTGATGGAGCTTGAATATCTCTTTTTTAATCCAGTTGAGTCCTAGTTTTCCCTTCCTTTTCTTTTGTCCTACATCCAGGAAACGTCATTCACATTTTTCAAATTCAAATGAACTTCCCCTAAATATATCACATAACTGATCTAACATTCGCTTGACAACAATCTGTTTTTTTTGAGAAAAAGAAAATCTGAATTGTTAAAAACAGGCAAAGAATTGCGGGTTTCCCAGATGAGAGAGGGACAACATAAATACTTTAGACGCCAGGGAACATGAAATGTGAATGTGTTAATAATTAACAAGTTATTTTTCATGCTGCAATTCCCCTAACTTCCCTCTAGCTACATACCAAGTTCCATAAAATGCACACCTGTGTAGGGTGGTGTAATGGCTTTGGTAGTAAACTGAGGTGGAGTGCGTGTGTGTGTGTGTGTGTACTTGTACTTGCTACATAGTAAGGACCAAAAGAAGTATTTTACTAACGGAGTGAGGACATTTTGGGAAAGTGGGGACATTTTGGCCGGTCCTCACTTTTTGAGACACCTTAAAATCACATTTAGAGGGTTAAGACTTGGTTTTAGAGTTATGGTTAGAATTAGGTTTAGGTTAAGTTTAGGGTTAGGGTTAGACACTCAGTTGTGATGGTTAAGGTTAGGGTAAGGGGCTAGGGAATGCATTATGTCAATGACTGTACTCACAAAGATAGAAGTACAAGTATATGTGTGTGTGTGTGTGTGAGAGAGAGAGAGAGAGAGTGTGAGTGTGAGTGAGTGAGAGAGAGAGAGAGAGACTCAGATAAGTTGTTTGCAATGACAGTGGAGGGCAGAGGGTGGCCCCTGTCGAAACAATAAAAGTCGACTGAGAAACTCCTGAGAGAGATGCTGAATTTCAGAGACTAGGAATACTATTTTCCACCAGTTTGACCCTCAAATGCTCTTCTGACAAGAAGTGACAGCTGCTTTACAGGTGAGGAAGAGTACAGTGGTGTGAGGAATATTTGTGTGTGTGCATATTTTGGATTGTTTTTATATCTTCTGCTTTTTTCCCAAATCCTTAAAAATGAATGTGTTTATTTGTGTGATATATATATATATATTTTTTTTAAATATTTTTTTAACTCAGCCAACTCAGAAAAGAACTTTGATCCATTTCTAATCAAGTGTCCTACTAAACTATAGTAAACCATCCACGTAAGCATGACTGATAAGGATGCATGATGCCTTAAAGGAAAGTTCCACATTTTAAATCTGTGCTGCCCAACACATTTTTTAAAGTTTAGTGCTGATGTTTTTTCTTGGTCTATTTGGGTCCTGAAATGTATAAATAATTTAATTGCTCTCTGAAGTTCTTGAATAGAATTTAAAACAAAATGTTTAGTGTAAAATTTACTTTCAGATGTTAAGTTAAAATAAAGCTAGCTGTTTTACAAATAAGTGGTAAGGTTTGTGCTCTAACAACAGATTTTTCTTATATTCATGTTAATTTTTGCTTTGCTCAAATAATAAGGGAAATGCTTCAGTGTAACAAAAGAACATGATGCTAAGTCCATGCTTAACTTTCTCATATTTGCAATGAATGTGAACCTGCAGTCACACTGTTTGCAAGTCAGTGAGGAGCAAATTATTATCATCAACATTTTCTAAACATATCAAAAGTGAAAAAGTTATATCAATGTTTAAAAATACTTACTTTTACATACTCGTTGTGAATACAAATATCTCAGCCCTGGTGGTATTCTGTTAATATGTAAACAATCTGGACCATATGCCGTTCAGGAAGTCAGGAGTCTATTTGGTTGTCCTTGAGCTTTACATGCACCCACTATCAAAAGAACACACCAGTGTTTTTAGCAGCAAACATTGTGTTCGCTGACAAAGAAACAAAGAATAATGAATTTTATCTGTCTGATTTGGGCTGTGTTCAGCTGTCATGCTGTGAGAGCTAATGGGATTATGAACAAAATCGACCAGTTTGACTAAGCAGAACAATGAAAGCCTGGAGTCAAACAAGGGCGTTACCAAAGATTTATTAGATCTCTGTATTGCTCTCACTTTGACTTTTATAGTGTGTGCAAACATCTCGTCAGCCATTGTTCACCCACAACAGGCTGTCAGACAGGATAATCCTTGTGACTGCAAAAGAATTCATGTGAGTGGGAAATCTTCCATATGAGAGAGGATTGAAAATGGGTGATTTGCTGTAAATACAGTCCAGTGAAGCACTTTGAAATTAAACTTACTTTAACTGAGCACAGTCAGTCAAACACACAAAAGGAGGTCATGCAATGTTTTGGCAACCTGAATATCATCACCCCTGTATCTACCTTCCTACTGTTGAAGAAAATTCATTCAATCCAGTTCAGTGTTTGCTGCAGTGGTGTGAGTTTAATTGTATTCCAGAATACAGTGAGCCTACTGACACAGAGCAGGTCTGAGGCAATAGACTGACCAAGAGTGAAGGGCAGGAGAACAGTTATACAGTAGGCACAAGCTGGGGGTCACACAGCATGTAAATGCTGATCGTATAGTGGTTACAGATATTGTAATTAAGCAGGATACAGGTACAAAACAGAGGAAGGAAGGCTATTTGCATTACCAGACCTAAAGGTGTGATACACGGAGGGTGTGGTGACCTGTATGTAAATAAATTTGCTTCAGTTGTTACAGGCATTGCGTAGACCTCACAGTGTAACTCCTATACCCAGATTAAATCACTTAGCAAGGTAGTGGTATTGTATGACAGTTAATGAAATTAACAAGGCAAGACAGACAGGTGCCAAAGTCCCCAATACACAAAATGTCTATTTTCTTCCTCACTACCTATCTTAAATCTACTATGTAGTCTGAGAGAATTACTAAGGCCACAGACCAGTGGACTAAGCGAGGAAAGGTTGGGAATGAGCTTTAAGGTTCATTGCATTTAATAGTCCTGGTCAAGCGACACATTCACCTGCTGTTTGTGACAATGACTCTTTCTCTCCAACAAACCATTTTTCTGTCTTGCCCCCACCACCACCACAATCACCCTCAGCTGTCTATGCTCAGTGTCCCATAACATTCACAGTGGCTTAATTTTGACAAGCACTGACCTAGTGACCAGAGTGCTCATTGGGTGCATCCTTAAAGGGTAATTTAACACTTCAGAAACACAGGACAGAAATGTTCTGCTGTATTGATGTCTGATGGTTTGAAACATTTAGGCAAGTTGGATTTCTGACCAAAAAAGTTTTGTCAAAACATGTCTATGCCACATTTTACAATAACTCATATAAAATAGGTTTAAGACGTGTAATTCCATCTTGACATTCTCATCAGCTTCAGCAGTTCTTTGTGTTTAGTGCTAACAAGCAAATGTCAACATGCTAACATGCTAAACTAATGTCTTTAACATGGTAGACATTATTCTTGCTAAACATTAGCACATTAGCATTGTCATTGTGAGTGTGTTAGCATGATGACATTTAGCTTTTAGTATTTAGCATTTAGCCCAAAGCACCACTGTAGCCCGGCAGCTGCTAGCATAGCTGCAGATTCTTGAGGCATTGAGGCATTTGTCACATTCCAGTTATATCAATACTATGAGACGAAACATGGCATGAGTCACAGTTTGATGTCAGAAAAAACCTCCTGACTGATACCAACCGACTTCTCATTAGACTGTCAAAACAATACAGGTTAGAAAAACCACACCTCAGCCTCAGGGCATAACACTGGACACACGCAGACACATACACACCACTGTTAACTTCATGTTGTGTCGGGGCGTATGTGAGTGTGCGTACACGGAGCACTGCGTTTTTGCATGTATTTGTATCTTTCCAGGTGTGTGGTTGTATGTTTGGGTCAAATTTGAGAGGCAAAAACGTCTCTAGGGAGAGAAGGACACAAAATGGGGCAAAAAAGAGATGGTGTACGCTTATGTCCAGAGAGTTTAAAAAGTTTGGAGTGGGAGGATGTGTGGGAGGAAGGACAGAACTAGGGAAGACACAGGGAGGGAGGGACAGACAGAAGCGAGAGAGGGGAGGTTCAGGTGTCAAGTTACCTGGAATACTTCAGTTTTGTTTTGTTTTGTCAGCAGGGCTTGGTCATCCAAAAACAGCTCTACCTGAATCTGCGGAGCATCGAAACACAGCGTGAGACAGAGGGGGGCAAGTCAGCCACCCTTCAAGCCAGATCCAGTTACACTGCCATAGAAAGAAAAAGGGAGAGCAAGAGAGAGGGAGAGAGAGGCTGCATCAAACCAAGGTTTTGTAGTTAAAGCCAGTGGAGCACGCAGGTGAGAGGAAAAGGACGAAGGACATACACAGTATAGTGAGTTTCTAGCGAATCCCACCTCCAGTGAGGGAGGGCAGTGTTTACTCTGTGCTGCCCATCAGATGAGGTGCATCTGGGACTTACCGAGAAAGACAACTACATCATGTGGGTGAGTGCAACTGGAAGTAGAATCAACATATTCATGATTCACGATGCAGGAAGATGACAATTCAAGTCACTTGTTTCCATTAGTTGGGTCATTTGAATAGCATTGTTGATGTTTAGTCTGGAAACAAGTTTGTTATCATACTATGGCACTAAGACATATTGACACACAAACAGTTAAACCAGTTTCTGCAGTATACTGGCTCAGAGCCGTGGCTGTGTTTTGCATGTTGGAAATGTCATCTGCTGCTAAATGGAAGCGCATGCTTCCTTGTGCTTTACATCCAGTTTCTGATGATAGGTGTGTGATCAGGTAGGAGCACAGGCTCATAATGATCCTGCTGATACTCAATAGTTTTATTTGGTTTGGGTGGAATAATAATATTGTTTTTCCTGTAAGTCATTTTTTCATGATGCTGTTGTAACGTTTGTTCAGTATGTATGTGTGCACCATCTACCTCATTATATGCGTTTGCAACCGTTTGTGTTAGTGAGTGCAGCCTAAACCAACTACAGCATGCAGCTTTGCTTATAATTATAAACACACATATGTTGTGTTTGTGCCTCTAAGCATTTAAACATGAGTGGACAGCACTGGTCTAGATCTCCAGCTTTGATTAAAGCTCATTCTACATGTCACAGGTAGTTTCTTAAAAGCCCTTTTGTGTACATTTCAGTTACGAGGAACATAATCCAACAAAACTGAGAAGCAGCAAAGGGAACATCATGTTTGAACAAAAGGTTTACCGTGTCACGGCTTTTATCTGTTCAGGCTGACCCAGTTATGCTTTTCTGCTGGTGCTCGAGCAGTTCCCACTAGACGTAGTGGGTCCACCTATGGCTCAATCTTACTCAAAAAAGAAACAAAGTCAGGTTTATCAGGTTGGCCGTTAAAGGAGAAATAAGACGTCGGATATGATTAAGCTTGGCCACTGCTTTCTGGTTGTTTTTTAAGACAGCTCTGGCTTGTAAACTGGTTCATCTTAGTCATAGTACCAGAGATGACATTTATGTTTCCAAGGGTGCTGTCATCATGTGTCATCATATAACAAACAGATCCTGTATTTTCAGGAATGTGTTTGTCCACTTATGCCAACGTGACGTTATTTCGCTACCTTGTGGTTTCCTAGGTTAACTTATAACCTCCCACTTTTTCTGTTCTGTCTCATTCATCTTGTCTATTGAACTCATACATACATCAGGCGATGATGACCTGGTTTCCTGTACTTTTTTTTCCACTGAGATTTCTGCCAGTTGATATTAATGATGAGCCTGTGTGATTCTTTCAAGAGTGTTAATCAGTATGTTTTTTAAATCAAATTATTCATTTACATAGATGTATCACTTTGATAATTATGATATTATGGGTTTTGAGACTGATATCTTGGGATCCATATACTGCTGGAAACTTTATGTTAAAAAAATATCTAATCTGGAAAATCAGATTAAGGTGTCAGTCTTTTGGGGAAATTAAGCAGAGGAATATCAGAGTCATTTTATATCCCTTTACATAAATGGAAAGAACACAGCCATAAACAGATAATTTGAAATGTTACTATAAATGAGTACAAGTCTTGTGTTACATACCAAAGTGCTGCAAGGCTTAATGCACACAAGTGAAACATTCCTTGTTTCAATGTAAGGAGAAATCTGAGACTGATTGGACAACCCAAAATGTAGGGTAAAGGAAAAAAATGTCTGGATCTCTGACACATGCAGTCTTTTATGCAAGATTCATGTAAGATTCTTTTATATAAGAGTTTCTCAGCAAAACAGTATAAGCCAACATAGCTAATTTATAGCAGGAGCTCCCCTCCAAAAAAAAAAAAAAAAAAACCTGTCCAACAGCATTCTTTGCCCGTCTCTCTTTTCTCGGTGTGTTCCTAGTATTTGACTGACAACAGCCATCAACCATTATTTTCACCACTCTTTCATCAAAACTGATTTCGTGCACTTCCTTTGACTATAGTAATAGCAACAGAGTAAGTCCGGCAGCAAAGTAATATGCAAATGCGGGAGTTTACAGCATACTTAAAGCAGAAGTGAAAATCTGAGAACAGTATATAGTGGTGTTCCCAGTTAACTATTTTGTTAAGCTATGGTTTCTGGCAATTCCTCATTTAGTCATCACAGAATGCACATTAAGTTTTTTTTTAATCAAACAAAGTATCAACTGACATATAGTCTATGTTTGTAGTTCAAAAAATGAATGACAAGCTGTGAAGACAAGACAAAAGCAGAACAGCTGGTAGACGAAAGTGCTCTTCAAACTGCCTGCAACTTTACACCATGGGCTGAAATCCTCCAAACAGGCCAGTTAGCAGCCATACTGATGTGACACTTGAGCAGCTATAACACCACAGGATGAGCTGTGTTCACCCTTGATGAGTAAAAGCACACATGCCGCAGTGTCTTTCTGTCAACTTCAGAAGTTGCACTGAGAATAACATATGAAAATGAAAGTGCCACAACAAACATGACCTCTGTTTGTGCACCAGGAAATGGGTTTGGATTGAATAATTTCAGACCTATTTCAAAATGTGGTGTCATTAATCCATTGTTGAGATGTTGGTGATTAATAACTAGAAGCCAGCTTATGGAAAAAACAAAATAAAATCCTTCTAGCACACTGTATTGTGTAATTCAACACTGGGCTGTTTAATGGTGCTTAACTTTATCAACTGGTTGAGCCAGAAAATATCATGTGATTACACCAGTGTTGGGCTCAGTTAACATTACGTTACTGTAAAGAAGCTATAATCAATTTTTTTTTTTTATAATACAATGTATGAAATGGCATCGTGATAGTTGTCGCTCATAGTGGTGAACCTATGGAGAATTATCACCTGAACTGGCAGGTCTGAGCTGTATCTTGAGTTTCAGGTCACAGTTCAGCTATTACTTCACTTTACAACTTTACTGTTTTGGTGTTGTGGTCTACTCTCACTGCTGTTATAGCATTGTTTCCTGCTACCTATGCTACCCGCTCAGCACCAAACAACAGACAAACACAGTTAATCATTAGCTGGTGAACATAGTAGAGCATTTAGCAAAGAGCCAGATATTTTCCCTGTGAAGCTGGCGTTAGTTTCCACTTCTGCATTCAGGTGAAAGGTTAACAGAAGTTTTTTGAGTGACCAATACTTTGATGCACAAATTGTCGTGAAATGGTGCTATATATTTAACTTAAACCCTTAAAGCTGATCAAAAACTGCTGTCAGATTTTTGTTCCATACAACGACAGACCAGAAAAACCTAAGAAAACTTTTGATTTTTAATAGTCAAACCTGAAACTGATTAACAGGTTGACTTCAGTAACTGTTTTAAACACAGTTTCCGATTTGGAAACCTTTATTTTATTTGTGAAAACAAAAACATTTACTGCTTTTGTCACAACAAGACCATATGAGAATGTCAAATCTGGACTACATTATCCCACAGATGCTTAAGACTATTTAAAACAGTTTCAGATTTTTAAACCCTGCAAATCAGAAGCAAACTTCAGAAGTGTTATTTTCCCTCAGGAGTTGCCTGAGACCAAAATACTCAATATTGGACTCAGATTCAACATTGAAATTAACTTAATTGTGACCTTCTTTCTTCTGTGGCTCAATTGAACTGTACCTTGAACCTGTACCTGTAGAAAATATGGCGGCACACCTGCGACAAATACCAACAAAGCTCACGGAGTGGCTAAACATTTCTCAGCCACAGCCTGTGAAAGCTAACTCATAACAACTCCACATCCCCCATACTCACACGACACCTCTGCTGTAGGATATTTAACACAGATAGAAACTGAGAAGGTGTCGCCTTTCGGTTTTGGAGGTGTTTAATGAGCGCTTTTTAGCTAGCCCCGCTAGCTAACAGCACAACTCTGAGCACAATCTCAATGCAGGCTCGCAAAGTCACTTAAGCTAGCGTTAGCTGCTTTGCCTAGCATAAGCCACCGAGTTAAGCAGACACAAAACGTAAATGAAACCGCTTTAGGGTTACCTTGTGCCACCTCAATCTGCTCTTTCGGTATCTATATTACCACGTCTCCGCCACATTTAAGCCGCTGGGCCAAGCTAACACACGACTTAAGAGACCAAGCTGATCCCCAGGCTGCGGGTAAGAGTGAATGAACCGTCCCTTGACTTGTCCAAGTGTAATTATACCGAAATTCAACAACGCTACAACTTAACGTTATTTAAAAAAAATAATAATAATAAAGTAATCAGCCAAGAGTTTCCAAGTTGGAACTTAAATGTGCAAATGTACAAAACTGGGATTACAGATTGAAAGATTCTGTTTTCAGTCCAGTCTTCATGAATGAATTTACCAGGTTTTTGTTCTCAGTCAGTGACCGGTAAATATTGGTCACATGAACTACACAGTTTAGTTGTTTGTTGCAAGAAATGTCACAAAAGTGGTGGCATTACTTTTATATTTGACAATCAAAACTTGGCGGAGACATCTTGAAATAATTTATTTTTGTCAGTTTACTGTTGTACATGACAAAGATCAACAGCAAAACCTGAGAATGTGCAGAATTTCTCACTTTTTTAAAACTTTTATTTACTGCTGGTGATAAACAAGCAAAAGTTTGAGTTTAAATGAGACCGATCAAGCCAGGGTGTAGGCGCCCAGGCTTTAGGCCTGTGACAGGGCCTACCATCATGGTCAGAGGCTGTTCCCACCCTGGGAAATTAGGCCCAGCATTGGGTCATAGATACAAATTAATTTATATAATCTGTTTAAAAAAAAAAAAAAGCATATATTTCTGGTGCACAGAATACTATTTGGGTTTTTCCAATCTGGTTTTTTTTTTTTTTTTTTTTCCTGTAAAATTTTGGATAGTTTTACCCCTTCAGGCTTCATTTTCCTTTTTCAAGTGAAAGCCATTTGAGAAGGGAAAACCGCCCCGTAAATTACTGGGTTGGTCACAAAAATGTACGTCCTGTATCAATACTTAAAAAACAGAAAGGCTGGTAACCACAACTTCCAATTGACTAACTACTGCTTTTATTCTGCAACTTGTGCTACACCCTACACACATCATTCAGACTGAAATCTACTCTATATGCAGTTATGCAACCAAGATACAGCTGATACCCTGCTCAAGAATATTTGAATGGCACTGTGCTTAAACCTGGCTCCTGTGGTTGAAGGGCAGTCACACCTGTCTATACCACCCTGCAGTATTACAGTGTGTTCTGTCTCTGCAATATCAGTTGCATTTGAATGGAAGACTCAATGAGTCCCAGTGGACCCCACCACACTACGCCCTACTGTCCTGTACATCTAGAGTCTGTCGCTTTCATGGCGGGGTCAAATAGTCTATGTGATAACAGATCATGGGAACTGCCCGCAGCATATGGAGTGGTTGACATACACGGGGTGGGGGCACATGGGTGTAACGTGACATCTTACAGTGGCACACTATGTTCCATGTGTGCATTGGTAATCCTTTATGGCCCGTCCCTTTGATATGTTTTGTATTATACAACTGTTTGACAAATGGCTGTGCTGTAGCCTTTTTAGACAGGTGGATGCAATTTATGTAATAACACATAACCACAATCACCAGAAAGATAAACATATGCAAAGATATCATGTAAGCTCAGATAATTACATGGAAACTTCCACACAAAATGACACAATCACAAATCTACACCTCCTCCTGGACGCACATACTGTTATATTTCCTCTCAGGCCATGCCATGCTCACTGTTGTTTTGACACCTGTGCTCACCTTACCCCTCGTTTTATGTACCTTTGTTATTCTTTCCTTAGACGATCGCCCAGCTGCCAGAGGAAAGCTTTAGACCATTGAACCCCAGGCAGGCGGGTAAGCTGTCAGCTGTAGTTGGTTTTGTCTTAATATACAGTATGTTGCTATGCTGATTGAAGAGTTCTGTGAATATCATGTTAAACACCTGGAAACGCTAGTATGGGACAGTACTGAGAATTTGCAGCACATTTAGTATGTACCGCCTTTCTCCACTTGACTAATTTGCACCTCTTGTTGTCCCTTCATTTGTGGTTTCTAGTCTCTCGTCTCACTTCTGTATTATTTTGTCACTTATGTGTGTCTCCTCGTTGCGATGATTTTGCTCCTATTTCTTCCGTCAGCGTTTCCACAGCCAGGCCGCCGCAGAAAGCCGATGACGGCCCCAAAGACTCAGAAAGACAAGGCGGCTAAGCGGAAGAGAGTGCTGCTAACTGTCTTGACAGTTGTGGTCATACTTGGCATACTGGCCACTGCAGCATATTTCAGTGAGTCACAATTCCTGACAGTAGTTCCTTCCTCCAAAGACGCGCACAAACACAACAGGATGGCATGCCAAACAGGCCCCACCTTCATGTTTCTATCAGACTTCACTGCTTAGATATTGGAGAGATGTGCTTTGCAAATTCATGACAGGATACAGTGTCATTTACTGTATATCAAATCATCCGAGCAAAATGTTTTTCTAACCCATGTTCTTCCCCTGTATTCCAATTTGTCACCCCCTTTGCCCTCCAGTTAAGAAGCTAATTGAGAGCAAATACTTCTTCTGTGCGCGCTCGGTCAGGTTCATCCCAATAGACCAAGCCTGTGATGGGAAAGATGACTGTGCAGGAGGAGAGGATGAAATTACTTGTTTATCAAGCTTCACAGTCAACACTACCTTTCCGGGTAAAGCAAACACCTGACTCTTTCTCGCTTTGTCATCACAGACACAAGAACAAAGCTTGAAAACTGATTTTCTTCCTCTCTGTGCCATTCCGCCCTCCAGTGCGTCTCACGTCACCTAAGCTCGTCCTGCAGGTGTACAGTCCTGGCTCAGGTTGGAGGAGTGTGTGCAGTGACGACTGGACCGAGCAGCACACACTGACAGCATGTAATCAACTGGGATACACGTAGTAAGTTTACACCCACCACGGATGAATATAAGTAAAATTAGCAGCGCATGGATTGTTTTGCTAATTTAATGAATGGGTTATTTGACCCTGAAATCAACTCATACACCTCCACCCCCCTTCTGTATTAACAGTGAACCTCGTAGCACCAGTGTCCGAGTGGACACTTTAATATCTTCCCTGAAAACTGGACCATTCACAGCCATCAGACCTGGGACTGCGACCACACCCATACATCAGGCTACCATTGACCGGTAAGGATAATTCATGACTGCACAGATCTGAAATGATCTAAAAATAAACCAGTGCTGTTTAGGAAACTGCTGCCTTAGAGTAACAGCTGTCACTGTCAAACAGACAAAGCTGTTGACTGAGAGCTCATTCCCCTTTGAACTGTTGACTTTAGATATAAAGATATAGCATATTAAAATGCATATTCATCTTTGCTCTGTTCCCCCTTTTTAACTTTTGCTCTTACTTTCCACTTTCTCAAATGTCCCTTGCACACAGATACAGATTCAGTTCTCACAGTTTCTCTTCCTAAAACATAAAAATCCCACAGTATTTGTTCCCTCTCTGTCTTATCCCCTATGAGAGTGAACAAAACTGGCAGGTATTTTTCTCAAACAAAACAAAACAGAAAGAGACAAAGTCCAACAGAGGGGTGAAGTTAGGTCAACACAACATTTGACTGTGTATTTTGTCAGTTTGATTAATTGTGTGGCCATATGTGGTTCATGTGTAACTCTAAATATTTGACAAATGGTTTCTTCTTCCAACAGCAGAGTATGCAGATCTGGATCTGTGGTATCTTTGTCCTGTTCAGGTGGGTTTTATTTTTAGAAAAGCAACCTATGAGACTAACATTGTTTACAGCCTTTACAAGGCTGGTGCTCTTTAACAAGAGTGGGGCTCATGGATGATGGGTGGATGATAACATGGTTGTATGGTTAGTTTCACACAAACAGGACCTTACATGTCTACAGTAAGCAGCACAACTCTTACTTAGCAACATGTGACGGGGTAGGTTCCTTAATTTTGTACAATAAATCAAAAAAGGGGGAGTGCAGGGAAAGAAACAAATCTACCGTGAACTTAACTGTTTGACCTGAATGATCTAGATGGATAAATCAATAAAGACAGAAAATACATGTTAGTAGTTAAATGAACCACTGTAAAGAAAATTGTTTTTCCTTTGTTTGTCAGACTGTGGACAGGTGGGCGTTAAGGAACGTATTGTTGGGGGTACAGATGCTGTCATCGAGGACTGGCCCTGGCAGGTCAGCCTGCAGCAGGGTGGCCAGCACACATGTGGAGGTACACTGGTGTCACCGCGTTGGGTAGTCACTGCTGCCCACTGCTTTTCAGGGTCAGTGCAGCTTCCATGTTCACCATTTTCTGTGAATTTCCAATTTTGTTAACAAATACATCAACTCCTGCTCACACTGTTTTTTGGACCTTGCAGCAGTAAGAAGGAGCTGAGTCGCTGGAGAGTGGTGTCAGGCCGGACATACATGGGCACAATAGGAGGTTCCTACGTGGACAGAATCATAGTGAATGGAGACTACAATCCATCACGAAACGACTATGACATAGCACTGATGAGGCTCAGCAGACCGATCACAGTGGGAGGTTAGAGTTGGATTTAATACTTATAAAAACGCATGGACAGAAATTTCTGCACCTCACCAACTGACAGTCATTCCTACCGTATATTGGTTAACTGACTTAAGGGAGTCAGTGGCTTAACTTCAACCTCAAAAATATACAGTAGACTTTACTATATTGCCCTCTAGTGGAGTATATGTCAAATAGGAAGCTCTTCATTACAGCTCAAAGTCTGCCAGTGTACTCACTTGATAACTTTAACTATACCCTTAAACAGCACTTTTAGTATGACAAAGGTAAATACTAAAAAACTTGCATAATGAATGCACTGCTCCTGTCTCCTAGATAGCCGCAGGCCGGTTTGTCTACCTCCTAAAGCCTTTGGCCTCGCTGCTGGAGCTACCATGGCCGTGACTGGCTGGGGATACCTGGAGGAAAATGGTGAGAAAGCTACACACTACTTTTCATCATTACCAACAGCAATCCCATTAATAAGAAAAGACTACTTATCACCCAAATGCTGTCTCCCTGTTCTGCCATCAGGAAAGGTTTCTCCTTCACTTCAGAAGGCCAACGTCCCCCTGATAGACCAGGCTGTGTGCTCCAGTCCCACAATGTATGGTAGTGCCATAACCCAAAGGATGATCTGTGCAGGTTACCTGGAGGGGAAAGTGGATGCTTGCCAGGTAACTGACCACTGATTCCAGTCAATATCCGTACTGATTAGTACTGCAAAAGACAAAAAGAATATCTGATATGAATATTTTTAACCTGACAACCATGTCTGTAGTTTATTGCCTTTTAAACTGGATCGATTTCAAGTTGTACTGCTATAGGCCTGTAGCTTGGTAGTTTTAGTTCGTAGAATTATCCGATTAACATACTCTTCTGGCAAAAGGTTTGGATATTAAAATGGTATAAAACTGTTATTGTGGTTTTATGAATCCTAGGGGGACAGTGGGGGTCCTCTGGTGCACTCGAGGTCCTCTAGATGGTATCTGATAGGAGTGGTGAGCTGGGGCGTTGGCTGTGCCCGGGAGAGGAGGCCAGGTGTCTACTGCAACGTGGAAGAGATGCTCAACTTTATTCATACAGTCACTGAGGTACAGAATAGAGAAAATGCTAATTTTTTCTGTAAGTAATGTCCTCTTACTAGGTTTTTCCATAGGTCTGCTCTTAGCAGTGCAGTTGAGCAGACTTCATTTGACTGTGAAGGGGACTTTAAATGAAATCTGACAGAATGAAAATTATAGTATAAGTTCTGGGAGGGAATCAAATCACAACAAAATTATTTCTACTCAAAGGCTGTAGTTGTACTTAAGAAAAAAGAAAATGATAAAAAATAAAACCCTAAACTTAGAAAAATAGATTTATTGTTAACAAGAAACTACAAGTAAATATACTTTACAATTGCTGCTGCAAAATATACAAGGCCCAATCTGATCATTTTTTTTCTCCACCCTTACAGAAAAATCCCTGAGGTTCTCCACCATAACAAGCCAGCCACCACAAGACTCCAACATACCTCGGAGAAACTGTGAAACTAAAAAAGTTTTTTGTTTCAGTTAACTTCAGTTAACCGAAGATGGGAGACAGGAGAGAAAGGGGAAATTGAAAAGATGCATCTCACAGCAGCACAGATGAACTCTTAAACACAGCCATGAGCATAAACACTGCACTTATATATATATACACACACACACACACACACACACACACACACACACACACACACACACACACACACACACATATATATATCATACAACCTTATTACAGGTGTTGTTTGTGTCATTTCAGGTTCTTATCTCAGGGGACAAGTATATTTATGTAGCTGTCTGCTGCTGGCCAGTCTGGGGTCCTCATAGTGGAATGCACATCCAAACATGTTTTTAGCAAGAACTGTTCAAACTGTTTTAACTGTGAAGATGTTGAACCTTACCAGACTGGCAGAACTCAGACCTAATGTACTTGATGACTATGTGCTATGACTTTAGATGTGCAATGTGTTATGAGGGTTCAGATGGTAAACAACAGTGTCAGACCTGTGGTATACTAATGCCAACAGAAGCCAGTGAGAAGCCTCAGGTTAATATAATATTATTAAAGCCCAGTTAGATTAATGCATTCATGGTGCTGAGTCAGTTGATCTGAATTTTGTCCCTATTAAAGGGAAAATGCACCTTTTTACAGCACTGATGATGTGCCTGCTTCTTAATTCAGAATGATCGACAAGAGCAATTAAGTGGAAAGTGAGAATTACTTGACCTTACTGTGTGTGCAGATTATTGACAACGAATCTAATTATGCACCGAAGACTATAAAATCACACTGTTCATAGTATTCATAGTGCCTCTACACTGAGTCTGCAAGTGTAATCAGATATCCAGTGTGCCTTCAGAAAACTCTCACCATAGCATATTCAGGGTGGAGGTCATTGAGTTTATGCCTTCTAAGTTAAGAGGATATAAATGTAACTTCCTTAAATGAGTTAGCGAAACAGGGAGCGTGGTGTTTTTATTTGTGAACTCTGTGCACTAAACCAAAACCTCAACATTGTTTCTTCCTTTTAATCATTCCATTTGTAGCAAAGTAAGATACATCAACCTGTATTTTTTCATTCTCTGCTCCATAGAGATCAAAACAAAATAACAATAAACTGGCACTTCTGAATTAAAAATGATAGGTAACAAATCGTGTTGTATACTATAAAATAGCTGGACACAAGTGGGATTTTTTTTTCAACGTTTGCATACAGTGTGGTGAATGGCAGTAGCTGATAACATTTGACTGTATATATGGTCTGTGTAGATTTTTATATGCCTGTAAATACGTTGTACATATAATAAAGACATTTTTCTTTTTCTTGGCCATTGGACAACTGACTTGATATTCTTTGCAAGTTTATGTGCTGGAAACTGGATCTCGTCCTCCTCCCAACACACACACACCCAAAGTTAACAAAAGGCAACATGTAAATCATTATTTAAAGTGGGATCAAAGATGATACAAATTACAATTTTCCTTACAAATTTGTGGAAGTTTGGAACAGACTTTAAAATATAAGACAAAGTATTGTCAAATTAAATATTAACTTAAAAATACAATTAGGAAGAAGTTGTCTCACACATCTGCCTTGCTATGCAGCATCTTGGCAATATCCTAATAGTGATAAATGCAAAGCACCTTCAAGTTTTTAACACCCCCCCCCCCCCCCCCCCCCCCCCCAGACCATTATTCAAAAACAAAGAGACAATTAAAATATATGAAAAAACATTTATTATTCCTGAATATCAGAGTACTACAAAGGTCAATGACAAAACCCAGAACTGAACAGTGATGATGTACAGTAGCAGACAATTTGGTAGTTCCTGCTGGTGGCTAGCAAATAAGGATGTGACAACTGCAGATGATGTCCAGTAAGTCTTGTCTGAAAGCCACCTCCACATTGTTCCTTATAGCCTTTAGCTTTCACCAAAACAGATCAATGGATAGTTTCACCCTAAGCAATAGTGACTTACCAACGTAATTATATATTGTCAACATGAGGAAGACTGAGTGCTGAGAAAATTGAAACATGCACTTTGAAGCCCTTCATAACAACACTGCAGCCGCTCGCTTCCTAATTATCACTTATAGATCTTTTTGAAAATCAGCAACATTAACAAATATTATATTTTTTAATAGATGTATCCACGGTTATCTTCGTGAACGATGGCTGGGGCCTTTGAATGGGTTATCCTGAATCAAGGAAAAAAAGACAAAGTGATTAAAATGATTAAAGATAATCAAATGTAGTTCATTTTTGGAGAGTTAATATAAAATGATCATATAATACTAAGCGTAGGGATGTGCAATTTTTGTATGAAATGTAATAGATAGAAACAATCAGGGATTCAGATGAAATTTAATTCCCAAAAAACTATATGGTTACATATAAATACCAATATGTAATCCCACTATAGCACTCAGGTTACCATATATGCACTCAGGTATATGATCATTTAATTTTCATTGATCTCTTGTTACCTCCTCATCATCATCATCACTGTCATCAAATGCAACTCCTCTAGATGACTGGCTCTGGCTCTGTGAGTTGTACTTAGTGAAGGATGAGGATGACGGCGGCGCTGCTCTGTGGTAAGCAAGAGAAAGACCCAGGTGAAAACAAAAAACATCATAGTTTTCAAAATATGAGTCTGTTGGAAGAAAGAAGCAGAGAAAGAATATATACCCTGTGTGTCATTTCTTCTCAGCGTGGACAACAACACTGTAAACGGAAACAAACGTACCTTGAAGGGGGTCGGGCAGCTTTCATTACAGAGATATCTTCATCTGAGTCATCAATGGTCAACTGAAGATAGATAATGGTGAGAACCATGGTTGGAGGATGGTAAAGGCCACATACAGATTAAAAATAAGGTGTCTGTGTGTGTGTGTGTGTGCTCTGTCATTCAACTTACTTCATCTGCTGCGTAAGATGTGGTGGCTTTAGTCCGAGACGACCTCTGAGATGGAGCTTGAAATGCTGAAGAATGAGGTGTAAAGGAGGATGAGAGGTGCATTGAAGGAGGTGTCGAGGTGAAAGCAAAGGAAAAAAGTGAAAGATGCAGAGCGGGGAAAGGTGGTAATAAAGAGATTCATACACGAATAAAATAAAATAAGATTTCAGTGCATTGTCTATGACGTCTCTGTCTGCCATATTAGTGTGTCTACAAATCATCACACTCCCAAAAATGAGCTCACACTCTCCTACCTTGCATAATGCTTCTGCTTTGGGTTGTTGCTGATGATTTCTGGGAACGACCCCGTCCGGCTGGCTTTGGTTCAGAGGTGGCTGCGCCTGAAAGAACAGATGAAAAACAGTGGAACAAGGATTTATGAAGGAATAACTGCACATCATCATTGTGTGCTTTGTTTTACTGTACTGTCACAGCATCTTTGTTCTCTTTTATGTTATGTCAATACACACAGTCTACCACATTCGTGACAGCAGTGGTGAAAGAAGTATTCAGATCCTTTACTAAAAGTAAAAAGTAAAAGAAGAAAATACACCATTACAAGTAAAAGTCCTGCATGAAAAAAGGTGTGAAATTTAGTGAAGGTATTACTGGTTTAGTCCCTATTATCATTATATATTATATGACATCATTCAATTATTTATACTAAAGCAATACACATTTGAAATGTGACTCTGAAGACACTGCATTTGTAAGATGTCAGAAGCCAAAAAGGTTGGAAACCTCTGGCTCAATCTTTAACAATGTGTTGTATTTTAAAAGTTTGTCATATTATTTTGTAAAATATTCATCTTAAAAGTAACGAGTGACCAAAGCTGTCAAATGAATGACTAGACTGGAAGTAAAGAGTAACAAAAAATGGAAATACTCAAGTAAAGTAGAAGAACCCAAAAACTGTACTCAAGGACAACGCTTGAGTAAATGTACTTTCTTTCCACCACTGCATGACAGGAGTAACAGATCAATACCAGTTAATATTAAAACTGTTTTAACATGATTTGAACATCGCTGCATTAAATGTAATTTAACCCAATTTAAATTAGAATTTGCACTGTGTTATTCTAGTGTCACATGCTATTAGAAGACAGTTGCCTAGTTTTTGTGTTGACATATTATGGAAATTACACAAATTACAATAAGCACTTTTAAGTCAGTTCTCTGGTGTAAAAGCTGTGAAAAATGTTCAAATGTAGGTTTCAACCAGCTTTTACCTGGTTTAAACATAATTATCCTAAACTAATCGAGCCCCAGCAACTGTAGCTTATCCCCAAAGTCCTTTACAGTCACTGTGTTCTTCTTTTGTGCTTTTTATTGTGAAACGCCTGTAGTGACATACTACAGCGACAGCTGTAACTCATCAACTGACTTTGAATTAGGGTTGATATTTGTTTAAGAGTGGACATTGTCCCTGGATTATAACAGTGATTAGCCAAAGGTTCAAAAGAGAAAGTATGTAAACATGGTCTGAAGACTTTTGACTGCCCTCTGCTGGAATTTAAGAAACATGTCACTGAAAAGTACCAATGTTGTCAGTTTAAGTGAGGCTCATGCACATGAAAGAAACTCATTATTGTTTGTCTTAAATTCCACATTATAATCTTACTCAGATTATCAGATGATCAGTTAATTTATTAAATAGATCTAACCCATTAAATCAATAACTATTGTTCTAGGCTGCCCACCTATAGATTTACTTTCTTGTCAACTGATGTCTGTTAATACCTTGCAATTAACTAGTGTGTACACAGAGCCTTAGCATTGCTAATTGTCCATATTTCTGCATTACCCTTATATAATAATCTAGTGAGCAGTCACTGATATGTGTGTGTATGTTTGACGTAATCTGCCACTCAGGCACTCAGTGGTGTGTTTGCTCTGAGTCACTGCCTGGCACTAAGCCTTAAGCATTATTGAATAAACCTTCAGAAAATCTATTTACTACTGTGTATCTCTCTCTGTGTTTCTATTCTCACTTCATGTTCGTGACAGAAAGAACTGATAACTCACCTCTCCCCCTCCCCCGGCCACCACGTCCCCTGCCTCCTCGCCCTCGGCCTCGCGTGGGGGGAGGGAATGGGGCTGATTCCTCGTCAGAGTCCATAGTAACATCAGCAAATTCGTTGGATATATTGGCGTCATCACCACGCTCCAAGCGATGAGCTTTGGCTCTGTTGATAGCCTGACAAATAAATCAATCAATAAATAAAGTGAAAGACGGGAAGAGAGAAACAAACTAACAAACAAAGGTACACAGCAATTTCAGGCCTGTGTGCATTCGACACACTTACCTCTCTGATTTCATTCTCCTCTTCAGTTGTGTTCTTTTTGGAGTCTCTGAATCGTTTGACCTGAAAATATAAAAATTTGCTAATAAAGACATACACACTGAAACACACTGATTGAAAACATACAGACTCATTGAAAACTGCTTTATTCATAAAGTTTATTATCATTAGTATCATGGAACATTTTCGTCATTTGCTCCACTCCCATTGCATGCTCCACCTCCCTTACCTCTGCATCTATATCCTGTTCTGTAGTTACTCCTCTGGCCTGGAGGTGGCGCTGTGTCTTCTCTAGCTGATAAGTGATGAGCTCCTGGATGGCATCTTTCTCATCTTTGTCTACAAACTCCTGAATGGCCTTCCCCATGCCCTGCTCGGTCAGCAGGGACAGCTGTACTGTCTGTGAAGACACGCAGACACATTTTTCTTGAGAATACCCTGTAGAAACTGTACGTGAAAATAAGTGTCATGACACCCTGTCAATATGTGAAGGTAAATCCACGTATGTACAGTACCTGTTCGGTTGCCTCAAAGTACTTTTTAACCAGGTCTTCCACTCTTAGCCCCTCAACTGCTGTGGTTTTTAAGACCTTGCCATAGTCAACAGTGACCTCATCTAAAAAAAAACAAAAAACAAAGATTCAACCATGTCAAATATACAATACTGTACATCCTTCTATGATGTATACTGTAGGTCCTTTAGTGTGTATTTGGTCCATGCCAGACCTTTGATGCCCTCCTTTTGCTCACGGCGTCTGAGAAAGTGAATGATGTCTTTTGGGTTGGCCACACGGTCCACAAACTTCTGACTGAAGCGAGAGGTGTTGAATGCCTCAAAACCTCCACTGTAGTCCACCTGGGGACAGCAATGAGGTTGAAGAATTTGATTGAAGTGTGAATGTGAAGGTGTGTGCACATACTAAAAATGTGTCCTTCTTACCCTGAGGCGAATAAGAGGTTTCTCAGGGGTGAGTGGACATCCAAGTCTGTCTCTCTCAGCTTCTTCTAACATCTCTACGACCTACAGAATGGCACAGAGAAAGATAAGGTAAGACAACTGAGCTACGAGTATTAGACTGGACTCTTTATGTTTAATGGTGACTTTAGGTTTACCTTTGCATAGCACAAGTCCTCCACCTTCTTCATGACCTGGGGAGTATCAGGTGTGAAGAGGTCTTCGTAGTCAGCCAGCACCACATCCTGGATGAAGAACTGACGCACTGTCTTTAAGGGGATCTTCTGCAGGTTCATCTTACGACCCTTCACCCTCAGCAGCCCGATGTGCCTAGATACACACAAATAGTGGTTTAGCTACTTGATCATGACCTTGTGTGTGCGTGTGTTTGTGTGTGTGCATATATTTGTACTTCTTGGTAGCCTCTCCAGGGGACAGGGAGGTCGCTACAGAGCTGCCAGGCTGGGTCACATAGAAGAGCTGTTGCTCATTTCTGGTTGGTGCTATCAAACATTCGTGCTCGTGACCCCACACCACCAGGTCAAGAAAATCATCCAGGAACTGCTCAGGAATATAGTTTGTGGGACCATGCTTACTCCTAGACAGAACACAGACACAGGAAAGATCAAACAAAAACCCTCACACTTGAGATCATGCAGTAGAGATTTGCACTGGAGATATACCAATATATATCAAGGTATGATAAGCCAACCTATTATTCACCCTTTTAAAAAGCTCTTTGATTTTCAATGACATAATTTAACTTCCCTCCCCATGCATATCCTGCTTTCTGACATGATGATCAGTTGGAGATCGAGGTATAGAGTATGTGTAAGACAGGCTTTGGATTACATTTGCTCCTTGAATGCTTTGAAATGTGTTATAAGACTAAAATTTACAGTTCTTTCTTCCTAATGGATTTCCAGCGACATACACATGCATACACACACCTGTTCTGGTGGATCGTGAAGAGGTTAAACCACTCATCTTGGTCTTCTCTGGGGCGAAGCATGGTTACCTGGTTGTTCACAAACATCCTGTACAAGCGCTCATCTGGGATAGAACCTACACACACACACACACACACACACACACACACACACACACACACACACACACACACACACACACACAGGATTTAGACTGAATCAGCAGCATTTTCAGTCATCACTTTTATATGAACCCTAGAAGAATGCACTGAAAGATTATACAAAATACACACTTACCAAGACCATACAAGGCCAGCTTGGTGCTGCCTTTCTGCATGAGAATGGGACTAATCTCTATCCTCTCCACTGACTGGGAGTGACCAAAGTGATTGACAAGACCAGAAGCACTTAGCAGATCCAGCGCACACAGACCTTCAGCCTTGGGGAAAGAAAGACACCATTGCAAACGATAAAACATACAAACACACATGATTGCATATTAGTGTCATATAATCATTTCTCTAATTCTGGAAGCAACTCACCCCGGTTGGGTCATCATGGTTGCCATGAATGCTGAACACAGGAATAGAGATGTTCAGGTTTTCATCCTGATAATTAACCCAGGGAAACCTACAACACATTGACATAAATATAACATTAATAAAACATTCATTCAACAGCAATGGTAGGAAGGGGTGGGTTAACAGGCAGAGGGACTGACTGGGTTGTGTTGAAGTTGATGGTCTGGTCACTGAGGATGTTGAAGTGTATGGGTGATTCTCCCATGCAGAACTGTCTGAGCATAGTGATGCAGTTGTGGAGGCATCGGCGTGATGGCTTGTTCTCGTGGAACAAATCTCCACCCAGCAGGATGAAATCCACCTGCAAGCAAATCAATATGCAAAAAGAAATCAGAAGGCCTTTAAGACTTTGGTCTTTGTGGTTGTCCATTCAAGCAGATACAGATATACATATTTATTTATGGATGAGTCATCCAACTGACCTCATATACAAACACATCAACCAACATCTATGTACCTGATTTGACTTGGCACATTTTAGAATCTCATTAAGTGTGTTATAAGAGTCACTGCCACGGATAGCATCCTTCTCCAGGTAACCAAGGTGAACATCTGTGGCAATCAGGATCTTGAAGGTATCTTCATCATCTCTTTAAAAAAAAAAAAAAAAAAAAACAGAACACAATGCAATCAATAAAAAGAAACTCAGCATTTAGATTTGATTATTCTGAACCTTCCTGGATACACCTGTACATCATACAGCATTGTACATGGCCTCAATATAAACTTAATTTATTATTCAATGGGATATTTTAGGAGCTCTGTTGATAAACAACCTGCACAATCACAACATACTTGTTTTGATTTATTCTTTTATTTTTTTATTTAAACAGACTCACAAGGTGCTCTCCAAGGACATGATGATGTGGTCAAATGAGCGATCTGTTTATGCCAGACAGGTTGTCACCAAAAGCCTTCTCCTGCAGATAAAACATATAGCCCTGAACATATTGTCTAAAAATAATTACAGAGGTGCTTTTGAAATCAATTTCAGAGATGCTACTACACCACAAATGCTAATAGAAATGTTTATTTTATATATTTAGATAAAGCAAGAAAATACAGCATATAACAGTTAAGTAAAGAGTTAAGTAAATGGGAACTGTCACAGAAGCATTAAAGTATTTCTTGTCAGAGTTTCAATAGAAAGTCACATTTTTAATACCAGGTTGGTCGAACAATAAACACATACATTATAAAGCATTATATAATATTGTGTGATCGCTAGCTAAGTAATCTGTTAGTAAAGTAGTAGCTAACAGTAACATGTAACCGAGTGGTGAGTTAGCTTTCACTTATGCTAGAGGCTCTATGGAGCAAGGAATTAATGCGATAACTAACACGAACTAAACATGTGTTTGCACACTGGCTTGGTCTAACCTACTGTTAATGTGTCCGTGTAACTTTGATTTAATTGTTTATCATAAGCTACAAAGTAGAAAAAAATCATAGCTAGCTACCCACCTCCTCTGAAGTCCCACAACTACCTAACTTGCCATGAAATCCCGGCAAGTCTTGCAAACCTCCTCCCCACCCCTCACAAAAGGCTCAGGGTAATTGTAGTTTTACCAAGAAGCACCGCCGTTCTAAACTGTAGACTCACCGCGAAGGAAAAAACTACACTTCCGGTTTAGCCAGCGATGTGCATTTGTTTTGCGACACCGTGCTCGCTGTCTCTCAAAGATAGCGCTAAGGTGTATGTGCGCAATGTCTGGCGGGCCAGGCTGTGGTAATATGATTCACACCCCTCAAAACCCTGAGTGTGTAGCTTTCCAAGTGATGTTTTCCCTTCACAACCCATGTTAGCACTGGCGGTTCTGGAAACAGCTAGCAAGCTGTCAGTCGTAATCAGTAGAGTTTCACTGTAGTTTTACTTTACGCTAACATTAGCATAACTTGCACATTTTACGCCCTGGTTCCGCACAGGAGAGACAGACAGGATCGGCTACGTTTCAATGGAGACTCTGTCAAAAACACCCGCTGCTGATGCTACGCGGGAGAAGGTAGCTGTTCCAGCTTCTTAATTTCACTTAAAAGCAATAATTAAATCTGTTTTCGACTGTTAATATTGACCATAGAGTTAGCTAAACTACCTAGCAGCAGCTGCTACAACTCTGACCTGTAAGTTTCACCTTAATGTGTAGTATTTGACTTGAGCAGGACAGACACATCATGGTATAACTTTGAGTTCAATTTGAGCAGGAATTTAAGGTTTTAACTCGTATTTATTCCTCTTTCTGTACTTCATTTATTGTCCATGCATGTGATGGCTTGCTACACTACAATATATCCCTCACTGATATATTGTATATGACAGTATTGAAGATATACTGGAGACGTCTAATATTCGCCATATACTGTGGATGCTGTTCGACATTTACCCATGTTTTTCTGTGCAGGAGCTCTGTCCACCACCACCTCCCAGTGGAGTAGTGTCTGACAGCCTGTCTCTGCCATCTTATAAAGAGTATCCTGCTCACCGTCCCTTCATCAGCACACTTGTGCATCACACAAGTCGAGCACGCACACATCAGCCATGTCACCCACCATCACCCAGTAAGGCATTCCCAGAGACCAGCAGTAAAGGTAAATTTAGTTTGTGCAGCTGTCTCCGAGTGTGGGATGTATTCCCTTTACAATATTTCCATTCAGGTATTGTGGTGTTTCAGAGCTCCATGGTTACGTGTGTAACATGATGCTGCACTACCTGAGTGTCTCAGCTTCAATGACATCTATGAAAACATATCTTATTACACTGTCTGTAGCCATGCCCTGAGTACGTTTGAATCCTATCAGTGTACACCTATATACATCACGCTCTTATATCTAACCTCTCGCTCACAATTCACATGTGTGTGTCTGTGTGTGTGTGTGCAGCGATCTTATCTGCCTTAAGGAACCTCCAGGAGAAGATCAGGAGGTTGGAGTTGGAGAAGGGACGTGCAGACCTTGGTCTGCAAACTGTTGGCAAAGATGCATCACGCACACATCTACAGAGTGAGAGAGTCACACAGAGACTCTTAAATAATCAGGCAGACACAGAGAGAGAAATGAGTGAGCCATCCAACTGTAACCAAGGTGAGTATACGATTAAGATATAATGATAATAATGTCATAACCTTGTCAATGACTTCTTTCGTTACCTTGCATCTTGTTATTTTTATTCCTCTCCCTCCTTCTCTGTGTCTTCTTGTAGTGTTGATCAGCCACCTTGCTGCTGCAGAGTCTCGCTGTGTAAAGCTGGAGCGACAGCTGGATCACATGAGAAGGATGTTGCGTAATGCCAAGGCAGACAGGACCAGCCTGGTCAAACAGCAGGTTCACCCAGAGTTTCATTGTGTCATAGGCTGTGATATAGAGTAAAGACTCTTCACTTAAAAGTAAACAAAAAACATATCTTTAAGTGAAAGGCTGCCACATGTGAGTGAGTATATTTGTAGATTTATATTAATTGTTCCTCACGCTGTCAGGTTTCCATAGGTACAGCCAAGTCAGCCGATCAACAGCCGGACACAGTTTCTGAACATGCTCAGTTGGAGAAGCTGGAGCGACTGGAGCAGGAGTATCTCAGGCTAACACGTACACAGAACAATGCTGAGGTACATATATAAAGACAGAGTGAAATGTCAGTAGGAAAATGGGACAAGAACATGTACTGACCTTACTGAGCCTCCTAGGTGCTGTGCTCTTATCACTGTCAGGAGGAAGAGCATATTGTCCATTTCCATAGCTTTGCCAGTGACACATAAAACTGTATATTTCTATGCAGACTGAATGACGCTAATTCCTCAAGCTAACCCGCACCCTGTTTTCCTGCAAACAAAACATGCATAAGTAATAACTTTCAGAATTTCAGTTAGAACCAGACAGAAATACTTGTAGCCCCAAAAAACAGACATTATCCCAAAATCTAGGGCAATGGTCCCAAACCTGTGGTCCGCAGAAAAATCTGAGGGGTCACAAGTTGACTGAAAGGAAAATGATTTAATTTTCTGACTTTTTCACTTTTTCTCATGAAGTCCAGGATACTTTGCCTCTTCAGGTCTGTGAAAATCCTACAAATTTGGGAAAAGTCATTCTTTGAACTGCTAAAGTCCACACAAGAGCTATTACCTGTGATGAGGGGTCACAAGTCAAATGGGAACCACTGTCATAGGACAACCTCTCTTAGATCATTTCGGAAGTTACAAGCCTGGATGTTATCTTCGATTCTGATTTTAACATCACACATCAACCAAAATCAACCAGATCGACCAAAACATACTTTTATATCTCAGCAATATTGCCAGGGTATGACCTTACTTAGCCAGAATAATAGCAAACAGCTAGTTCATGTTGTAAGTGCTGTGACAAGTAAAAAGAATATAAAATAATATTTCAATTATTCCTCTTATTATTAATACAGTAATGATGACTGTGTGTGTCTGAATGTGTCAGATGAAGATTCGTGAGTTAGAGATGAAACTGCAGGAGGAGGAGCACCAGAGGAAGCTCATCCAGGATAAGGCCAACCAGGTGTTACCATCTTCTTCCTTGTAGTCACTATTTGCTGGTTGTAATTTTTCCTTATATCTCAAAGGAAGTTTTACGTATGTAAATGTAAATGTTGAAATGCCTACACACACACACACACACACGCTTACACAATCTTTTTGTATGTGGCGTTTTTTTTTTCCATTCCTCAGCTACAGACAGGTTTGGAGGCCAATAGGATCCTGCTGCAGTCAGTGTCACCTTGCCTGTCCACCAGACAGTCCAAAGAGAAGAAGTCCAACTCACGGGTAAAGACCTTCACAGCTTCACTGGAGTGGTTCAGGGTTTTCTGTTTTTCGTGAACTGAGAATGTCGCTTTCCCTTTTTATAAACAAATGTTTGAACAAATGTGACAAGACGGTTAGTACATGTGTGAATGTCACATTCAATCAAGTAGGAAAAACAATTTAAGCGCACTTGTTCGAACATCTTGATAAATTCTTAGATTTCCCTGCTTTTCTGTCTGTGGATCTTACTATAGTTTATATTGATTTTTCTCTTCCCAGAAATCTTCGCCAGAGCAGTCGTCCTACACACAGCCTCACTATAGACTGAGCCTCAGAGATGTGCCTTTTGTTGCTGGAACGGTATTATGGTCATATGTGCATTCGTGGTTTTAGTGCTGGAATGGAATGACATTTAGTTTTCAGTGCTGCACTTTCCTTACACTGGTTCTCTGTGTCTCTCTCTTCCTTTCTCCCACCTGGATTTCAGTCAGTGGGCTGCAGCCACTCAGTCCGAGCAAACGTCCAGTCAGTTTTGTCTCTCCTGAAGCGACACCAGCCACACCTCTGCAACAGCCGCGTCCTCTCCAACAACACAAACGGCTATGAGACATTCAGACATTCAGACAGTTCCTCTTCTTCCTCCTCTGCAAGTGGGGAGGAGCTGTCAGAGCTTCTGCAAGCACTACAGGAGGAGCTGCGGCTCATGAGCTTGTGAGTGGAGTTGCGTAGTTTGATCAGGAGGGAATTGCTTATGAAAAGTGCCCCATTTTATTCTGTGTGTGTGAATGTGTGCGTTGCAGGGAGCAGGACGAGTTGATGAGGCAGGTGGAGGACAGTGTGTCTGAACAGGAGAGAGGAGAACTTCAGAGGGAGCAGGAGAGGCTGCTGCTGAAAATGGAGCGGAAGGGAGAGCAGATCAGTAAACTTTACAAACACAAATCACAGGTAGGTTTTCACGCAAAACCAATTCAGGTCACTCACAACCACATTGTAAGATTCTGTTTTGCTTTGGCTCCTTTCCTTTACCTTTCGTCGCCTCTCTTCTAGATAAAGAAGTTAAGAAAGGAAGTTGGTTCTAGGCCTAACAGTAAGAACGAGGTAAGAGTGACCACCACAGTGTCCACAAGAGGTCGCTCTGCCGGAGCAGTCAAGGTGAGACCAGGAGAGAGAAGCAAGAGGAATCTGAGGCTGCTGAGGGACATGAAAGCTCTGCAGACCTCGTTACGGACCTGAACCTCACCGGGACATAAACACAGCAAATAAGGCTAAATTTGTTGGTGTTATCTGTGACCATTACTTCACCATCAGCTCAACCACTGACCGAAAACCACTACATGAACATGACAGACAAGCTTGTGTAAAGCAAGTGTATTCGTGAACATTTGACCTATTTTTCATGAGAAAGATATATTTTTGATATATCAGGAACACTGTAACACATGTGAAAACACTGTGTACTTTAAACCAGACTTCAGTTGTCTTTACTAGTCCACCCAAAGTGCATTAGTGATTAGTCATCTTAGTGTCAAATGGCTGTTCAGAACATTTTAAAGGATGAAAGAAAGTACATTTTTGTTCATGGTGCATGCTGACTCAAACATCTAGCTGGACTGATTTTTTTTTTTGTATATTGATGTTTAAGTCTTTAAGCAGCAGATGGCATCAAAATTCATAAGCACAACTTACTACAGCTACATGTATGACTGATCCAGTAAGCTAGAAAGATTTTTTAATGTTTCATACATTTGGTTTTCATTTAGTTTTCGCTTTCTGGGCATGGAAACAAACTTTACAGTAATGGGCAACCTGGGTGTAGGAATCCCAGATAGTTTAAAAAAATGTCATGATGCTAAAACATTCCTTGGTTGTTTTAAATATTCATAAAGTGGACACAGTAGCCATTGGTAGTGTAAAGAAACCGCAATGATTGAACAGAACGGTACATATTTCTGTGTTTTGATTAGCGTGATGATGTGCTTAAGGACCTAGAAACCTAAAAAAATACACCATACTGTATTTAGTTAAAACGACTGAATTCCCTTGATGTGTCATATCAGACTCTCTGTATGTGCACACGTGTTGTGTGTTATGATCATATTTGTATTTATCTCTACTAATGTATGTGGGAGGATTTTGTTATCATATTTTTGAGTGAACATGCCTTTCCCAGAGAATCGTGATTATGTTTGCATATAACCAGTCTTAGATGTTTTTTGTGGCTTAGCTGTTTCAGTGACAAAGAGATTATGCATTGGCAAACAGCCATGGTCCAGTACTTGCTTTAATTTTTTGAAGATGTTCCAACGATCCCCTGTGCCCTTGTGCCCTTTTATCTGCACCCTGCTGTGTTGCATTTGAGCGGCTCCTGTTTGGCTCTCCACTTTGACAGATTTGTCTTCTCCACCTTTGATGCTGGCTTCATGACGTCAGTAGACATCAGACCTCAATAAAATCACAAAGGCCTTAAAACTAAACTAATCTGTGTTGAGCATTCGTATGCAGAACCATATAAACAAACATCTTACTCACAATGGAACAAAATCAAAGGAGAGTTGATTCCTGTGACTTTTATTGTTTATTATCTGGTGATGTGACGCATCTGATGAATTACAACTCATCAAGAGTGTACTGTTTACATGCATAAGTCAAACATAACTGACCACACAGTCACATGAGAGGGTTCCCACTCTTTTAAGAGATGATTCATTGCTTCTCTGATCCTCTAAGTCTCTGAACTCTACTGCTCTCTTTAAAATGCAGGCTGTGTGAATTTCAACCGGATTAAGTGAACTGCTTATATTCTTCGTCATTTGGAGAAAAAAAAGTGGTGGGGCTCCGTGAGGTAGGCTACAGTTTCTACTGATCAATAGGCTATGATCCCAGAACACAGAAATTTTGTTTCTTGATATTAAAAATATATAAGGAAAATTAATTAATTAGTTAATTAAATAATTTTATATCATGAGAGCAGTGGGGGTTTTTTTTAAGATGGTCCTATTTGTTCAGTTTCATCAAATCACCCATAAAGTCTTTGATACCCGAAGATTGAAAAGAAAGATGTTGGGAGTCTATTATACAAACCGCAGTAGTCAAGCAATATTCACAAAATGTTGTTGTGGAAAAGGTGTCTCTGCCACTTATCTTACACGATACTTTAATAATAGATTATTTCTGAAGTCCCCATACAGATTATTTATGACAACCTGACCGTGTCCCGCCCGGAGAGGCTGCAGGTTTCAGCACCAGGCTGGACTGGACAGCTCCCGATGGATGAGGTCTCCGTCCCCGGTCTGTCTGTCTCCGTCTCCAGCTGTGTCCCACACACGGTCTCCCTACAGTCAGAAACTGCAGCTCAACCCACGGGATTTTCTTAAAGCCAGTGGGGACATCGTCATCCAGGGTTTATGGCCGGGCGTGGGGCTTGCGCGGGGCGCGGATGAACGATGTGACGAAGATACCCTGAGGGAAAACGTGGCAGGCGGACGAACTGCTCTTTAAACTTGGCAAAGATATGGTAGGCTGCTTTGGCAGAGTTTCGTTTTCGTTGCATTGTGAATTGCTGGAGCTGTTTTGATCAGGATTGAACCGCACTCCTTGATGATATGCTCCCCCTCTCCACAGTATGGATTTATTAACAACTGTTTGAAATCGCTGGTAGTTGAGAAGTTTGGCGAGGAGACGTGGGTCAAGCTCAGGTAAAAAAAAAAAAAAAATCCTTTTATTTTATTAGTGTTTATCCGCTTTAAATTCCTCCTAAAATCATCATCATCATCATCATGGACAGGGATGAAGCTGGAGTCCAGGACACCTTCCTGACATATGAAGTCTACAAGGATGAGATCACCATGCAATTAGTGGCAGAAGCCTGCAAGCTTTTAGGTAAAGTGTTACTATTTTGTTTTGTTTCATATGTAGTCTACAAGCGGGTTTAATCTTGATCAGTTTTAAATGCAAAATAAATCAGTGTGAATCTGATCTGGTCTGAATCTAAATCTTTCTCTATCCTGTTTTTGTTACTGTTTTTTTTTTTTTCAGGAGCAAAGCCAGAGGTTGTCTTGAGGCAGTTTGGAGAATATTTCTTTGAGTTTTGCAAACGCTCTGGCTATGATCACATGCTGCGGACTTTAGGGGGAAATTTGTTTGAATTCACTGAGAATCTGGATGCACTTCATAGCTACCTCGCCCTCTCCTACAAGGTGCCCGCTCCCAGGCCTTTTCATGTGCTTTTGTATCTTATTTTTCTCATTTTATGTCTGTTGTGTGGCCATGAGGAGAAAACATTGATTTATGATTCACTGCTTGATTCTTGCTCTTGCAGGAGATGAACGCACCATCATTTCGGGTGGAGAGGAACCCTGATGGCACCATGCTTCTCCACTATTACTCAGACCGCAGAGGACTGTGCCACATTGTTCCTGGTAAATGAATCACATCCTCTGGAGTAAATGACAATTCTATCTGTGTCCTTTTGTATTATTCTCATAATTTTCCCACCATTTTATTGCTTTTTTTTTTTTTTTTGTTCAGAACAAGTGACAGTACTCTGTTTTACAGGAATTATTGGAGCTGTTGCTAAAGATTTTTTCAACAGCGACATAACAATGGAAATTGTCAACCAGCTAGAGGAGCTGGAGAGAACTGGGAAGAAGGAGCACGTGGTTTTCCTGGTCACACAGTGGCCAGCTGTTGCTGCTCGGTCCAGTGTGCGCAGCAGTAAGACTGGACCTTTTTCAAGGACCAAATCCCTCCAGCCTTTGGCTAGCCGACATAATGCCATGATCTGGATTAAAGAGGTTAAACTAATGATCTGTGTGACAAGCTCTGCATGTTTAAAAAAAAAAAAAAACATTTTGTGAAGCTATATATAGAGGCTGAGTGGATAAGAGTGGACAAAAAACATTACATGACTGATCATGGTGAAATTCTAACTCTTCCCTCTCTGTCCTCAGCCTCTTCATCAAACCAGATCCAGTATCAGTTTCTCCATGCACAGGAGTCACTGGGAGATGATTAGGGGGCTGGTTCGCCTTGGGAAGGGTACACACATCCGGAAACAAGCATACACATTAAGCCAATGTCAATAGTAGCTAGTTTCATGCTTTGTACAACTGACAGGCAACAGGATTCACATATGTGTATCTTTATTTGCATATAGTTAGAAATCTTTACCCCTCTTTTTTCTAACCATACAGGCAAACTACTGAGAGGCTTTGAACCAGTCTACCCCACGACCCTTAACATTGATCTGAAGACTTTCTGCCATGCTTTTCCTTTCCATATTGTCTTTGATGAGCAGGTAAGAAATTACAAATACGGCTCTATACAGTAAATTTTAGCAGGGATTTGTAGGTAATTGTGTCATATTAAATTAACTGGAGTGATCCTGGTGGTGTCTGAGGCAGCTAGTGGTACACCAGGCCGGGGTGAACCTCCAGAGGATCGTCCCTGGGCTCCAAACCATGAGTATCCATTTGGACCAGTACTTCAGCATCGTGCATCCTGAGGTCACCTTCACCATCTCCAGTATCAGGAAGTTCATCAACAGCCACTTTGTCCTGCAGACACGCAGGGACATGATGCCTGAGGCATGGGAGGACAGACCTATGCTGCAGCTCAGAGGTAAAGGACAAAAAATGAAATAAATCTGTTCAGTATTTGTCATTTCATTATCGCCAGCAACTTAAAATAAGCCTTTCTTCATTTTTCTATGTCCTCTGTTTCCAGGTCAGATGATCTGGATGCCCTCCCTGGAATGTATGCTCTACCAAGCCTCTCCTCTGCTGAGAAGCCTTCAGGAGTTGGAGGAGAGAGACATGCACATTTCCGACATCGCCCCGCATGACGTCACCCGCGACCTCATCCTGCTCAATCAACAGCGACTGGCGGAAATCGAGCTATCCAATCAGCTGGAGAGGAAGAAAGAGGAGCTCCGCCTCTTGTCTCAGCACCTGGAAGAGGAGAGGAGGAAGACGGAGAACCTGCTGTACGCCATGCTGCCCAAGCATGTGGCCAACCAGCTGAAAGAGGGCAAGACAGTGGAAGCAGGTTAATGAAATGCAAATACTAGAAGTACTGAGCGATCAGAGTGTTTGTGTCTATAACTGTGTCTAATAAACTGCTGTGTGTTTGTGCATCCTATAGGTGAATTTAAAGAATGCACCATACTGTTCAGTGATGTGGTGACCTTCACTAATATCTGCTCCCTGTGTGAACCTATCCAAATCGTCCTTATGCTTAACTCCATGTACCTCCGATTTGACCGACTCACAACTGTGCACAATGTTTACAAGGTAGATACAACAGATATAATCTTCTGACACAAATACACAGGAAAATCACACATTTCATTTTTCTAGTCCTACTTTTTTAAATACTTATCTTCCCAGGTTGAAACTATAGGTGATGCCTATATGGTAGTAGGTGGGGTTCCCATACCAGTCTCCAGCCATGCTGAGAGGGTGGCCAACTTTGCCCTGGGTATGATTTTGGCTGCCAGGGAGGTTATCAACCCAGTGACAGGAGGACCCATTCAGGTGCAAGAATGCTTGTGCTCCATTTCTCAAATACATGTCTTGATATTTTGCCATCTGATGAGCTGAGGAAAATGTGATTTGTGCTAAGTCTTCTTGCATGACAACAATAAGTGCTTGTCTTGCTTCTCTGTTCGTTTTAGATCCGTGTGGGTCTCCACAGTGGTCCTGTACTGGCAGGTGTAGTTGGGGAGAAGATGCCTCGCTACTGTCTGTTTGGAGACACTGTCAACACTGCCTCTCGCATGGAGAGTCACGGCCTCCCTGACAAGATCCATTTGAGCCCAACTGTCTACCAGTGAGGAAACGTGCATTCAAGCATGAAAACAAATGCACTCATAGGCATTTTGACAGACACTGTGAACCCTATGATGTCTCCTTCCTGATTATCACTTTTATTTTGACATCCTCAATCCATGTTTCTCAGGGCTTTGAAGAAAAAAAGCTTTGTTATCCAGAAGCGAGGCGAGATTGAGGTGAAGGGAAAGGGCAGGATGACCACTTACTTTCTTGAAAGAAACCTAGGAGTCAGCGAGCAGCAGATTATGGGTCTCTCAGACCTAGAGGCTGGGGCTGGACAGCAGGACAGCCAGATGAACTACCAGCCAGATCTCCACAGACCAGGTCTGTTTGCTATCTGACAAGTTCTACTAATTCTAATTCTACACCTTCTGATTTACACTGCACTCTTTAAACTGATGAACCAGGGCTTTTAACTAACACTGTTTTGTTTTTTATTGTCCTGAGGCCTTTATATACAGAATCAATCTGACTCACTTTTTCCCTCCGTTGTAGCTTTTCAGCGGCAGCGCAGAGATGACCTTTGCTTGATCCCTATGGAATATGGAGACAACCTGAGTGAACCACCGCTGTCAACACCTACGTCTGAGCCCCAGACCTGCACAGCCATCAAGCCCCGAGACTCAGAGAGCTACGGAAGCCTGCACACTGATGATCAATCAGAGGATGGAGCACTCGATCAGTTAAAAGATACAGATGAATTTGGACAAACAGGAGTGAGATACACAGAAGAAGATGTGGATGGACTGGAGAGTGATGCTGCTGAGGAAACTAACACTCGAGACAAACACACCCGAACCAGGTTCTGTGTGGTCCTGTGAGTTGGTAGTTACTTGCTGAATGGTGCAGCGTGTTTAAGTCATGCCGTTGTTATTGAACACCATTCGTTGAGAAGCTTGTAGCTAATATTATTCTCACTATGTAGCTAGTTTTCTGTACTGTCATTGTTTCCCTGTAGTAAATATGTGATACTTTGAATGCTGCTGATCAAAATTTATATTAAAGGTTAAGTTAACGGCATGTGCTTGTAATTCCTGCAGAATATGACTAAATAATAAATGTATTTGCCCTGTCAGTGACTGGCTCCCAATCCTATGAGTACAGAAGGTAAAATGTTTAGTTAAGTGTGGCATTTGTTTTCATGCAATACAGTGAAGGATCCCCATGCTTGTTTATCAGGTGCATTCAAACCAGTAAAATCTGCAGTTTATCCAACTACAGGTGAAAGTGAAGTTCATTTGCTGTATGATTATTCTTTAATTAAAAAACACAAACATTTTGGCTAATACTTTTCTCAGTGTGCAGGCTCCTGAGTTTCAGCTAACTCTTGCAACTCTAAATGCAACTGTACATCCTGTACATACATGACTTATATATCACTGTATTATTTAGAAATTTTAAACTGACCCACTATGGGTTAGAGTGAGATATGATTTTAACACTAAATGAGCTTCTCAAACTTTATAAGACACATAACACTGCACATGTCACAGGTAATAGCTTACAATGACTGTTAAAGCGGCCTAAGTTTCATAGACGTATGCCACACACTGGTTTATTTACAAGGAACCTTCCAAACATGAAAGCAGAGACTATAGTGTGTGATTTGGACTAAAAGAATGCCACGTGACAGGACACATGTCTAAACACACACGACTCCTTGACTACCCATTTCAGTTTACAATGTGAAAAGAAACAAAAGATGAATAAATAATGAGTCTGATGTTGCTCACGAGGCCTGAGTCAGGTGACCACAGCTGTCCGTAAAAGAGCTGTCACCTGCAGGTGTATGTCTCACTCCAAAATGACACCACAGGTCAGGAAGAGGAGTCCAGACATCTGATCCTCGCTGCAGAGGGCCCCGCGCCTCATCACTGTCGGCCAGGCCTGCATTGCAATGGGCAGATGAAAACAACCCCTGTAACTAGAGTCTTCTGTTTGTGTGGTCAGGTGTGATAAAATCAGTCTGCTGGCTCACTCACTGAGAGCCCAGTCTACTTTGACCTAGATGAAGAGGCTTAACCGGGTTCGGGCCACAAAGGCTCAGTTCATGTCATGTCTGCATTTTGTCCCATGGCCACGTCCAAATTATTTAAAAGTTCCCTCAGGAGTCGGTCTCAGTTATGGAGGCCAGTTCAGTGATTTTAGGCTCCTCCTGGTGTTTGGTCAGAACTGGACGGTTGGTGTAAATGTCATCCACAGGTAGAAGGAAGGTGACAGTTTTTACCTTGGCCCTGAAAAGTCAAAGAAATCACAAGGGTTATATGGCTACAAACCTGCAATTTAGGAAAAGGTGCATAAGGCCATGAGTGATCAAATTTAAACCCAACTTTATTCAAGAATGTTGCTTCAAAGTGACATTTGTGGGATTTAAATGCCTCTCTGTACCTGTTTTTGTGGACGTATTCCTGCAAGGAGTGTCTGTTGGTAACCTTTCCCACTTCTCCTCTAGCTGGGTTACCAAAGATGCTATTCCCATGCTGGATTTCCTCTTGTAGTCTTCCCCATCCAGAGTCACTCCGTCGTGTCCTGTCCGTCCTTCCCTCTCTCATAGTCACCCCAGACAGGTTGGAGCTTATGGAGTACCTCCGGACAGTCATGATATTGTTCTCTGTGAAATAACAAGAACATGATGCATTGGAATGAATTTGATTTCATGATGCACAGATAGAAAAGGGGAGAAAACACGGGGGGATTTTCTGATGTCTCATTTAAATTGTATGGTGTCCTTCTAGGCCAATTTAAAAATGTGATAACTTTGCACGTATTACAATAATGCATGATTTTCTTGTCCTTTCTCAATTTGTGTTGTTTTGCTGTTTCTATGAATAGTAAGTGCTTTCTATAAAAAAAAAAAAAAAAAAACATTCATTAAAAGGCTAATGAGTTGCATTATGGGATCCAGTGTTTTTGGAGTTTGGCCCATACTGAGGACTAAAATGGCATCTCGGCTCTTGCTGTTTAGATTTGGACTATTTTTAATCTAATCTCTCCTTTAATGTCTTTTAATGACAGTGCTCCTTCTCTTAATCATAGTTGTGGTAATTCAATGGCACTCGCACAACCACTTGTGCTGAAACAGGCCCTCAGCTCTTACCCTTGTACTGTCCCTCCAGGACCGGCGCAGACACATTTCGTCTCAGGCTCACATAGGGGTTTTCCTCCATTCCTCCCCGCTGCTCTGCTGCCGGAGACGCCGACCCGGCTCCCCCCAGCACGGTCCCCAGCGACCGCTGAGCGTCGCCCCCCCGCAACTCGCGGTTCTCCGCCTCCAGCTTCTGGATCTCATCCCGCATCTCCATGATGACCTGCGCCAGGCTGCGGGTGCTCTCCATGGTGCTGCGGTTGCGCTGCCAGAACCACGGCTTCCCGAAAACCGGCGGGGAGTCGTGCAGCAGCAGCAGCAGCTCACCGTGCTGCTGGGGTTTTAACATGCTGCGGTCCCGCTGCTGTGTGCCTCTGTCTGTTGTGTGTGTGTGTGTGTGTGTCTCTCAATCTCAGTCCAGATCTTGTTCTGAGAGAGATTATGTCGCCTTTCACCACTTATACAGCCGAAAGGGCTCCGGTGATCAGCTACCAGCAGCACACAAAGGATGTTTTATTTATCAGCCCCGGCGTCCAGTTTCAGGAAAACTAAGCAGGGGTCGGAAATGAAATGTGCACTGCTCAAGAGCTTGAATGGCAGGGGACCCAGTGAAACCTGCAGGAACTCTGAAGAAGCTATGAAGTTTCGACGGCTTTAAGCTCTTACATCGTGTCTCAGACTAAGAATAGATGGGAGAGATCAGATTTTTTTTTTTTTTTTTTTTTGGCACCCCAAACTTCTTCTCCTCTTGTAATCCTCATGTCTCTGCTGGGATTACAATATCCTGCCTCTAAAATATTAATTAAGTCAAAAATGGAGGAAATAAACAGAGAAAAAGCCACCTTTTCAGTCACTGTTTTCTGTTCCCAGTGATGCCGAAGATCAAGCATTTAAAAAAGTCAACTGGATTCATTGTACAAGTATAAATTGGATTTATGTCTTTTAAAGGTACACATTTACATTTAAGAGCCCATTCACAGTGAGGTTTTATTTATTTCACTCAGAAGACAGACAGACAGACAGACAGACATTTGGGTTGGTTGGCCTCTAATTTAAGCCACTAAATAAGTGGTCCTCTGTCTCATGAATATGCATGCTGTTTGATAAAGGCAGAGGTCGGAGGTAACCCAATGATGACAGGCAGTCTTGGGGAAAAAAAACATGAAAACAAAACAGGCGTTTGATAAATAATAGAGACGGAATCACTGCAAAAGACATCAAATACAGGCAGGCTGCTCACAAAGGAGCAAATTACAGATAATTACACTCAATGAGGTTTCCACAGCCGGATTGTTTGGTCAGGTGCTGCAAAAGAGCCCATGTGGCCACAGGTTGTAACCCGTAATGAATAGACCAGACAGTCTCTGAGCACACCTGTAGCTTAGCTGGTCTGACTCCAACATAGAGTGAGGTATAACACTGCCAGCACACTTCCAGATCATATATAATAAATTATAAAATATTGTCAGGCAGAGCCAATATCAATCAGGTCAATATGAGACATTGTGCCGACAGCGCAACCAGGTTTTGTCGTCTGTGACCTGGACTGAATGGTGCTGGCTCAGAGCAACCTGACCCTACCAGAGTCTAGGCCAGTGGGAGGGAGACAGGCGCACATAAGCCGGTTGGTAAAGGAGAGAAACCCAATCGGCCCCGCTTTCTGGTTCACAAAATAGGCTACAGAGAGGGAGGGAGGCAAGAGAGATGAGACTTTAGGAGGAGAGAAATACTGAGTGGCTAGAAGGAAAGGAGTTTGCCAGGAAAAGGTACTTTAGGAGGTCAATGGGACTCAATCTGCTGCAGCTCAGGTGTGCAACCACAGAGGGAGAGTGAGGAGACAGATATAAATGTGTCCACTGTCTTGTCAGGCAGAGATAAAGACAGCTAAGTGGGAGAGACAGAGGACAGCATGTTGTCTTTCACCACCAGCTGTATGTTTAAGGCCACTTAACCTCTTTTTATGTGCAGTGCTCCATTGCCAGGCTTAGCATCAATAAATAAACAACCACTCTGCTGCTCCCTCTCTGCATGGTCAGTAATTATACCCAGCTATTGGAGAAAAAAAAAACTAACCCAAGATCCCATGTCAGAGCACACACTACATTTTCATGTCATTTCACTTTCAATAAAACCTCAACCATGCGTTTTATACTCTTCAGTAGCTTCTCATAGTGCATTATCATAAGTATTGATACTGCAGATATAACTGGAGCACAGCAGACTACACCAAAGATCATTTCAGATATGGCCTAGTAGATGCACACAGAAAACTGTATGTAAGGGAGTGTCAAAACACGGCTACTTTGCTAAGAAAACTTCTGAACTAAAATATGGCATATTAAAATTCCACATTAGGGCACCAGAGGGAGGAGAAACAACATTTAGCAAAACAGTTAATTAAGTGAGTGGAAAAAAAAAACACAGACGATTCAAAAACCCTATTATAACTGTTGTCAATTAAAACAAAATCATTGTCTTTACTAAGTCCTATTTCCAATTGGCACCCTAGCTGCCAACACACTAGTAAAATAGTCTGGTTGGGGTGTCAGTTGTGGTTGCGGTGGAACATAGAGTGAAGATTTAAAGCACAAAGGAAAACAGAGCTCCAGGGTAAACACGATGGAGACTGAAACAGAGAGCCCAAACAACAGACAGACACAGAGCAGTGGTGGTGAGAGCCTCTGGGCTCCATCAGATCAAAACAAACGGCTCAGATTGTGATTCATTTGGCTACTGACTGTGTGCAGTGACCCCTCTGAGAGTGAAAAGGAAATCAATGATCCAAAACAAAGGACTGGGCTTTTGGAGTCTGTCCATCCATTTCATGCTGTACAACAACAGTAATCGTGCCTGTATGAGTTAAAAAAAAATTTGCTGAAACTCCCGCTGTCATACGTTTAATATGCAAAGAAAAATATTTTTACCTATCCACAGCCTTTCAAAACGTATACAGGGCACTTCTGTCTAACACTGACAATTTTGCATATGTCAAGGCACTGTCCTTGTGACACTGATGAAGGAGGGAGATGTCATGACAGGCTGACCTTCAGCCAAATGCCTTTTCTTGTGGTCAAAAACAACCCTGACCTCCCTTTTCTGTTTGCTTTGATGCACCAGAGCCTTTTCATCTTTTACACTGGCCTTTTTAAGGCTAAGTGCCACTGCATATATTAAGTTACTCTAGTGTCATTTACTCTTTGAAGAAAAGACAATAAGACAAAGAGAAAGACAGACAATACAGATCACAACCACAAAGGAGATAGATGTAAATTTACTATAGTTTCACTCATGACAAATACTATCGATCTACTGTTGTCTCGCTGCTAATATCTATACTACTGTATGTACTAAAATATAGTTGTTATTAGATGATGGATCTATCCATTGTCTTCTTCACCATGGACTGATTTTCTTCTCTGTTTCACGCTGCGTTTGCTCATTACACATTTCTGTTTCATACATTTGTGAGGGATCTCATGATTGTCTATAATTAGCTGTTGTCAATGGACAGGATATGAGAAAGCTGCTGTGCACAGCTGCAGCCAAGGCACAGTTTCATTTCAGAAAGCTATTTTACCTCTTTCAGCATGATCGGACACCTGGGCTGATGCAATTGGCATAAGTATTGTAGTGTATATATATATATATATATATATATATATATATAGAAGGGTACTCTAAAGGTATGATGCAATGTCCTGTGAAAGAATAGAAGACATACAATTGGAGCAACACTGACATCAGGACACTGGATGAAGACACGCTGAGGAAAATGACTGAAGTATAATCATGAAATTTGGACATAAACAAAATTTTATTTAAATGTTATACATAAAACTTTAGTTTTTGTTCTTTTTTTTAATTCAGCTAAACAAATATTTATATATTGTATATATTTATAAAAAGAAACATTTCAAACATTTTAAATATTAATATTTCTTATTTACAATTCAAAACAGTACAGGAAATAATAACAGTAACAATGCAATTTCAATCATAAAAATGTTACAAAACATAATTTTTTGTTGTTTTGATTTGAAAATTGGGAAGCTGATATTTCCAGGATGTTAGCAAGGATAAAAAGTAGCAATGTGGAGCTGCTCTACATTCAAACAGGAACTGGAGGTGCGTTCAACTCCTCATATTGTTGGTTAATGGAGACCTGTATTCAAATATTTTTGTTTTTCACATTAATCATCTTTAGATAGTCTGAAGTACGATGCTACTCCACAGAAAAATGTAAAAAGTCATCAAAATGCACCAGAAAGCTATATATTACATACACAGCTGAACGCACCCCAAGCTCAGTAAGGTCACTGTTCTCTAAAGGGACAGGGTTGTGGAGAGAAGGCGCATGTGTTTGTGTGTTTGTGTGCATGTGTGTATGAACATATGCACTGTAATGTATTTGTCTGTGGGCGTGTCTGTCAGTATGTAAGCTGATGAATCAGTTGGCAGGGCAGGGGAATCCATACAACACGTGGATCGAGTCTCTACAACCAAAAACAAACAGTAGCTAACAGTCCAGCAGCCTGGCCTCTACTGCAGATAGTCAACGTTCAACGACAGGACTACAGACTACCACGACCACAGTCTACACACTTCTTCCCTTGTTTTCTCTACACTCAGCATCGGTCACAGTTCCACTAACCCGCTGCTCCCTGCAGCAGGAAACAAGCAAATGAGCCACTCTGCAGGCTCAGACTGGCACTGCACAAACATTCAGGAGAAAAAAAAAAATGCTCTCCCTGGCACAGAGAATTCCTTGTGAGTCTATTGGCCATTCAGTAGGCGCTGTGCCGTTCCGTTCCTGGTTGTCTTGTATGAGGAATCTAGACAAGAGCAAGAATAAAAAAGCTTGCATTGGAACAGGAAGATTCAAAAAGGAGCTAAGTATCAAGACTGGCAGTTTGGCTCTGTTTGGCTGCAGGAAAGCTAAAGTGGGGAAAGCAAGTAGCAAGCTGAGAAGATGTCTTTCACAAGGGAATCTGATGACATGACGTACCAGTCTTAGAAAGAGTGGACAGAGAGCTGTTAGGGAGAGAGGTGGCACTGGATGCAAGAATGTTTTTTTTGAAGCTGCAATGAGAGAAAAAAGTAAGGAAAAAAGTAAAGAGAACGATGAGGTCATAAAAGAAACTGATGAAACCCATGAAAATGCAATATCTCATAAAATAATGCATAGGTAAAGATGGTGCTCGTTTTGCCATGCAACTGAATTGGCAAAAAAAAAACCAAAAAAAAAAAACCAATGTAAAAATAAAGACTACAGTGGAGCAAAGGAGACTGTACGTTTGGACACTCATTGGTCATTGCATAGTGAGACCTGTTCGTTCATGATGCCAGACAGCTCAGTCAGCATGTCTCTGTAGTGAGCTCTCATCTCCTCCTGGTACTCCAGCTGGTCCTCCTTGATCAGACGCTCATTCACATCCAAGGCCTGACCGCAGGCTTCTGCAAACTGCCTGCAGGGAGCAAATGAAGCTTGTCTCATTCCTCATGCTGTGAATCATGTCACTGAATCTGACCTTTAAAAGTTTCTTTTTTTCATAAAGTAACGTTGTCAAAATTGATTAGACTTTAACAATTTCTTGCCATTGATTAAACATGGACATGTTTGATGGAGACGAAGAAGACTGTTTGCATTTATAAATACTAAGGTAAAAAAACAACAGAAAAACAAGTAGGGACTGCATTTAAGAGTTTTCCTGTGTTTTTGAAATATAACCTTCCCTTTTATTCACATGTATTCAACAAAGTCTGACTTACTGCAACATAGTCTTTACTAGCCTTAACTTTCAGTCATATGGGTAAGAATCTGAATTGTCAAACATAGTCAAAATGTATTAAGCTGTAACAATTAGTAGGTGGTGATTACTGTTCATTCATTTATGAAATTGATATAGCTCTAAAACTATATACAATATGATAGTGTGGGCTATCAAACACTGGCATAATGCTGCTCTTTACTCTCTCACAGTTAACACTTTAAAGAGGATCAATGCTCATATGAGCAACATGCCGTTAGGCTGTTTTTCTGATATTTGTGCATCATTTTCTTTCCTTTAATTTGTCATATTTTTCCATTTGGATTCATTACATTGAAATTTTGATTTTTTTTTTTTTTACTTATTTGCATTCACATTTTATGGTATATTTCAAAAGACAGGCTGTTGTACCAGCCGAGCCTCCAATGTAATTTGGGAACTACAGATGTTTTGAACTGCATTTCCCATGTGCACTTGCATGACATATATTAATATAGCTTTATTTGCTCATACTGTTCTAAAAATAAAATAGAGTATAAAATAACATAATTCTGACCTTCATGCAAAATACATCCATCAAGTGTAACACCAGGAATAAACATCATAATACTTCAAGTCCTACCTGAAGATCTCCTTCAGCAGTTTGACCTGGTTGTCGGGGTATTTCTTGGCATTCTTCTCCTCTAAAAACGCTCTGGCATAAGCCATAGGCCCTGCATTAACCTGCGAGGGGAAGACCAGGTTAGACGAAACACAGCTACTTAATTCAAATATGCACATGCGTATCTCTGCAGAATCCCCACCTTGACACTGACGCTGCCCTGCAGTTTCAGCTGCAGCCGGATCATGTCCACCTCCTCCATGTTGCAGAGCTGGTTGAGCTCAGAGACCTTTCGTGACATCTCATCTATGGCTACTTCTATTGGGTTCATTTCTGTGCTCTGCTGCTCCACCACCTGGATACGCTTCTTTAGGTAGGGGAAGCTGGAACTCGCTGAAGAGAAGGAAACAAACACACACGTCTATTACAAGGACAGAAACTGTGCTCACGTATGCGCTAATGCTTTATTGTTCACAGGCATCAGAGCGGTAAACAAATACTCACTGGTCAGTATGGTGCGTCTCTTGCACTGCTCCTCCACATCTCCATGTTTCTTCCCCGACCGAGTGAACGGCGTCTCGAACACAAAGCGGTTGATGTTGTGATGTCTCTCAAAATCTGTCCTTTTGTCCTGTTGCTCTTTCTCGTCAAAGTAGGGCACCACGTACGTCACCTGGATGTAGGCAAACTTTGGGTCCAAGTCTTTAGGGTTCACCTGTTTTGAAAGAGTGTTAAGCAAGCAACGGTGAGCGGTGAGAATTTTTGTGAAGTTACAAACCAGCGATTCACCAGCGATTCACCAATAAATGGCAATAATAACAGCAGGACAAAACATTCACTTTAAAAATAAATACCTGAAATTTTATAAACAGCCCAAATTCTGTCAATTACCTTATTGGAGTCCTGGATCATTTTGACATTATCAGCTCCAAACTTGTCGGAGTAGAGTTTGAGTAATCTCTGGGAGATTTCTGACAGCCCTGTCAGCTTCGGCTCTTTGTAGATGAACTCTTTGCTCTCCTCCTCCTCAAAGAAACCCTGCCAAAACACACATGCACACACTAATTAGTTACGCCTGTTACAAGTGTGAATGAGTGTTTGTGTGTTGTGCAATGCAATTTTAATATTTAGACTATGTTGCTTATGCTGTCACAACACGCTGTACACAGGTCAGTCTGAGTGTACGTTGCCCCCTAGTGGTTTCCTGGGTCATTGGTCGTGCATGTACAGGCAATAACACATTTTGTCATTTTGTTAGAACGACTCAGCACTAACAGGGTGCCAGTGTTAAGTTCTGAATGGGAGAGTTCAAAGGTCATTTTCAAAGCAGTGTTGGAGTCAAATGTCAAAGGTGAATGAGATTCATTAAACAGTATCTTCCTGTCCACTGAGGCTGTTTGACACAAGGTCTTCTTAATGTTTAGGGAGGAAACAACTTCATCATTGGAGATTATGGGAAGTAAAATGGACCAGAGCAAGCTTGACACAAGCCCCTCAAAGGGGTAAGAGCAGCAGATGTTAATAGTGGTAGAAGGAGAAGAGAGGTAAAAGCGGTTAGCACTGAGGAGGATGGAAAATCAAAGACTTACAAAACTTACCGCAATCTTGATTTAGAATACAATAAAAAAAGGAAGAAAAGAGCAGACAGAGAAATTAAGGATACTGACTTAGTCAAAAAAAAATCTGCTCTCCTTATCTTTCCATGTTCATGTCTCACTGACAAGACGTTGCATCATTCTCCTACTTTTTTCAAAGAGTGAGAAGATTTCATATTCTCATTATCAGCTGGAAAAACCCTTTCTTCATTGCAGAGCTGTCAAATCCCAGCATAGAGATATTACCCCCTCACGAACAAAGAGGGAACTAAAGGATCAAGATTCTTCAAAACCGAGCTCCAAACCACGCAGTGCTTCTTCACAGGGAAATCCAGGGATTCAAAAATCAACCAGGACATATTTCACATGTTATATCAAATATGCTTTTACCATTTTTACCCAAATTACAAAAATATATATCTTCCTACTTACCCCTAGTGGTATCTACCTATGCACAGTTTTATTTGCCAACATATTGAGATTTCTGCCACTGAGACTTGGTGGAGGTAAAAGCCCATGGATCTGTTTCACTTTTAAAAACTAAACAGCACAGCCCTGTTTGCAGAAACTATTGTAACAAAAGCATATTTTACTGATGCTGCTTATGTGTTTATATTTTGTATTGCTCTGGACATGTGATGGTTACAGTTACATTTATTGCGCAATACATACAGGCTAGTGGAGTTCTGTCAGCTTATCTGTCAGCTGAGAGGTTAAAGTGACTGTTATTTGTGGTCTGTATGTTTCTTAGAGGTGTATGTGTAGACAGGTCCATGTACTGTAACTGTGTATTGTCTGCATAATTGTTCCTCACCTGTCCGTAGAAAGCTACGCGGTAGTAGCGCCCGAAGAGCCGCTTTTCTGAGTTCACCACCTCAGTCACCTTCAGGTAGGAGCGATGGATGTCATAGTACAGCTCTGACAGCCTCTGTGGGCGCACACAAACACACATGTGAGGTCAAACCCAGCTCAATATGCTCTCACACACACACACACACACACACACGGAGTGGATGGGTTAACAATTACCTTAAAATCTCTTCTCTTTTCAAAGACAGCGATGACGGGTTTGTTGATGTCAGCAATGAGCTCGTATCTCTCTGACTTCCACAGGTAATCCACACACAGCTCCAGCTGCTCCACCAGGGTGTCCTACACAGTGCAGCAAAGACCAGGAAGCACTTTAGAGAACAAGCTGTCACTGCCATGGCAACAGCACACGACACCATCTTCTCTTCAGTGTTTACGATAGTAAAACGCTGCATTAGAGCAAAACTTGTCATTTGTGAAGTTTAAGGTTTTATTCAGGATTGAAGGCGGACACTGACCTCTGTGTACGGCGTGTCATGTGTACCAGTGTCTTCCTTCATGGCACCCTCCTCCTTGACATTAGGGCTGATGCACATAAACGCTGCCCAGCCCATAGAGAATGATGCTGGGGTTTCAAACAACAAGTTAAAGTGACATCAGGGCAAGCAATCTAAAATATATACCTGTAAACTTTCCATAAAGGTCACACATTATTGCTGGTGTTATGTTTGCCTTGTAAACATACAGATGCATAAAAATGCATCCAACACATATGAACAGTCTTGTATTTAAATACAAGATGTTTTTGCCATTTTCTCTTACAAGCATTCCATTTCTGCAGACTCAAACCAAATTAAATGTGACCGAGCTTTATATCAAACCCCAGTGACAATCAACATTTTATCCAGTGGGACTTGAGTGAACAGTGAAGGTCAAACCGTGAGAGCACAATGTGCTAACCTGACACAAACTCATGTCATTAAGGCAAGAACAGTGGTCCTCATACATTTAAGTGCACAGTGTAATCCACAGTGTATAAAAGTGGTTAAGATTTGAAGATTTGGCGTCTGACAACCTGATCTCCCTTCAATCCAAACCATGTTAATATCCACACCTTCCCATTGCAAGAGGTTAAGACAAATATCAATGCACATCCACTCTATCCACAGTCCCTTGTCTCTCCATCTATATGTTCTGAACTCCCAACCCCTCCACCCAACAGCCCCCAGGCGCACACACTCACTGTCTTGATCTCGGGAGGTAGTTAGTAAGGAGCTACAGTTAAAGACAGGGCTTTCTTCAGGGGACACACTGGACATCCTGGCCTTGTCAGCTCTCCAGTAGCCTGTTTGGTAGGAGGGGAGGAGGAGGAGGAGGAGGTTTACAAAGTTGACGTCCACTTGCTTTTGCCTTTTATGCTCAAGGACAAGGCTCACGCATCAGCCGAGTGGCTGGCACGCTATGCTAGCTGCTGGCACACCACTGGTTCAGTGCTTAAAGCGCATGCGAAAAAGATGCCGGACAAAAGACAGAGACATGCTGTAGCCGAAATGAGGACACATGCACACGTGCGGATAGAAGAACATACAGCGCAGCAAAACGTGTGGGAAGCTGCCTCTATTTCTACTAGTAGAGGACATGGATGGGAATGAATACAAAGACAGATCTATTCTACTAGTCGGGTTCCTGGATTTCAAATTGGTCTCCACGATACAAAGACACTCTCAAGGCACCAGTGTGCTCACGCTCAGGCATACACATCAACCCTCATGATGAAGGATTGATGGCTGAAAGTTTGAATGACCATGTTAGCAGAGAGAGAGGGTGGTTTTCTGATGGCTGTGGTTGGACTTCCTGATTAGAAGTTACTGCGTCTGTGAAGATGCACACACTAAGACTTTCATAGCCCCGCATATGTGCAGATATTTGTGCATATGCATACACACACAAACCATGCTGTCAAAAGCCGGTAAAGTGAAAGCAGCAGTGTGTGCACACTAACCTCGCCTCTTCAGCGATTCAGCAATCAGGGCTGAGATGTGGATGTAGCACATGGCGGCCTGAAGGAGAGACAGACACATAACCATCAACTTTAACAAATACCTCATTCCTGAAGATGTTTGTCAAGTTTCTGAAGTAAAGGTGCCCCAAAAAAGTATAGAGTTTATAACCTCTGAGAGATCGCCATTGCGGACGTGGACCTTGGCCATGCTCTCCAGCCAGGTGCGTCGAAGCTCAGGAGTGCTGGCGTAGGAATTGGCCAGACTGTACTGAAGATCCACCAGCATCTCTGGATCCTTCTCGTGCTCCTTCATTTGAGCTGTGGCCATCAGAACCGTCCTGATCCGCTTAGTCAGGTCCTTCACCTCAGCGGGGAAAGGAGTGTTCTGCGGAAAATGTTTAAGAAATATTCATTACTCGAAGTACAAAAGTGATATTACATATGTCTCTACAGTACACTAGACCTCACAGTTAGTGATAGGAAAGCTGTATTATATCCCTAGAACCTGCTATACCTTGAGTGGAGCATCTCCATTGGCAAAGTTATTGATGATAGCGAGGGACTGCTGAAACCTCGACCCTCCAATGCCAGCATCTGCTATCAACTGGCTCACTGCCTTGATAACCTGAGGTGGAGGAGTATGGGGTAAGGACAATGTCACGCTGAAACTTCAATTCACAAAACACCAAATACTATAATTATACATTTGTACTACATGTTGTTTCACTGACCTGCAGATGTGAGCGGACTATAGACTTTCCCTTTGTAAACTCAAAGTTTTTTCTCATGAAGAAATACAGCAGAGCAGCTGCCTCCGTCTGGGTGGAGCTGGATCGATGGTTACAGCACTTGAGGATCTCATAGCACAGACAGCCACACAGGTCTGCCTTACCCTGGAAGAATGCATTGGGGAACTACAAAAAGAGATGAAGATGAAACCACATGTAAGAAAAAAAAAAACAGACAGGAAGCTTCACTTAGAGGTTATATGGTTACATGAAGCGTGCTGAACCTTTTGTACAAAGAGCCTGAGTGCAGCGAAGACATGCCGTAGAGTGGCGGTTGATTGGTTGATCTGAAAGTAGAGCAAGTAGGTGTCCAGCACCTTCTTCATCAAAGCATTCTGTCCGTCATCCAGCAACAGCTGCTTCTGTATGTTAGAAGACAAAAAACTGAATTTCAGTTTCATGCAAAGACTGTTTTATGCATTTCAGTACACATTTATTTAAAACAGAGATTCTTCTAGCCACCAGGTGGCAGTAGAGTGTCACTGACTTAGGTTTTGAATGTGCGTGAATGGGAGGGGGATTTACATTGCATTTCATTCTGGACCCCAAATAACTATCAACATTTAATTTTGACAAAAAAGTTATTAGACTGCCACTGTGTCTTTTTTTAATGTTTTGTTATGAACACATATTGTAAATATACAATACAATGCTGTATATATGGCACATAACAAAGTAAAATATATTCTCCTTAACAAAAGAGAGCAGATGACAAATGCAGTGTGAAATGTAGTTTCCGGTTGTAAACTATGAAATGATCACAGACCTTGTGGTGGAGAACAAAGAGCTCTAGTACATCCAGCACAGTGAGGGCCACCTCAGTGGACAAGTTCGCCTCAATATCAGTAGGACTCAGTGTGTCCCCATCCTGGATACTCCCATCTGGAAAGAAACTCATATATGAATACCTCAAATCCATCTAATCTTGTAGTCATCTCATCATTGTCATCATTGTTTTTTTTCTGATCCGATTCAAGGGTCTAAGGACAGCGGTTGTGATATTTGACTTTATGAATAAAATTTGACCTGATCTCAGTCATAGCGTGCGTGTGTGTTACCTGTCTCCATCATCTGCAACAGCTTGGGGTTGGTGAGGGCATTCTTGCCCCTGATGATGGGCATGGTTTGGGAGCGAGCATGCCGGTGACCATCCCCTCCAGATGATGCCATCCTGCATGAATCAGCAGCTAGTGTCAATCACAGTGCTCACATGTTTTATTTAACGTTTGTTTTTTATTACACTGCTGCAAATGCACTAATTAACATTTGGACAATGTTGCATTACCTAACCAGTTTTAGAGATTTTGCACATTTTAGTAGGCAGGTAATATAAATTGCATCCATGTCCCAAGGGCTTGCTGTTATCGGGAGTCAATTAACACATGGGAGTACAGAGACAAAGACTGGCAAATCACACAAAACACTGCAGGTACAGTATGAGGAGTGGGGGGTCATGCTGAGAACACAGGTACAGTCTATAACATGGAAACACAGTGGCCACATAACTGATGAATACACAGGACAAGAATGTAGTTACCTAAATCCAAGTGTTCACATTGTTGTTGTAGGTTGAACCTGTGTTTCAATAGTCTGGAGGTTGTTGCTATTTGAGACTAAAACTATTTACACTTTGAGCCAATCACCAGACATCATTAGCATTAAGATCGGCTTCAGTAACCACAGACTTAGTATCTTCACACAGTTTAACTCCATCGTCAAAGCTGAGGTGTTGATTGTTTTCATGGTGGAGGGTGATTACCATTGTGGGAAGAGGCTTGAGGGTTGAGAGGACTGGGAGGGGTGGTTAGAGCCCTTCAGGGTGCCATTGGCCTGGGCGGACTGGGCCAGCTTTACTGCCGCTGCTAGCTTCCTGTTCACGAGCCAATCACATCAAAGCTAACATTAGTTAGTTAAGTTAAGACCAACATTGTTTTAGTGTTCACCATTAACATCATTATTCAGTTATATTAACTGTGAGTGGCACGCTTATAGCTGCTTGAGCACGCCTGCACTGAATGTAAAAGCAGTATTTTTTTGCACTTTTGCGACCTTGTTACATATTTTTTAGGAACTAGGTCACATCGTATTCCAGTAAGGCTAAATGAAATGCTGAAAGCATACAGGACCTCCAATTTGACCTTGGTGTGATGAGAGCAGTTAGTGTCAGAAAAAAAAGATCAAACAGCTCATATAGAGAGGGAGGTCAGCCAGATGGAGAGGTTAGTGGTGTAGCGGAGTCAGTGGTTTTAGTCTGGCCATTAGTATCATATTGTGTTAATGTTATCCTGACTCTTGTTAGAGTGTTAGTGAAGAGCAGAGGCTTGAGGTCACCGTTAATGTAAAACAGTGGACAGCATGGGGAGTTAACATGTATAGATGTGATGAAGCTGAATGTCAGTTAAGCTGCAGCACAAATCAGCTTAGTCGCTGGATCTCAACAAACAGATGTTCAACACACTGTATCATATTCTTATGGTGCTTAAATTAAGCTCGATCAGAAACGACTGCCAGGCTACACAAAGCAAAAGGTGCCTTAGCGAGCCGAAAGAAAGAAGACACAGCTACCGTGTAAGCCAATCAGCACAGCAGCCCCAGAGCCTATTAAGGAAACTCAATCAAGCCAAGCAGCAGGTGGAGCTCAGCCAGTCACCAGGTGGGGCACGGGGGAAGAGGGTTACAAGGTCGACATGCAACATCAAGGAGGTGAATGTGTGTACAGGCAAACTAAACTAACATACAATACCAGTTTAAATTTCCTCTTTATTTCCCACTGATGTCAACACAGAAATTGTTACATGATGCAACAGAAGTCTTCACACTGACAATCCATTAACGGCGGCAGCAGCAGCATGCGCAAGGGGGGGGGGGGGGGGGGCATGAGGCATGCACTGAGGTGAAGACTACAACAGCAAGGGCGAACATGGAGAAAACATTATAATTCGTTGTTATTTGTTGGAGTCATGTAATGTAGGTGGTGCATGTGCATGTGTGTGTCCGTATCTTTGCTAAAGTCTAAACTATGGCTTGGGTTGAGGAAGTGAGGCTCCGTGCACCATCAGACAGAACAGAAACAGATTATGTTAGAGGAATGTCTGTAACTTAAAGGCCAGGAAAACCTGTTTTCTCAATCATCTTATTACCATAAGCGATGGGACAAGAACACACAGTTTTCTGCCAAATTTGTACACAGTTTCGGTTATTTCTGAATATTTCTTTTGTCTTTTCTCTTCTCACCTCTTTGAACTGGGTCGGGATTTAGCACAGTCAGTCAGGATTTAGCAAAAACTGACTCAATGCTCAATGCTTTTTTCAAACGTTAACTTTTATTGCTGCATTAATCATGACTATTTAATCTTACAGAGACATTTTTAGGATTTGAAACCAAGTTTTCATGGGCTTTAATGGATGAATTGTTGTCTGATAGGCTAGCTGGCTGACTGTCTCCCTTGCTTGCTGGCTGGCTACACACTGCTGGAGTAATTCATCACTCCTGAGCTTCAATGGGTGCCCACACTGACTCAGCCAGGCATCAAAGAGCTAACAGAGAGAGACACTGAGACAGACATAGGCTTAAGACTGTGAGTCCCCCATGGCAGGGTATTACAGACGAATGTTAAGTAGATAGCAGCCCCAGACAGGCTCAACTACGTCTAGCTAGGCTTCCAGGTATCTTTAGCGTGTTAATGCCTCCACACACAGTAAAGCAGTGTGTTCTCCAGGCCTTTTGTTGGCTTACATCTCAGCATCTTATTGCTGAAAGGAAAAAGAGGGCTAATTTAATTAGCTGGGAGGAACCAGAAGATGGAGGAGTCTAGCAGTGCCAATGGCTCAGCTCCAGTAAGAGCACTCACACTTGCACACACACACACACACACACACACACACACACACGATAACAACCCCCATCCTATGCTTGCCAACTACTACACTACAATATCCAGCAGTGATTCTCTCTCAACAGCAAGATCCAGGAGTTTCACCTCCCCCCTTCTCTTTCTTTTCTCCCCTCCTTCCCCCCCCCCCCCCCCCTTGAAGCTCATCCCTGAGTGTGCACACGCATACAGAACACATATTAGTATTTCTGCCTGGCTGTGTCTCATTCATTTATTTGTGTGTGTTTGCACGTGTCTGTGGGCGTGGATGCATTTGCACATGTGTGCATTCATGTGTGCACATGATTATATGAATTATGTATCAGTAGGTGGGGGCTCTACAACCTTTGGCTGTGATATGTATGTTGAGTTAATAAGCTGTTTCCAAATCTGCGGCATTATAACGAGCGCATTCGATTCAGACCCGGTCCACCTCTTTGTCGGTGCAAGCAGCGTGGAGAGCACACTCACCTCGCGATGTGGCGTTTTCCGAGGAACCTGAAGTGCTGAAGACACAGCCTGAGGAAAGGGGAAATGCAAAAACATCTTAGCTGGTGGTTTGCTTGTTTTTGTGCTTTGTAAGTTAGACACATGGAGTAAATGAGGTCCATGTGAACAAACTGAGTCGTACCGGTGCAGTCTAGATGCAAACAGGAAACACACAGTTAATTTACTGCACTATTTGGTGGATAGGGAGCTCTCATTGGAATTACAGTCTGTTTTTCTTCTCTCTCTCTCTCTCTCTCTCTCTCTCTCTCTTGCTGTGTCATTACTTTCATCTGTTCCCTTCTGGCTACATTCCTCTTTCTTCTCTCCTCACCCGTCTGTCCCCATCCCCAGCTGTCTAAGTGTTTTTTGTTCATCTATGCACTGTATCACTAGTCAGCTTAACAAGAGCTGTGGTAGTTCTCTGCAATGAATAAAGAAGAGCACTTACTCCAGGATGTTGAAGAAGTCTGAGATCTCCTGGTGAATGGCTCGGTGCCAGTAGGACACCAGCACATCTGGAAACAGGCAACATAAGACATCGTCTCACAAATCACACACAGCACATTTGTAGAGGGGTAGCCTACCACTAATGTAATATAATGACTACAGCTATTATCTAAATGTTCTGGGCCTCTTTGTGTGAAACCCAAAAAGTAGCACAGGTCATATAATAATTCATAAGAGAGCATTTCCAAATACCCTTTGACAAATGTCTTGACTGGACTGAGGGAACATTTGTAAGATCATTTGCAAGTAATTTCTTACCCTCAGATATGGTTTTCATGATGTGCAAGAAGCACATGAGCAGGCTACGGGTCTCCGCCTGGTCCAACTTGTCACAACGAGAACCGTAGCCTATCAGGGACTGCGGCCGAGCAAACTGAGGACAAGCATCCAGACAGAAATGTAGTCAATGATATACTATTACCACCACAGTTGTCGCTACCATTGAGGATACAGGTCATGTTTTCACTATTTGTGGGTTTAGGCAATCTGCAGGGAAACTTAATGGATATTTTATAAGCTGATAATATTGAATTTTACTACTTTTACACCAACAAATAATAAGTGAGTAAAGGCTTCACTATTTCCCTGCCAAAGTTTTATTCTAGGTAGTGTGGAGACGCTATGGACAGGTTTAAAGGTTTGAAAAACGAATAGACCTTCATTTTTGGTGCCTTGTTAAAATCATACAAGGGTGGTGGTGTAGGGGTTGTTGGAGGGACTGATGTCCACAGTATGTTTTTAAAGGAGCTCTGGCTTTTTGAGAATGAAAGTCATTGGAAGTCTGTTTTTCTGCGCACTCTGCTTTCAGAAATACATTTATCAATATAGAATTTATTATGAATGAATCACAATGAAGCAAATGCTTAGTATACAGTACATCAAACACATACATAGATACACAGATCTGCTTGCTTCTCGTCTGCCAGACTAAGAAATAAAGACACAGGAGGCGATAGCTGTTGAATTTTCTTAACCCTTTGTTCCTCTCACCTTCTCACATCCGTCCATCTTCTCACTGTTCCTGTCACTGTTGCTAGGGTTGGAGTCCACACTGATCAGAGAGCCCCGAGAGTCGGCCTGGTTACCCATGGCAACTGCCAAGGATGAGAAGGCTAGTGGAGTGGGGTAGTCGGCATCAATGTAATGTCCTTATTCACACCTTTTTATACAGACAGCAGAAACAGAAACCCAGCTACACACACATCACTAACTGCTACCTGTGATGGAGTTGAGTACTTCTTTGGAAAAGGAGGCGTCCACAGAGTTGCCATGACGAGTAACAGGAATCACCCCTCCAGCCACTCCCCCGCCTACGCTAAGGTCATCTCGAGAGCCCTGGCAGGGGTGCAGAGATGGGAGAGGACTTGTTTACACGAAAAGCATGTGGTATTCAACCTGAGTCTTGTTATGTTATAATTCAGGCTCTATTAACTATGAGAACATATTATTAACAAGACTGTTTAGATGGCAAGCAACACAAGTCACATGCAGTTTTCTCCAAACAAATTAAATTCCACTGAAATTATCAAATTATTATTATTCCTGCTTATTTTGTAATGAAAGTAAACATTTAAAGTTTCATCAAATCAACCATTGCATTGCTATACTTCCAACTTGCAGGATAATTCCTCAACAGTATGCATGAGTAAACAAAGTTTTGTTTATTGTGTGGTGGAAATCAAAACGAAGGCAGAAAGATATCAGGTATAGATTTATACATGATGTACAGCACCCAGCAAAACTGTATAGTTTAGCTGATATTACTGCAGTCACTGAAAACCTTTGACAACTTAGGACGAGAGCCTGTGTTGCAAAGAATGAAGGAAAGTTTGGTCAGCTGGGGAGCTAATACATAAATATTAATACAGGAAAATATTTGAAAAAAAGTACCCATTCCTGGGATATTTGAAACTCAGTAGGTAACCATAACCAATGAAAGAGAATAAATCTTTTTAACCTTCCAGCACAGCAGGAATATGTATGACATTGCACCTAGTAAATCAATACAGTACACAGAGAGCCAACCAATGATTTTTGCTTTCAGTCCGACTCTTACTTGGTCACTAGAAGTGAAGTAGATGGGGAAGAGGTCCCTGAGGAAGAATCGAGGCATGTTGTCCAGGATCAGGCCGTACAAAGGCAGGTAGAGAGATGCAATTCTTGCCTGCTTCTCCTGGAAAAGTAGCCAGTTAAACAGACATCATATTAGTCTCATAAAAAAGATCTGTGCAGATTCCCTACTCAGTAATACACTAACAACACTTTATTTGATTTATGGAGCTGGTAATTATATATGTTATGTGCTTGCAAAGTCTGTATGTAGATAATCGGATAATCACATGCACAATCACTAAAGACTGAGGAATAGTCAGGAAACAGTTACTCAAAACACCTGACCTTGGTAACACTTATATTACAAAATAAAACTGCAGTGTGTCCCTGGGGAGTTCATCACTGCTCTATTAATGTTGTAGTTGAGATGCCTTCTTTGATTTCTTATATCCATACAGATTATGTAGTCCATGATAGAAAAAAAATCAATGCAGTTACATAATAACTCATGTATCCTGCCAAGAAACTGTTGTGGTCTTCATTAATTCACATTTACATTTCCCAGTTTTGGCTTTTATTTTCCTGTTGCACACATCTGGTTTTGACTCAGACTCAACTAGACCCAATCTAAATCTTGACTACAGCACTGCTCTGTGTTGTGGTTGGCAGTATTTGGTACTGTTTAACAGAGGACAGATTACTGACTCTGATCTGATCCGGATACTTGCCAGCATTCATTAAGACATCCTCACTGTTGCTCGCAGCTGCTACCAACAATCACATGTCCGTGTGCATGCGTTTGTATGAGTCACACTGGAAGAATTTCTACTGTGGGCTCAGGACTCGTTCATGCCTTTTATTTTCCTCCCATATAAACATGTCTACCTTGGTGGCATAGCGTGCATCCAGAGAGTGTTTGGCCATTAGCGTCTTCAGGGTGGCCAAAGCTAGGTGCCTCAGGTCCTGCTCGTCCTGCAGCGCCAGCCCAAGTTCCCGAAGCAGCAGGCCAGTCAAGAAGTGCTTCCTGCAGAACTCTCCAGTTAGGTTGTACTCTGGTACAGACACTGAGGAGAGACAGCATAAAAAAAATTACATTTTCAATGGAAATTCACTTTGCTGCATGTGATTTGAATTCCGTCCAAGCCAATATTTGCTTTCCATCAGGGAGTTAATTAATCCATTTGTAAATAAAAATCTGGTTACAGTGAGCAAATAATTTGACAAGCCATGAATTCCACTATCATCATACTACTGCTGCGCGCACACACACACGCACACACACACACACACACACTGCAACACATGCAACGTTACAAAGGAATGAGTGCACATATTTACCATGAGTGCTTTGTGGCTCTGGAGATGCATGGTCTGACATGGACAAACAGTCAGAGAAAATGACAGAAAGAGAAAGATAGAGAGACAGAGTGTTAATAGACAAATGAGAGGGAGAGCTACTTGATGTGTGAGTTTTCACATTAACACTGGAGTCAGCTCAACGGAGTACAGCTGTAGCTCTTACCTGCGATGCGAGCAGAAGGTAGGGGCAAGCTGAGAGGAATGTAGTGCTCGTGGTTACACACCTCTCTCAAGAATTCAAATTTCAGTTCACACAAGACCTATCAAACACAGAAATATTTATTGTATGGTATGCATGTGCTCAAACACACACTTCATCAAACCCAAAATAAAGTTTAAGTATGGACCTTTTGTTTTACCTTGCTGTCAGTAGCAGTGATCATGTTTATGTAGTTGCTAATCAGTTTGAATGTGAAGCCTCGATCCATCAGAGTAAAGCAACGCTGCAAAGAGACAGAGACCGAGACCGTTCAGAGATCAGACCCAGCATTAGTTAGTTAATGAGACAGTGAGACAGATGATATAACAGATGGAGAAATCAATAGGTATCAACTGTAAATGGAAGCTATTTTCATTTGCAGAATGTCAAGCAGTTTGTATTGATCCATATAAGCACATAAACTTGTACGTATTCTTTACATGTACTCAAATTTCACTCAACAACTTGCTTCTCCAATCGAGTTTCCTTTAATGTTAGAAATCGAATCCACAACACAAACTCTAAAAATGTTCCTCCCACCTTGACAAAAGCTGCCACAGCTAAGTTGGCACTGCGTGTCTCCTCCGCCAGGTCTTTGTTTTTCCAGAAGATATGTTCCGACACCGTCTCCACCAGGGTCTCCACACGGCTCAGGTAGGACGAGGGGAAACGCTGGGGTCTGGGAAGCTGTGGGAACAGGGAATCAGCGAAAGACAGTCATGCACTGGGTCCCAACTCAGATACCTAACCATGAATAACAAATGTTTAAAAAATGTTGATGTTTCAGGAATGGGAGACTTGAGAGACCTAAAGTAGAGTATACCACGTTACCTTTAACTTGTCAGAGTCAACCAAATGCTGGGCCATGGACTTGACAATCAGTTCAAAGAAGAACCAAGAGAACTGAAACCAGGAGAGGTCAAAGCAAGGTCATTCTTATTCCAGGATTTATCTGTCTAATCAGCTCCAACATGAAAGTACAGAGAGGCACACATTATTTAGTTTGGGAAATTTGCACTGAGAGTTACTTCTCTTCTTCTCGTGAGAGGAATAAACAACATTTATAACTAATTCATTTGGGTAAAATCAATTAGAGAGTAAAGGGACAGATGAGGCAGCACAGAGTAGGTTGATGACAAACCTTCAGGACATTCTTGACTGCTGCCTGCTCGTTGCTCTTCAGGTCAAAGGTCATGCCTTTAGCCAGTTCCTCATGAGCTGTCCTGAAGCCATGGGCCTCTGACTTGAATACATACTGCACACAGAAAGAAGGGAGGAGTCAGAGTCACCTAAAGATGCATATATAGTAGGGCTGCAACTAACAATTCTTTCATTATTAACTTATCCTTTTTTTTATGTTTGGGCATTTTTTAAACATTTATTTGGAAAGCAACATAGTTAATCATTGAAGTCATTTTTCAAGCAAAAATACCAAAAAAAAAATTGATAGTTCTCTGTTCTCGATTGGCAGCATTTGCTGCTTTTCTTTGTCTTTCATCACAGTAAAACTGAATGTTCTTGGGTTTTGGATGGTTTGTTGGAAAGAACAAGACATTTAATCACATGCTCTAGAATATTGTGATGGGCACTTCACTGTTCTTATAAAGTATTCACTGGTTAATCCAGAAAATATTAATTGATAATGAAAATAAACATTAGTTCCAGCTCAAGTCTGAACCCCTATCAGCCAGTAGTATGTCCAAAACTGCTGATTAGTTTCCAGATTCCATCTGTATCTGATTGATTCACTGCTTGGTCTTTAAAATGTGAAAAGTGAAGTTAAAATGTCTCGTTGTGTCCAACCAACAGTCCAAAAATGAAATATGTTCAGTTTGTAATGATGCAAAACAGAAAAAAAGCAGCAAATCCTCACAAGAAGAAAAAATGACTTAATGGATTATCAAAAAACTTGTTATTAATTTTCTGTTCATCAAATCGTTACAGCTCTAATAAGTACGAGGACACACATTCACATACTGTAGATACATTTGATTCGAGTAATATTACTTCATACTACTCAATTCATGCTACAGTGAAATGACCCCACCCCCTCCATTGAGCACACACTTGTGCGCACATATATACACACACTCAGCAGTTTAAATTGGGCAGCACTACTACTGAACATCATGCCAATCTGTTACTATGGCAACCCTCGATCCATTAGCTCTGCTAGTCCTCCCCTCTTGCCTCCCTCCATTTGTCTCTGCCACTGCCTCTTCAAGCGCTGCAGTTTTCCTTCAGTGTGGCCAACATGAAACAGGTCCTGTGGTTTGTCCTGCTCTCTTCTCTAATTCTCTCACTGATTTTCCCCCTAAACAAACATGTCTTGTGTTTCTGATTGAGCGGCCTGAATGTCCTAGTTTGCCTCCTACTCAATCACCCTTTCTTCTTCTTCTTCTCCTTCTCCTCCTCTCCCTCCTTCTCTGCGTGTGCATGTTTGCACAGTGTTCTGGGCACGTGGCCCTAACCACACTCCTTCTGGCCCAAACACACACAAATACACACATGCAAACACATAAAGCCCCCTTTTCTGTTTCTTTTTTTTTTTTTTTTTTTTTTTTTTAATTTAATTGTCTGTGTAGCAATTCTTTTCCTTCATGGAAAACAACAACCTTCAAAATTATTATATGACATTCATGAGCACACATGCACATTACACACAAAAAAACCAAACACTCAATTCCAAGGATTACTGCACGCACACCACTTTCTATGTTGTTATACCTTGATATAGGAGTGCAGATAGTGATCCAGGTTTTCTTCATGGCACTTTGCAACAATGTGGACCAGCACTCTGCAGACACAGGACAATAACATTTATGACACTGCCTGACACATTTTCTCTCTTCAACAGCTGGCAGAACTTTTACATTTTTTTTACATGACACTGGATTAATCGCACAATAAAATCACTCATGCAACAAAAAGAGGGGATGCTTTTCAAACTGGGATTTTATACACTATGTGCTTTTCTCACTGTTTGTGTTATCGAATCCACTGAACCCTGGCTCTTTATGTGAATAGATTTGTTATAGACCCCCGTAGTACCACTTCCTACCTGGTGGTGGCAGTGGTGACCTCGTCGTTGTCATTCTGAGTCAGAACCTTGAACAGCTGGTTGAAGAGCACTGGCAGAAATCGAATGATCACTGGGATTCTCTCCATGCTGAGAAGACCCTGGAGGAGGGTGGAAAAGAAGCGTAGGAGGAGGTGGAGTTGGAGAATGAGAAGGGTGGAAAGAGATTAAAAAAAAAAAACCGTAAATCATAAAGAGGCAGAAAACAAAAAGACATTTGGTGTTCTGGTGCACTGATTAGACATGCAGGTCCTGGTTTTTGTCTTAGTCACAATAAAAATAAGATCTGAGGAGATATAGTGTTTTTTCTCTGACCTTCAGGCAGTTGAGGAAGTTGGAGGTAGGAGGTATCGAGAGGTCCAGCTCTCTCTTCTGGCACTGCTGGAAGAATCGGTTCAGGTGGGGGTCCTGGCACAGAGAGAAGAATCCATGAATATCTGGACTTAGCATCTGCAACAACACTTAGTGGAAGGGTTCCCTTTTTTAGGTGACAGTTAATCCTAAAATGTGAGCTTCACCACTTCACTATGAGAGTCAAATCTTTAGTGAATGTTTCAGTCTCAGTCTGAACTGAAATGATTTTCAGGAGCACAAAACAACTGTCAAGCTTTCCGTAAAAAGTTTTTGAGCAAACAGTTGTACTATTGTGATCAATACACTTTGGTATCCATTCTTATCCTCGGTGGAGGTACGATAAAGAAGAAGACTCTGCTCAGCTGAGCAGAAGACACTTAAATCTTTTCTTCTTGGTTTGGAAAAGGTTAGCACAAACAGTAGTATGAGGAAAGAATGTGAATATCTCTTTATTAGATTTTCATATTCTTAAAAACTCATTTTCTGTGTTGTGTGCCTATTGCATCTTTACATGTATCTCTAATTGTTTATTTGTATCATTGTTTTCTTTTAAGCATCTGATTGTAAAACCATTTTGGTCAGCATTTAATGTTTTTAATGTGCTCTATAAATTCTTTTATAAATCGTTGCGAGTGAAAATAAGACGCAGGCTGATCTGATTTACAACCCACCAACCAACCAGGTTATTGCTGTGCAGAGCTCCAAACATCCTCTTCTGGCAAACAGAAATGGTCTATTTCCTTGTTTCATGTACACATGATTTAATAAGCAGTTACCACTCTCCACTTACCTGAGTGTAAACTGTGGAGACGACATTGGTGGACACTTTGTAGATAGCTTTTCCTCCATCGACCCATTTCACATCTGCTCCATTCTGTAAGAAGAGAAGGCAGCTTGAGTATAAACACTGGAAAAAGAAGAGAGCCACCAGCTCAACTAATCCCATGCTGTAATGCTTAACATCCCTCATTTGTCACACATTAGTGTTTGTATCATTCAGCAGTATTTGCAATTTTCCTACATCCTATAAATATGGCACGTCCTTCCCTCTTCCTCTCACCTTGTTGTTGCTGGCTTCCTTGATGGCCAGGTATCCAGGTGGCAGGTTACAGGAGACGGGGATGCTGAACTCCTGTGATGACAGACGGCCGTCCTTGAGGAGAGGCAGCCAAGAATACCCCACTAAACAAGAACGCACATGTACAAAACAAAGAGCACTGAATAGTGGACCAAAACAGACCAAAGAACAAACACAACATAACCTGCAGCATCACACATGTTCAACTTAATTCTGGCTCACCTGGGGTCTCCAGGGCCTCTTTCCTCTTAGCATTTGTCTTTGCATTGATGTCACAGGTGACATGGTAAAAGGAGAAAAGAAGATGGTGCTTTTCATGAAGTTGGGTAGGAAGCTCAATCTTCACCTGGAGACACAAAAGCATATAATGGATTATATTATGGGCAGCAAGGACTGGTGCCTAAGCTCAGAAAATAATCCACTTCCAGGAACTAATAATCTCCATGTGTTGATTCCTGACACTCATCGTTTTTCTTTTTGACATCTATCCTCACCTCATCATAGAAGTCTGGGTTCTGAGAGTGATGTAGCACTGTGGAGCATGCTGCTGTGGTAAAGACTGGCCCTCCTGGTTTGCCATAGATGCACTGCAAAAACAGCAATCAGAAAAGGGCCACAACAAAGTCATGCTCAGTCAGGTTCCCATGATATAGAGCACGTAAGGGGAGAAAATGGAGTCATATAAAAGCCAATAAAGGTCCCTTCAGCATGTTTTTGGATAACTCTCTACCTTTAAAGGTTTGGCAACTTCTTCATCTGAGCTGCGGAACTCCACATAGACTGCAAGGTTACGAGCCTGCGAACAAGAGGACCATTGTAACATTCAAAACTGCCCTTATACCAAAAAAGAAAAACAGAGCAATAAAAGTACATGAAGTATGTAAGAAACATGAGGCACACTATAATAGTTGTAAAGTTATAACCTTAACTTAGGCTCCTCTTTAACTGTGCTTTGTTGTTAAAGCTACTGCGATATACCTTGGCGAAGCTCTTCTGGCTGTCATATTTGAGGTGTTTAGGGTAGATGTAGATGTGGTTTCTGTAGACACGGTGCGGCTGTGTGAACTTGGTGGTGTCCTGAGCGAACTCCTCCACCTCCACTGTTGGCTGGTGTTTGGTCAGTTCCTCAAAGGGCTTCACCGGTACATAGGAGGACGTCACACAGTCTAAAAGCAAAGAGCAGAAGAGTTTCAAACTCGCAACAGAGAAGAGGAGCAGAAGGGAAGAGGGAGGCAGATAGACAGTAGAATGTGTACATGAATTCATGCAGACATAGGGGAAAACATTGCCCATAAAATGGACATACTAGGATGCTCCATTGGTACATAGTCGACTGCGATGTCCAGAGTCCCGGGAATAGTCTGCAGTTTGCTGGTCTTCTCAGCCCTGCACACACGAAGATTACAACAAAATGTTGTAAGAACTCTTCATCCTGTCTCAGAAAAGTGACCTACTTTAGTGGTAAAGCCTAGAATCTGCCTGACCTCCTGTACTCAGCCACCAGCTTTATCAGGTCATCTGTGGAAATCTTGTTGCTCTCCTGTTTGAAGAGAGGTGAGAAACGAGACTCTCGGTCCAGTGCCCCATGGTTGTCCTTAAACACTGACCTGTAATTAATGGAGAAAAACATAAAGTAAGCAATGGATAATGATGGAAGGTTAAATCCTGTGAGGATACAATGAGCCTCAAACCAGTGGCACTGACCTGACGGACCAGGCAAACGGCATACGGTACTTTCCCAGTTTACTGCAAAACTGTTTGTTGGATCTCAAAATCTTCTGAACAGTCTGTGTAAGACATAAGCAGAGAAAGATGGACAGAGGGAAATGTTAGCAAGAAGCCACAGTGGATATTCTTAAAAACAATGGGGTGTGACTATCCCTTAATTCTAGCTGACCTAGACAGAGTGACTGCCTAAATCAGAGGTTGTTTAATAAAGTAATTCTGGCAGCAGTTTGAGTATCTGGTGATTCACTTAGCCATTTAAACAAGGACCACATGGAGCACTGCCAGTGGGGGAAGCCAGGAAATGTCTTGGATGGGATCTCGGAAAAACCTAATTTCTAAACTATCCATCCCAACTGGCATTCTGTGATGAAGATAAACTCTGGCCTTACAGGAAAACCATTTTGCAAATGTCATGCATTAAACTGTTTGACTAGATTAAGCCATTTCCCTTTTACAATAAACGCCCCAGCAGCATGTTTCATGAGCGTTTTGTCCCAGTTTTCCCGCAGAGATCACACAACATAAAAGGTTTAGCTCTGTGATGTTGCTTCAAGACTGACATTCAACAAGCAATGAAAAAAATGACTTTCTGACCTTGCTGGAGTCGGTATTCTTGATATAAGGTTCAGCCCCACAAGCAATATTTCCCATGAGCACCTTTTCCATTCTTGCCACCATCACTATGTCTGTGTGGGGGTTGGTCACTGAGAAGATGGCCTGTGTGGACAGCATTGGAAAGCCATATTAAAATCATTGAAATGTAGAGTAAGGGATGGGAGGAAAGTACTTTCCTTGGACTGGTTTACACCTATAACACATGCTGCAGGAGTAACATCCATGTACCTGTTTGGGAAAACAAAGCCAATGCTCCAGATCCAGGCTGAGGTAACAGTCTCCTGGCTTCTTCTCAGCAGGAGAGCACAGACCATTTTCCTGACCTCCAGCACCGGCCCCTGGACCGCCTGTCCCATTACTGCAGCCTCCGAGCATCTGACGCACCGCCTCGTGGTTGAGGTCTACATGGAAGTCTGCCGACACCTTTCTCCCTTCTCGTATATCCAGCAGAGCCAGCGACACGAAGAAGGGTTCGATCTAGTGGAGAAAATTCAGCTCAGTCATCTTCTGCACACTAACAGTTTCTTTAAATACACAGAATTGACATAGCTTCATTCTACAAAATAGCTCCTTTGACAGGCTTTAAGAGCATTTCACTAGTTCTCTTCCCTAAAGATTTTGGTGTATAATTACAACATCCGTTCTTGAATCTTACACGGAGTTGAAATATCCCAAAATGAATTCAATCAAGTACAAAGATAATTGTTTTTAGCAGCAACATGTTTAAGCATCATTACTTATTTCGAAGAAACATTTTAATGTAAACAAATCAATGTTGAAGCAGGTTTGAGTAACTGAAAGTGTGTTTCTAGGCCTCACATTAGTGACTGGTCCAGTTTCACTCTCGTTGATGCAGCTCTGTAGCATGAGGTTGAGCGATCGGCAGGTTATCATGAACCTTCTGCCCAGCTTCTCCTCAAACGGACGCACTGGTGTGTTTTCAGTTGATGAGTATTCAGTCCGTGGGCTCCTCAGAACCTGTGGTTGGTGAAACACAGTTTGTTACTCGGAGGCATGCTTTATCTTAATCCACTGTTTATTATAATAAGGAGACCTAGCTGGATGTGTAGTATAAGCTGAATAATGACATCACCAAGTACAACAATGAATAAAGTCAAGTTGTAATAAGGTAAAACTAAGTACAGAACTTAAATTGCACATACATACTCTGAGGTGTGTAGCCAAACCGTTTATACTTACAGGAGTGTCGGGGTCGAGGGAGAACAGGTTCAGCCGCTCTTCTCTTCTGACCGAGCGAATTCCTTCATCTGTCTCTGAGATATACTACGACAGGACAGGCGGCAAGAAACACAGATGGAGACAGCCAGAGAACAACTCAGTGCAAATAACAAATAGTTCCATATCAATCACAGTAGTACATCAGTAAAAACACTAATGTTTTTTCTGTTTTGCTTTTTCAGTGACAATTGGCATTTACATGTGTTAATGCTTACATGTTTCTAGCATGTTCTAATGGATTGGAAGTCCAGGGTAGCCTGTGGGGTTTTCAATTATGTTTATGTTCAGTGTTTCTCACCAAAATGCATCGTGTGCATCCATGAGACCTATAAAAACATGAGGAACAAGGCATTTCTTTCCTCATGAAGCATTTATAGAGACAACTCTGGGAATAACTGTAAACTGGTAATGTTCGCATCCATGTTTACTGTGACTAGACGTCTTATTCTTTCTTGTCTTTTGCTGAAGCGTTGCTCGGCATCTTTGCACATTACCAGTAAGTGTGAGAACATCATCAGGAACATGCATGGCCTTCACGAGGGTGCTTGTGTCTATACGTGTACATTCTTGTTATAGTACAACATAAGATAAAAAGAATTGTGAAGTCACTCATGAAAACACTGCTCCATGACACCACCTTTGGTCAAAAACTCCACAGGATACCCACACACAAGTATGTTGTGCTTGCATATACATTTAAATATAATAATGTTAACTGTAGGCAGCAGCAGCTAACTTTAAAGCATTGTTTGAACCAACCTTTGCTAGCTCTGGATTGATGCCGTTCTCTGTAGTATCTTCATTCTCCTGCAAACAGCAGTCACTCAACGACAGGTCAAACACATCTGGAGAGAAAACAAACACAATCAGCACTAAACAGAGTGGCTTCTGTTTAGGAGCGATGACTGCCATTACTGACTGGATGGGAAAGTTTATCTAAGCAGTCCTTTCTCCCCATAGGTCAAAAGCCATATAACATTTTCTAAAATAGGTTCAGCTGTACACTAAATACACACTAACCAGACTCTTGTGGACATATATCCATCTCAAAATAAAATATGACTCCATTTGTGGTATTTATGGATAATAAGGCAGCCAGGCTTCTGCAGAAATGTTACCTTCATGCGCCAGGAGCCAGTTCTTCCCAAAGGCCATGCTGAACAAAATGGCTCATTAATGGTAGGTCACCACACGCTCGCAGCCTGATTTAGAGGCATGCTAACAGACCGCAAAGCCATGACGGCTGAGGCTATTACATCACTGGGCCAGTTCTCAATGCTCTGTCAGTGCGTGTTATGTTACAGGCTGAAGCCCCATGCAAAAACTCTCACAAAGCTGGCACGTAGGTTGGAGTTTTAAAAAATCTACTTCCATTGTGAGGTTTTTAATGACAAGGTATGATGTATTAAATCAAGGTGGAGTCACTGTTTGGTGTCAGGCTTCATTTCCTGATGGTGATGTTAAGGACTGAGCCTCACCCAACAGAAATTCCCCATTACGGTCATGGCAAGGTGGCAGATATTATTCAGTCAGGAGAAGTCAGGCAGAGAGGACAAGGTTAAGTTTTTGCTGACACTGAGTATAAAATCAGTCCTCTCTTGAGGGCATGATTTATACATATGTTGGAATTATGCTAAAATTTCCTCTTCGTCTCTCTTTAAATACCCCTCTCTCCTCTAAATTACCATTTGTGCTTCCATCCCCTTTGCTCTTTCCAACTATTTTTCCGTTCCCTCTTTCTACATCAATCATAGGTAAACTTTGCATATTCCTAAATGCAAAAACAGAACCAGTCTCACCCTGCCGATGGTCAGTGAGGTCCAGGCTCTTGCGGTCTGGAGCAGGCCCGTCATGGGGACTGATCTGTAAGATGCGGGTCAGTGTGCTAATCCACTCCTCCATGTCCTGTTCACTCTCCGCGGCCAGCACGAAGTACGTAACCTCGTTCATCTTCAGTTCAAAGGCATGTTTCCTTAGGCGGTTATTCTTTAAGGGGAATGAATAGGATAATGTGGTTATGTGGTTTGGAACATTTTACTAGTTTTCCTTCATACGCATTTTAAAGGTAGTTTATGCTGAAAAATAAATTCAGCCTAGTTTAGCTTAGTTTCGGGATGCCTAATGGACCAAATAACCCCTTTTTGAAATATCTAAAGTAAAAAAAAGCCAATTATTTTGTACAAGGGTATGTTAAATTGTAACAATAAAATGATAGTTTGGAACAAAATATAGTATGCAGCGTTGCTTTCATCTGCCTTGGCTGTGGGTACTTGTAAACAGGATGTTGTTTGCAAGTTTGCACAGTCTGTTTTTATACTGTACCTTTAGACAGATAAATGGATTTATTTGACAATTATAAAGAGAATTACAAGACTACAGGCACCCAGTTCGGCCATACAGTTCAGTACTGAAGATAAAAACACAACAAAGCTTAACACTTACACCTGTAAGATGACTGAAAGATAACACTGGCTCAGTTAAAGTTAAATGTCACTTCTTCTGACTTCCTCTTGCTACTGAATTTTGTTTATAAAGGGATACTTCGACAAAAATCTCTGCAAAAACAATCTTAGATTAGACTGATGTGTGCAGTTGTTTTTATCTGTTCTTTCTGTATCCAACATGTTTTGTGTGTAGTAGCTTTGGAGGGGAAGGAGCCTGAAAAGCCTCCATATATTAGTCTAAATATACAACTCAATACTGTATATTCACAATATAGTGTAGAGTATATGTTTTAAATCAGGTGTTGTATTGCACTATTATTCATACGAATGCATTAAAACCCACCTGTACCACACCAGTGCATGAGTCAAGAAAGATGCAGCCTTTCGGTTCCTTCGAAATCTTTTCATCTTTGTAGAAGTTCATGATGTAGGAGTTGTCTGTCAACTGGGTGAGCTGGAAAAACCTCCTCTTGAATGACTGCACAAATAGTTAGCACAGATAGTTGATTACATTAACCGGGCATCAGGACAAAGTCATATGCAACTAATTATGATGACTATATGTTAGGATCCAAAATTGCAAAAACAAAAAAAAAAAAAACAATTGTTATTTAAATATTTTCATTGAACTTTTAGAATGACCTTTGAACTCCGAACAATAAGGCAGTGACTAACCTTGCAGATTCTAGGTAAAAACATTTAATCAACTGTAGTTACAGTTCAAACTGAATTTTACAGGGTCAGAAAGTGAGGTAAAACATAATAGGGGAAAACAGGGGGGAGATATAAGGATGAGGGTGAAAAAGAAAGGCAGAAAAACCATGCACGTGTGTGTGTGTGTGTGTGTGTGTGTGTGTGTGTGTGTGTGTGTGTGTGTGTGTGTGTGTGTGTGTGTGTGTGTGTGTGTGTGTGTGTGTGTGTGTGTGCGTGCGTGTGTGAAAAGGGAGAGCATCAGACATTTCCTCACCCGCACAGTGATACTATTGTTGACGGTGCTGTTAAAGTTCCCTTTGTAGAGCCAGCCTGACCGAAACACACCGATCCCTCCCCCTCCTCCTCCACCGCCACCTCCTCCACCTCCTCCTTTGGATGAGGACAGGGAGGTGGTATCCTGTAAAACATGATCAGTTCTGATACATTAGCTTTCCATTTATCCTGCAGATACACAGGGACAGATGATCAATACAGAAAAGGAGCCTTTCTAGACTTATTCTATCTTATGATGGCTATTTGTCAGTCAAATTATGTTCATAAACAACATGCAGCTGACTTGTAATGAGATAACTGCTCTGGCAAAGTATATTTTAACAGCTTTGAGGCTGCCATAAACTAATTTAAACATGAGGCTCAGGATGTATCCAGTATATAATGCATTCACTCTAAAAAGCATTTGTCAAAAAGATGGTCATTACTGACCTCATCCTTGTCCACATCCTCATAGTCAATCTCAAAAGAATGGGATGGCAGCTTCTCTGCTTTGTACAGTTTCCTATGAAGGACGGGAGAAAGAAAAGGACAATAGTAAGAAAATGTGGAACTCTGGTAATGAAATATACTGATGGAAAGAGAAAATGATTTTAGAAGTTCAATTAATCCACTGTGTTTGACTGGTGCAAATGGCTGTGGGTGGCTGACTCTGCTCCATCATCCTCTGTCAGGAGTCGACAATAGGTCGTCCTCACTCGATCCCGCTCCACTAATTTCACAGGCTGACCCGCCTTTGTGTGCGAGCCATGGGATGAAATGCCTTTGTGTGTGTGCTGTGAACTGCAGACAGCTAGGCTGCACTCTGCTAAAAGTCACACAGTCGTAAAAGCTGCTTGACAAAATCTCTTAAGGGGACTATGTTTAGACAAATTCTGGTGATTGTGGGCTGGCTGCTGACACAGGAATGCTAATACTGGCCTGCACAGATGAAGATCACTTCACTTAAATCACAGCAGAGACAACCACACATATGCAGTAGTTGTAGATTCCCATTGTACTACAGTTTCCCTGGTGGATTCCATTTCAACTTGCTCTATATGTGAGCATACTGTATGTTTGGTTATCTTGTCAGTTTAGTAAACAAGCAATACAATAGTCTTGTTTCCCACATTTAAAATGACAAAGGACGAACATACATAATGAACTTTATGTAATGACATTTCAGCACCATTGTGTTCTAACACGTGTTTAAGATGCATCTGACTTCATAGCACATCCTGGGTCTCATTTCAGAGGTCATGTGAACTGACTATAAGAATACAGTGGCAACCCATGGGACATAAGAGGGACATTCCTGCGGTTGAGAGCAGTAACTGCAGGGCTGTTCTGGGTCAGTCTCACTGGGACTAACAAAACTCCGGTTGACTGACTGATAGCCTGATTTAAATAAAAGACTGACTGACTGCATGGGTGACTGACTGGATGACTGACAATTTTGAAAACAGATGGAGGGAGCCCTGAAAGTTAACATTTGTTATTGAAATGCCCTCCATCTTCCACTTTAATTGTTTCTCACTTGAAACCAGCCGCCATCTTGTTCTTGTTCATGACCTCCCACCTCAGTGTCACAAATTGGGGTTGTTATTGTTTAGGTTAGCAGCTGCTTATGGGTCTGGGTCTTTATGAGGAAAAAATCAAGTCAAGAAGTCAAATCTAAAAATGTTTTTTTTCCCATATCATAATACATTGCTATATACAGTAATGTATGGAGCAAAACAACTGTATATAACTAAGAACTGTATCAAACGGGAAACATTTTGATTCAAATCACACATCGCTATGTGATCAAAGAAGAACAAGATAAAAATACCAGTTTTCAAACTTAGCTTGGCATAAAGACTGGAAGCTGGGGGGAACAGCCAGTGCGGCTCTGTGTGAAGGTAACAAAATCCACTTTCCAGCACCTCTAATTAATTGTTTGTTCAGTGAAGTACAAATATCAAATTGTGAAAGTGAAAAGTTGTGGTTTATGGGGGTTATATGTGCGCGACTATTTCCTGACTGGGTGCAGTGACTTCCTGGCATCTCCATTGGTTGCCTACCAACCTCATGGCAATGACAAGATTCAGGAAAGTTACTGTGCCTGGTGAAGAAGTAGTCCACTGCACAAAATGGGGGTGTCTGGTAACAAGGTTAAACCCATATAGCAGACCCAGCATGTGACAGGATGATAGATCAATGTCAAAACAGGTTACCTGGGCAACAGACGGTAGTCTCCAGCGTAGTCGTCATACTTGAACTGGACCACATTTAGCTCAGAGTTGTAATACTTACAGGCCTGGAGGGGAGGATGGAGATTAAGTTGAATGTGATTAAATATTGACTTTCCAAAATGATGACCTCTCTGGGAAACTGTGACCTGGAGCAGCTGAAATGTCTGCAGACAATGAGGAAAGCTAAACTACAGTGAAAGTACAGTCAGATGTCAGCTCCCCTGAGGCCTAGTTACTGATGTGCAGGCTGGGATTCATTATTAGATTATTTAAATTATAAAAGGAACTGAATTAAGAATCTGCCCCTGAGGAATCTGCAAATAAAGACATTTTTACATCTTAATACAGTAGATTACTTGTCTGTCTTGTGGGTTGAAATAGTAGTCACAGGCTGTGTCGAGTAGGTTTTCACCGTCTCTCTTGCACTCTCTCTCTCTCTCTCTCACACACACACACACACACACAGCCTCAAAAAATGGAAGGTAGTTTCACATCCTCTTGTGTGTCTGCTTGTTGAATGCCGTGTCACTTTTCTCCTTAATCCAATTGTTTAGAAAGAGCTTGATCTTTTATTAACACTGTCACAAGTTATAAACAGACCAAACATATTATCAGCTACAATATCAACCTGAGACAGGACTACACACACACACACACACACACACAAAGAGAGTCAGATGCACACGCTAGTCTCTAGTGAGCTGTGACAGTTCTGTCTGGGGAGTTTCCGTCTCCACGGATATTATTTCTCCACTGAGCCCTCCAGATTATGGCTGGTCGATCTGAAATGAGCCCTGATAGTCCTTTGCAACACACACGCACGCACGCACGCACACACACACGCATTGGCAAATACACATCAAGATACACACACACACATCTGGTTTATTTTAGAGGCATGGTGTAACCGCTCCACCGGTATCAGGATGTCCTATATTAGGAACAGCCTAAACTGACGGAGCTCACCAACAAATGAAACCTTTTACATTCAAAACCACATTCGCTTCAGTTAAGTCCTGTATACACGAGCAAATATGTGAGCAAACACACACACACACACACACACACACACCTTACCTGTCTGACCAGCAGACATTCAGCCTGGAGCTCTGCCCCCTCAGGAACAGTTGACTTGAGAGTCCGTCTCTCCTGAGGCACCGTGGACACCTGGAGACGTAGAGGAATCAAGCAGGGGCTGTTAACACGACAGTAAATACATAGAAATAGTTTTTATCTGTTTTATAGTGGGTGAGCCACTTAGGTTGAAATAAAAATATTACACACCATTGGCTGTCATCTAGTCAGGATCCTTCTGCTAAACAATGCTAAGCTATAATTATTCCATACAAAATAATAAAAATCATGGCTACCTAAAATATTTCTCTCTGAAAGGCTGGCAGACGTCATTAAATAATGACTTGTAGTTATTGTCTGGATCAGGTGAGCCCTGACCCCCCCCCCCCCATCTCTGTATTTGTATCATACTATTTTTCATTAACTTAGTATTTTCTCTTTCCCATAGTGTGTGCTTCTGCTCTCACTGTCCTCATTCTGCAGCTAACTCTGATTAAGGAGCTGCCAAATCCAGATCTGCCACCGCAACACTCATTATTATTATCATAATTATTGATAATGCAATTTCCTATGGGTATTACAATCATCATTTTCACTATAACAATCAGTAGAATATACAGCTGTTCCATTCCTTCTACATCATATTGTTTATGTCCAGCTTTATTGCAGTGAAAATCACCAATTGGATTCCCTTTCTCAGCAATGATTAGGCCAACAGCTAACAACTTAGCTTATGAATCATGCGGCTTTAATTATATACAAGTAAATTTTATGCTCCACATAACAGAAAATCAACATTCAGCCTCTAAAGTGCACACTCATATTTAAAAAGAAGAGTTATATTTCCAAGTGATTGTGCAGAAGGGGAATGAAAACAAGTCAGCACTAAAGATGTTTGTGCATGAACAGACACAGACTGTGATTTATACAGCCCAATCACATGGCTAGAGCACTGAGCTTATAACCAGCTGGCAAAGAAGCAGATCTAGTAAATGCCTTTTGTGCACTGGCAATACTCTGCCAAGCCACTTTCACTTACAATTATGGAAATTGATGGTAGGCTGCAGAAACAAAGAAAATCAGAGGAAATTGTTCTGTAGCCAGACAGAGCTGGGAACCAGAAGAGTTGTGCCGTCAAGCTACAACTCTGGGGTACGCAGGCAAATGAATCCTTTTACCACAAGCACCCAATTAGGTCATCTTAATGTGCAATGGATCTGAATCTGCAGAAATGCATTAGCACAGTATTGAAGGTACTAATGAACAAAAAGCTAAAGGGAGCCAGGCGGAATAAATTGTTGAATGTAATGAAAAGACCGCAATGCTAAACATGCATGATTAGTGTGAATAAGTGTCGTGCTGGAGTGAAAGATGCTGCATGTTGCATTTTAAACATCAGTATATCATCATCAAACAACGACAACTGACATCTTTGTTTCATTAACTGTAAACTAATTTCAAAAATGGTGCAAATGCCCGAGATGAAGATAAGGAAGATTTTACTTCCATCTGTTATTCAATTGGTAAGTTTATTAGACCTCAATCCAGGCCCAGAACAAATCTGTCTCTGTAGAACCACATAACTTTGATGCAGGATGAGATTTGTCCCATGAGCCATATTATTATTATTACTATTATTATTATTATTATTAAGACATGATATCATGAAGTGTCCTGGTTACCTTGGCTTTTTAGACAATTTCAATGGAACCTCAACCTCCCTGGTGTGGGGCTGAGGAGCTTTGATGCAAATCATTCCCCCTCTTTCTTTCCTCAGGTTTACTGTACACGATCTAATAGAGGTTAAAACTTCCCAAAAATATTTAAAAAAATAACAACATCAAATCAATCTCTGGTAACTTGAGATGGAATTCTACAGTAATTGCTATTGAAGACTTAAAGACTTAAGGCAAGAGTTAACGATCAGTCAATCAATCAAATTAAATTGATATATACTGAAATTTAATAATGAACATTAGTGTTTCCCTTAAGACTTTTTTCAGCTGCGTGGATGGCGGTCCCATATTTATGTGCGTTGGTGGAGGAATTGTTTAAAATCATTATAGAATCATTATACACAGGGTTATTCATGTTTGCCTTTTAATGTGTGTGTTAATTTGCTTTGACACTAGCTGTGGTAATGAATATTGAAACATTAAACGCCTCAACACAGAGGATTGCTTCACTACACTATATTAATTGAACATACTGTAAATGTAAATAGATATAATTTGACTAACAAGATATGTGCACAGGACAAAGTTGCACCAGTTTATTCTAAGTTTGTACCTCTTGAAGTTGGCACCTGGTAAGATTACATCTTTAGGCAGAGGCCTCAGCACCCAATTTATGTCCAAGTGATTCCAAAGTGGAGACTCATTTGTTTGCGCATTGTTTGTGCACATTTGTGCAAGCAAGACAAACATTTTTGCTTCATTAATTCTCCAGTTACGCGCCTTCCACATCAGATAAATAAACTGGGGTAATTTGAGAAACAACGAAGCTTGTTTTGCCTGCACAAATGTGCACATATTGTGTACAAACAAATGAGACCAGTTTGGTGTCATTTCGGTGTTAATTTGGGCGCTGAGATAACAGGCCTATGCTTAAAATGTTTGGATGCAAATTTTTGGATGCAAATTTTTGTGTGGTGTTGCTCATACGTGCATGAAAAAACTGAAATAGTTTTATTCATTTCCTGATCATATGGCCAACCTCATGAAGGTGCAACATTTCAGGAGTATTCCCTTCAGACGTCTGTCTGTTTAATTAGACGCCCAAACTTATTAATTAACGCAAAATGTGCCGGTATCACTGCAGTGTAGAGAATAGCCTCGGCACCAGCATTAATGTGTAGCCTAACAGGATTTACTAGTACGCTTTTAGCTTGGCTTGTAACGATGACTTCACCATGAACATTCATAAACATTCACTTTGTTTAACTCAGGTCTGGAATGTACGTTACATGTACATCTGCCTCTTCATTAGCAGAGGTGGGCAGATGTACTTTGTTGCTGTGTGTCGCTTCTTTCAGTGAATTAGCCAGCTGCCGCTCACACACTCAGGAACACTCTGTGCTGGACTGCTAAATGGTGACATAACTGTGATGGCATGCATATGTTTGTTATGTTTCATTATGAATGTTAATGAATCATGTGAAATATGAGCAATGGTGCTCATAATACATACAGGGGGAAACACTGAACATTCTGTGGGTGATTTAGAGGAAATTCCCCCAAACTGTGAGTCTGAGGGACAAAACCACAAGAGAAACTTCACTACACTGAGAGAATCGGGAATCAGAATTAAATCAAGAATCTTCTTGTTCTAACTGTATTAACCACTGAACCATTGGGTCACTACACACACACGTACGGACACACACATACACACACACACACAAACAACTTACCGAGAAATCATTGTCAGGGAACAGGAGCAGTTCTCTGAGAGGGTCTTCCTTTAACTCATCCCCGAGCTCAGAGATGACAGTCTCATAGTCAAGAGGATCGATCACCTTAGGCTTCTCCTGCTGCAAATAGAAACAGAGACAATTCACTTGTTTGACTGGGTGTAAAAGCTCGATACGATACAATACAATACACAACTTTTGCTATCTTTTGACTATTTTTTATTTGGGAAATTTTCTTGATTTCATCCTTGTCATATTTCATTCAATCAAACATTTCTACATTCCTGAAACTAAAGTATTAAAAAACAAATGTTTTGGCAAGGACAACGAAATTTAGGTATCATATTGGCATTAATATCTAATGTCCTACACACATCTATCTTTATTTCATATCTCATATCTTTAATCAGACAAGCTGAGAGGGAAGATGCAGAGTGGTGTTCCTGTACCACTCCCTGTCACGGCAGGAAGATTTTACCAAAAGCAGTCTCCATGACAGATACTCCAGCAAAAATAGGAGTGACAGTCAATTAGCCACAGTCAACCATTCTGCAAAAGCAAAAATAGCCGTGATCGTGACAGTTCCTGTGTTTTGCCATGACATCATTTGGACCTAAAAGAATCATAGGGGAAGTAACACTACAGCTGAAGTGAGGCCTTGACACACCCAACAAAACAATACATGTAGCTGTAGTTTTAAATCAAATGAAATTTCAATTAATCACACACATTAACAGATACAGAGGGCATTTCATTCCAGTAAATGCAAACTGTAAAAAATGTAAACATGTACAGCAACCAGACCGACACATATTGACATTTCTATGGCCTTAAATATGGAAACACCACATACAAGACTAGCCGCTTGACAGTCGCTTCTGTATGTGAAAGCCTGTTTTCATACAGTCCCCAAACCCCATTTCACCACCAACTACAAACTGTAAAACAATGATGCACTTAAGTCAAAACAATCCATTACACTCTGAATTTCAGATTTACAGTATGTAGAAGGATTATGTAACTGGTCAATGAATCAAACCAAAAAAAAGAAAAAAAAACCAACATTTTAAACATGTGTTTTACAGATAGAGGACAATGGTACATTACTCCTGTCATTCAGAGGAAAGAAACTAAGCAGCAACAGCAGCAAAGCGAGAGGCTGAGCAGGCTGTGGTCGGGAAGGCAGAGGAAGTAATGATCTCTGGTTTGGTTCACACGCATGCAGTGCAGCCCCAAGCTTTTACCTACCACAGATGCCTTAACAGTCAGAACAGGCCTCTTGGAACAAAACCAAGAGAAGCCAAGAATCTAACTCAACAGAAGGTGACCCGTGCCTTATGACGGCCCTCAGCTACAGTACTGCTCGTATCACCCGTACTGTATACTGTTAATACTTACTCTTATACAGCATTAAAAGTTAGTACGCTGATGCACACCGTCAGCATGCTGTGTACTCCATCCAGACCTACAGTGTTTACCCAATGATCATCCAGAGTTTTATTTTCCAGTCCTTTGTGTCTGTTCTGACAAACTTGCCTAGGAGTATTACTTACGGGCTTTTCCAAAACTTAAAGCTGCTTAAACAATTAGTCAGTCAACTGATCGGCCAAATTAAGTGTCGACAATTATAATAACTGATTAATCAATCAATAAAATGAATGAAGCAAAAATGGAGGGTAAGTGTAGTATTTAGTATTTGTTTTTGCATTTTCTTTTTCATCAATTTATCAACAAAGAAATACTCAACAGATAATCAATAATGTAAACAACCATTATAATATAACTTATAGGGAAACCAAAACTATTTAAAATTTGCTTTTCTGGAAAACAAATCCAAAGCAGAAAAACGAAAGAGAAAAGCAACAGGTAGGTGGATAGACTGAGCTTGAGGTTTTCATATGTACATTGTGACTCTACTCTGACCCATGTGACGTGAGAGTAAACGTTTCAGGGGAAAGCCTGGCTTTCCCATCACGGGACGATATCTATCAGACACATTTAAGTGTCATTATATCTGTTGCGTGTGCATTAATGACGCACACGTCATATAAACTGTTAACTTCAAAGCGTTAGCTGCAGTCTGGCTCTTCCTGTCACAGAGCCTGGCTGTGTGAACTCTCGCAAACAAATCTACAAAAGGGGAGGAAATAAAGCACACAATAACCATCACAAAACACTGATTACTGTATAATGCCCATAGACCAAACTGGTGGAGAATCATTAAAGTTGTATAAATCACCCTTCTCACTATGATTGACAGCATATAAACATGCGTAAGTCACTAGTGGTAAACTACAGCCATGTGATCAATAAAAACCAGTAGAGATTGTAATGCAGCGTGACTGACACATTGTAACAACTGGCAGAAACAGAAAGAAACAAACAAATACATACAATACTCAGCCGGTTGAAATCCGATCGCACTCGTTTGCTCTTTATTTTCTTCCTGAAGGTGATTTTGCTCCTGAAGCTCATTGCCGGCAGAATTAAGTGCACACTTAACAGAAAGTTTAATAAAAAGTCAACTGTACAAAACGCACATCACAGACATGTGCGCTATCAGAAGCAGAACTAACACTCAATGGGGTTATGAGCTTGTGTCAGAACACGTGGATGTAGAGGAAGTTGATGTTTGATGTCCGACACACTTCAGCGCACAAACACAACCACAAACATGTACATACACACACACACACACACACACACACACAGAGACAGAGAGAAAATCCCCAGTGAATGAGCCAATCAAGCAGGCACTCCAGTTTCTATGCATCACCTTAAATCCAATAGCTTTCATTTTCAGGGCAGCGAGACAGTGTAAGATAACAGCTTACCGATATAACTTTTTTACACTCCACATTACTAAATGTACAAACAGACACAACAAGGAGCAACCCTCGTCACAGTTAAACATTATCATGTGCTTACACACACTCAAAGTGAGACACTCAGTATCTTATCTCCTTCTGTCCAAATGTATCTGTATCACACCTTCAGCCCACATTGATACGAACTAAAAGGCAAACCATGAACTTCTTGTTCTAAAGCTAGTCTGTCCTCCTTGCATGAGACTGTCTGGAAGCCATTGAACAAATAGAAAAACATATACAAAATAAAAACATACAAAAGGTATTCACTGATCATGAGGCCACTGAAATAAATCAACATGGCATAACATAAATACACAATGACATTTACATCTATGTTTTGCATGATACGCACAGTCACTCACTTCCCCAGATTGAACCTCATAGCAGAACAGAGATCTGTCCAAGAGGAAACAACTTCTGATGATACAACAAACTGGTATTGTTGTTATTAATGCATTACATACATTTTGGGAGCACTGATGGATTAAATGATGCAGAGAACTCAATGCATTTAACTATTCCACTTCAAAGGGTCAGTTCACTTATTATTATCCCAAAGGGAAAAATACATATTCTATCACTTGACTCTAGTCGTCAAGACATGCAGAACATTCTGTCAACCGTTTATTACAGGGACCACTTATATGGTAGAAAGTAGTTATTATAACAAGACTAGGTCAAATTTAGTGTATGGCTGCACCACACTACTTGTATTCTGCCAAGTGTCAGCCAGTTTCAGACACTCAGCACCTCTCTGTGCTCACATAAACAGTACTTTAATACAGCCGAATTCCCAATAAAGCTGTTCTCATTTTAAGCTTTTTCTATTTCTGTTCTCAGACAATGGGACAAGTATGAAATAGTGTCTGAAACACAGCCCGTTAAGACTAGATGTTAACCAGCAGTCACTTCCAAGCCATTTCGAAGCTGCTGCTCTGCACTGCTAAAATTCTGACTTTATAACCACAACATTGTCAGACAAAATTACAGTGAACACAAGTTAAAGACAACAGCTGTGTTTACAGCTATACGTACATGTACAATGATCACTCAGAGAGAAAGTTAGAAGCTCATTCACGTCAACTGTCGTATGGTCAGGAGTGGCCGTGCGGTGCCTACGGAGCATGAGTCTGACAAAGTGCTTGTAGGTCAGTACTAGCAACTCAACAGTAGCTAAGGTCTGTTCAAAAAGTTGCTAGATTTGGCCCTAGGTGCTTTTTAGAGGAGCAGTCAAGGTCTGAAAAGTCAGTAAATCAAGCAACAAAAGTGCCAATTTGTCAACAATGCTTGTTCATACCAAATCATCAGGAACGACCATAGGGGAAACTGCAACACTCGGCCGACCAGTGGTGTAACCTTATCATTCAGTCAGTCAGTCAGCAACATTCACATATATAGGGCTCACCGCGCTGTTGCGGTCCTACCAGAAACTGTTCACATGTATGCATGTATGTAGGCCTATATGGGACACAATATTTAATTGCTCTCAGCACCACAGCTAAAATTCCATTCATATCCATTGCATTGGGGCAGAGGGAGCAATCTCAGGTGTGTATCTCAAAACCTAATCTAAAATAATACAACCAAATCTATAGATAAATACCATAAGAGCTATGTGAGAACATAGCTTATTTTTGCCTTTGCTACTATTCACATCCATGTCTAATTCTTCACAAATGCTTCAATGATCATCTTTTTAAGATTTAGCAATAACCCATACAATTCTGAGGTTGTTTTCACTCTCCTGCAATGCGTACCAATACATGCTATAGTATATAGTATAGTATATGGTATGTGGAGCTTGCGTAAGTTAATGGTAGTTGCTTTTGGTCAAGTTGTGAAGTAGCAACCATGTTTGAGGTTGAATTGCAAAAGCAGTTTTACATGTAATAAGAATTACTTGTGAAATACAAATGTGTTAAATGCAAAGGTCTCAAATGCAAACTGTCACCTATTTCTCTCTGAGCCATCATCTTGCTGCGTCTGGGACTTTATGATTCAGCAGAGGTGACACTTGCTGTATGTCTCATGACTGTAAAGGTGGTGTTCCTGAGAGAGTGAAACAACAACATGGCCAAGTCTATGAGGAGAAGACGCTTCTGTGCAAAGCATTAATCATAATCTACTGTATGTTTACCTGATTTAATAACTATTAATAGGTCTTTGATCTTTTGCATCTGAAACAGTGAATCACAATTACACTGTTTGCCCTGCACTCCTTCAAGTCTATTTAACGTCTGCCACAACAAGCAGGAGCTCAACCTCCCCTCTTCTTCTTTCACTCTGTTCCTCCCTCCATCCATCCTCTGTTCTGCACCAGCTGCCTCAGCTGGCTCCATCCCTCCACTCCTCCCTCTCTTCCCCTCCTCTATCGCTTCCTCATCTCATCAAACATCCTCAGCAGCGCACTCCTTTATTTCTTCTTCCTTTGATTCCCTCTCTGTCTCTAGCCCGCTGCCTTGTTCTCACGCTATTAAACATCCCTTTTAACACCTCTCCGTCAGTCCCCTGCTCCCTCTCTCTTAGCAGGGGTGAGGTAGAGTGGCTGTTAATGTTGGTAAACTACAGCTGCGCGGAGGGCACCACTAGAGCACTAGACGGGTGGGTCACTGCATGGCTGTCCTCCAGCACAACTGTGGACGAAGGAAGTGAGGCCGAAGGGGAGGACAGGGGGTGATCTGAATTAGTCGGAAAAAGTTGGGAAATTATTAAGACAGAGAGAGCCGAAAAGGACAAAGATGGAGGGGAATCACAGGGTCCACCTCTTTACACATAATGCGCACAAGCTGGTCTGTGTCACTCTCAAGCACAGATTTAAGGGCTTACCATGCTTTAAGGGAAAACGTGAGGAGTGTGTGATGAAATAAGAGAGAAGGGGCAGTGAGGAAGTAAAGGCAGAGCGAGGGAGATTTATAGGGATTAAGAGAGACAGAAAGGGAGAGATGGGAGGACAGAGACAGCTGAGACAGCAGAGAGAAGAAGAAACCAGACAGAAGCCATCTGCTTTACATCATTAGAGCAATACAGGGTCTGGGGAGAGACACAGTGGGACTAATGGGGATTCATACTTCTAAGAGAACTTGTCCCTGTGATGAAAAACAGCGCTCTCCACTTTTGTAGCGACAACTTGACGTGTTGAGTTAGTGGTGAAAGTCCAATGAACTTTTTTTTCTAACTTTCTTGCCGTCTTCCAAAACACACACTGCACTGTTTTTTGTTTTTTTTTTCTGTCTTCTGAACACATCGATTTCAGTCTGTCCATCCAGATGTGTGAAGGTCATTTCTACAAACCATCGGCAGCCCTGGTTGCACGGTTAACTGACAAATATTTCCCAAATTCACAGCATCTTGTCAGTGATTAATTAAACAACCAGCAACACATTATCGAAAGCCACTGGAGATCACTCAAGAGTTCAACACCGAGCAGGAGTGACGGTGGCCAAAGAGAGCGGAGGATTTACATTCTTCCACTGACCGCTGTGTCGGTGACAGGGTGAGTGAGGGTTAGACAGAGTGGAGAGCTTGGAGGGAGACAGCCAGTGGACTACCTCTGATGTAGCATGTGAGAGACCCCAGCTTGTCAAGGTATATTTTGTTGATTTATAGGTCACTTCTGAACAGTCAGTAATATTTACCACTAACACCCCTAGATCCTCGATGGAAACAGTTGTGACAATGAAGCCTCTCTTTATATTTTGCCACTCAAAATCGTTACCGAACAAGAACTGTAGAGCAAACATTTTTACTGACCTAGGTTCCTGTAGATACTTTCATGATCACAAATGAACCTTTCAAGACATTTCAGTCTGGTTTAAGAACCAGCCACGGTAAAGAGACAGCTCTTCAAATATCAATGGATATTTACTGCTAACAGCTGGCAAGTCTTGTTACTCTTTTAATCCTCAGCAGACTATCTGACACTCAGCGGTGGATAGAAATCATTTTTAAAGCGGTTTTGTTTTTGTGTTTAAAATAGACCTTTATCAAGTCGCAGCTGACCTTTGGAGTTCCCCAGGGTTCCATAACTTGCATAACTCTACATGCTGCAGCTTGTTTATATTATATAGGGTTTTTGTTTTACGCAGATGACACACAGCTGTACTTTTCCTTTGAGTGTCTAGATGACTTAACGCTGACCAATCTGGCCCGGTCACTTCACACACTGGATCACTGTCTTCAAGGATGAGCCTGTGCTCCAAGAACCTGCTGCTATTTTGAACACTGCTTACTTTAAAGGTGACTAATTTGGGAAAGAAAACTTTTCCCAACATGACTGCATTTTAGAATAAAGTTTTTAAACAATGAAAGTTTCTGTGAGATTTATGCCTTTTTGTGGCTGTAGGCAGTGATGTAACTCTTACTGTGACAGGCCAATAATGCATGCCTAAAAAGATCAGCGAAAGGCAGAGTGAGTACATGAGTTCCTCAGTTGCTCTTAGACTTACAGTGCAAGAATCTGCAGGCTAACATGAACTGGCAGTGTAAACTATCATGACTCCTGTTTGCCACAGAGACCAGAAAACGGGGCACCAGAAGAGACAGGAGGTTTATGGAGGGAAAGAAAGACATGGGAAACACAAGGGGCGACTGTAAAGATCCCACCCTGCCAAAACTCTAACATTTTTTCCACTGGGCTTACAGAAACCAGGGTCTTTCTGGGAATAAAAAAAAAAAAAAATCTGGCCAACACTAGTGGATACAGATACCAAACAGATGGCTGACATGCAACATTGTTCTGGAAAGAAAAGACAGCAAAGAGAAACACACATTTAAGTTTATGTAATTCATTCATTGATTCCTTCATCCAGTTATTCATTCTTTCATGCATTTATTCATTCATTCAAACAACCCTCATCCCTCATCTTCCTCATGGTCCTTTTTGAATAGCTATTTTTTATCATCTTCTCTGTAGGCCAAATGCAGAGAAAGCACATTTTTCCCACAGAAACTAGATTCCTCGTGTCTGACCCCCACACCCCCCTCTATTCTCCTCCTTCCATTTCCGTCCTTCTGCCTCTCAGCTGTGAAGGGAAACAAGCAGGCCCCAATCACTGATCATACATCAACCTCAGCTGCAGAGACAGGCAGTGAAAAAAAGAGGAGATTGGACAAGGAAAGTCAAAAATGTAGAGAAAATACAGAAAGCCAGAATTAAGTTTATACACATGGTTGAAAATTACTGCTCCATGGAAACAGGTCTGTTACATTCTGGCTCCAGAGATGTCTCCATCATTACAATCTAAAATGCACAAAAATATACACTAAAGCACATTAAGCTATGATGCCACTGAGCACACAATTACTCCACACCCACATACTGTAGTCCCCTCTACCTGCCCACACATACACCAGAGGAGGTAGCTGGAAGTGCAGTACTGCTGGTTACCATTACAACGATGGTCAGAGGTGAGGTGGTAGTGGTGTAACCCTCAAGGGTGGGCGTGGCAGCATCCAGTGACATCTGGTCCTGTCGTGAACACATGTGACCACAGTCGGCCCCGCCCACTGAGCGCAGGAGCAGAACCACACTGGCCGAACAACCCATAATCCACTGCCGTTGACTCCTGGTCCAGCCTGATCCCGTCCAGCAGTGTAGGCTTCACCTTGTCCGCCCCTGCCAACCTGAGCTCAACTCTCTGCCCTGATGACACAGTTCAGTCCACTGCAGTCCAGCACCTGGTCCAGCCAGTGGTGCTGTGCTCTGTTCAAGCCCAGTGGGAAAACTGAGGCTCCATCCTACCCTCCCTGTCCTACCTCACCCACCCCTCCAGCTTCACTTTTACTGGTCCTGCTTTGCAAGCCTTCTCTGTCTTTCCTGCGCTGCTCTGCTCCAGTCTCCAGCCCCTAATGTTGCTGTTGCTGAGCTTACACACTGGCAGCCTTACATGTCTCTCTCTCCCTCTCTCTCTCTCTTCCTCTAACACACACAGACTGCAGCTGTGCATGGTTCAGCCCAGCCCAGTTCACCCAACAAATCACAGTCTGCAATAGTTGTCAGCTGACCAGAACCAGCTGCTATACACGCACATATATGCACACGTACACACACACACACACACACACACACACACACACACACACACACACACACACAGGGACACAAACCGACATTATTTTTTCAGATTTTCATTCTGCTGAACTCTCTTTCCTCATTTTTCTTGCAATCACACCGGTCCTTTCAAGTCAGGAGTTCTGCTGGCTGTGTTTGTGCATCTGCGGTTTGCGCGCTGAAGGCTGGACCCAAAGCGCAGACACACTCAGGCTGATTTGGTCAAATAAATTGTTGCTTTTTTAAAAGAGAGAGAGTATAGAGAGTGTAGTGTGTGTTTATGCATATTCATGTGTTTGCTACAGTAAATTCTGTTTAATACTCCGGCATGGACTGCAGGTTGGCAGAGTGTGTGTGAGGCTCGAGGGAGAGTGTTTGGGAGCGGTGAGAGAGGCTATTGAACAGAAAGTGGATGGAAAGTGGGGAGTGGGCGGCTTTACAGATGAAACATGCATGTGGAGTTTTAGGACTGTAGAGCTACCATGTGAAATTCCCTCGACTCCGGTTCAGCACATGGACAGGCAATAGGACACTGACTTAAGTATTGCAAGTATAAAATTCCATGACATCAGTTTTGATGTCCCTGAGTGCCAGCCACAATCACTTTCACCGCTCTAATTTTTCACTTCACCATAACATCTGGTCCTGCTTTATTCTTCATGATCCATTTTCACTGTGTGTGGCTGAAGTGAAAGACAAAAATATGCATTCTGAGAGCAAAATGGGTTTCATATGTTTCACAGCAATTTGAAATTCTTCTCATTATAAAATTCCCCCACTGTGTTCCTTGCCAGTCGTATCTGTTGAACTACAAGTTGTACAAAACATACCCCTAGCACCACAGGACCAGTTATGTCACCCAAAGGTTAGTGAAGAGGAGTTTTGTAGCTTGGATTAGAGTTGTTTTCCGTCTTGGTCTCTTACTCAGGCTGGAAAAGCAGAATTTGGTTTAGGAAGAGGAGGTGGAGTTGAGATGGAGCGGACAAGTGAAACCAGCTGACTGTGACAGGCTGAGACACTTGGCATCAATCAAACTTCTTCTTTAATATCTCCTCAGTGGAGCAATGGTTCTTAAAATCACCACAAATACACAAAGTAACACTTCTTACACTGACGTAATATGGAAAATAATTCAATAAGTCAATGACCATATTAAAAAAAAGAGAAGTTCAAATATTTTTTCTGTGGATATCGATTCAGTGAGTTTTCATAGAACCTCGTAATATGACACGTGACAGTGATGCAGTATACTACAGGAGGGTACAACTGGATGAATATAAAGCACAGTGTGTGGTTCAATGTGGTCGTGTACATGTTGTGGTTTGTCTGCACTTGTATATTTGCAAGCTTTTTATTTATTTTTTATTTAATGTCCCTTGTTTAGAAAATGTATTTGATAGCGTTGCATTTAGCTATAAATGAAGTTAGTGGGTGTTTCCAAATAGTCATTCAGAGAAAAATAAATCAATATTGCATTACATTATTATAACAAATGAATTTAAACATGTAAATCTAACTCTGAATGCAGGTGAAAAAATGTTGCATATATAAAGCATCACTGGTTACCCACACCTAGGTTCATTTCAGGGAATAGTTTACGTATTCTGCCTATGATTGCATTATAATTTCACCGTATTTATGCACAGTTTTCAAAAGCTGTCTGCAGATCTATAATTTAGTGACACATACTTTAATGTATAAGTCAAGACATTTGCACACGCTGTGCTCCCTGCAGAGAGTAGGAGGTAACCATGGTGATGTTGTTAGGTGATGATTAAGGTCACCAGTGTCCATGTCAATGCGACAGAAAATCCCACCCACCACCCACATAAATGCTCATTATTATAATGCTTTACATAGCTAAATATAAACAACACAACACACACAAACACACAAAGGCATGAGCACATATGGGATTGCAATTCCTCTCCCACACAGTGTACAAATATTAATGTGCCGCACTCAGTGGGAGATGACAGTGCACATGTCCACTGCGATACACAAAGAGGAGAGAAAGAGAAACATTAACCGCGCCCACCGCCAACAGCCCCCTCCCCATCACCCCACCCCCCCACCCCCCCGCACTTCCAAAACCACACTCGCTAAAGTCTGTTCAGTGCAACATGTCTGATAGCAGCAGCTCAAACTCACAGAAACCACAGAGATGGGCTTTGTCTGGACGCCAGGCCTCCACAATGGTGCTGTCATGCAAATCTGCCCACACACAAACATGCCCTCTAGCTGCCAGCAAAGTCCCCATGTTACACAGCTAGCTTGGTGTTGAGCTCTCATTCACTGTTTCCAATCACACATATACTGGCTGCTTTCCATCCAAACTAATCATTGCTGGTGGGCAATGCAAACATTCTCAAGAGCAGCCAACAAGATAATATGATTTTTTTTAAAAATGATTTTAATCGATGCTGAGATAGTATTTCACCTGTGATTTTTTAAGTAATTTGTCAGTCCACGCACATTATAAGGCATTAATACACAATAATAACAAAATAATATAACAGTACTATGTCTACACAGCTGGAAATGAAGAAATGAAGAGAAAGCAGGTGCAGGAAATATTTCTGTATATTAAAAGAAATCAGATTACTGTATCTTGTCTGTTGTAAAACTTCTTACCGGGGTTTAGTTCCACATGGTTTTTTTTAGTTCCACATGGTTTTTATGCACAAATGCAAAAAAACATATATTGCAAAATACATATTATATACAAGATATAGTATTTGTACTTGATATTAAGAGCAGCCTGTTGGTGTAAGCATATTAAGTCATCATGGTAGGATGATCACTGATGTGTTAAAAAGCCATCAATTAAACCTAAATTATTTCCACGTTCTCCATTAAAAAAACACTTCAGACTTAATGCACATCCAGCTTTGGGGGTAAATCAAGAAAAGCTACTATAGCGACAACCTTCTCTGTGTTTTGTTTGTCTTGTTGGAGCGCTGTCTGCCTTTTTGTAATTGTTTCACTTCACCTTTTTAAATAGCAGAGAAGGGAGAGGTGAATTGAAAGCAAAACTCCCGAGGCAACTTTCAGAGAATGAAGTGGGGGGTGTGGGGTGTTGAATAAGTGATGAGGACCTCGCACCGCCGTGGAAGGGAATGAGCAAACTGACTCAGGCGCTGTGGTTGGAGACACAAACATGGAGATGATACAGTGTAAAGCAGCTCACCTCCCAGGACACCACTCCTGGAGTTAAGAGCTGGTTAGGAGAATAAATAAATCACAAAATGAAATGGGAGCGCAAAACTCTACAAGGATAATGTCACATCCCCAGACAAAAACACAAATGCCCACACCACCATGCACACAATGAGATGCAACAATCTGCTCTTCTTTTGTTTTTGTCTATCACTCGCTATTTATTCTGAATTCATTATCTGTAACTCAGATATCCAATTTCTGACAGGCCTTGGACGCATGATGAATGCCACCCACCTATTATTTCATGGGTCATTTATTTGCCAAATAATTTCCCAAAAAGCAAGTGACATGGAACTGTTATTCTCCAGACGCTTAAAATGGTGCTATTTGTTTGAGGAAATGGAGAAAGAGTTTGACTGTTACACTTGGTAAGTACCTGCTAATTTTGACTGTGACTTCAGGTGAAATAAAGAGGAAATGGTAAAAATAGAAAATAAAATAGAAAATAAGAAGAGGACAGTTGAGTCTTTAAGTAGCTCTAAATTTCCCGAGAGACTGCCAAGAAAATTGGAAATAATTTGAGAAAACATAGGAAGATCCATTTGTTAACATTAATAAATAGGCTGTAGATGATTGAAAGCATATCATTGTGTTTGCTAAATCCTCTGCCTGGTTGTAATTTACAACCACAAAGCAAGATGGAAGTACTTCAGTCCTTTTCTTACTTTATGTAAAAGTAGCAATACCATAATGTATCCATTTCAAGTTATAGTCCTGCATGTTCTATTTCAGTGAAAGTCCTTTGTTTACACTCATGTTTTAACATATGAGCAGCGTTTTAACATTGCTGTTAGTGAACATATCATATTCTAGGCTGATCATTTATTTTGTGCATAACATATAGAGTGTAAAACTTGAGGACAGAGTTTATAGAACATAGCAGTTATCATCCCCAATTAAATAAACCTACCTGGAAAAATAAAACATGCCACACACCAGTTCATTTGTAGGATTTTAATAAAAGCCCAGTGGACCCATAAAATAAAGAGCTGGCATACATTGTGTGTGTGTGTGTGTGTGTGTGTGTGTGTGTGTGTGTGTGTGTGCACATGCGTGTGCACCTTTGCTATTGTTTGTACCTGCAGTGTGTGTGTCCTAGCTTTTTCTTGCTTGTGCATGTGTGTGACCAGGGCTAAGTTGTGTGTAATTCTGAACCTCTGTAAAGGATGACATCATTGGGGTGTATAGGGCAGTGTGCTGCCATCATTTGTGGAGTTAATGTTTTCCAGCTGCGCAGCCTCGGTCTCTCTAATCCCTCTGTTCCCAGCAGAACTGTTACTCTGCTAAACAACACTGCACATGAAAAAGTCACATGGAAAGTCATGTACACTAGTTTGATTCTTGTGTGTGTGAATGCTGCACATGCACGCAGATTATTTAGACAAAAGATAAACATAAACCATTTTACTGACTTCAAATGCCTCAGCCAACTAGGCCAAGTAGGAAACCACAGTCCATTAAAACTCCTGCGCTCTGCCTTGTAAGCAGTTAGCTCTGCTATAGTTAGGTTCCCTGCAGAGCTTGAGGCTGACTCATGGCAGCGGTGTTTGATGTGGCGCAGAGCTCCACTGAGTTTACTTGGGAAAACACTCTCCTGTTCCCATGGTGACCACAACAGGAAGGATGCTGTCACTCAAGGGGGCTGGGTTCTCAGCAAACTGCAGCTCAGCCCGAGGCACTCGCCGAGCAACAAGAGGGACACAGGGTCAACCTCTTTCTGGCTGCACTGCCCCCCTATTCTCACACAGCGAGCACACATACAGTGTTTCTCTGTGACGTGCTGCAGAGATGGAGAAAGTTCACTGACTGTGCTGGGAAAAACAGGATTCAAAGAACTGAGCAGCTACAGAAAAAAAAATGAAAAAGACAGTCAGGAGGAGAATGCTGAAGACTCCAAACTATCAGATAAAATAAATCTGGGATCAGTTTCTCAGGAACTCGAATCAAGTAAGAAATAGTTTTGATCTGATTTGCTGAGTCGAGTGAACTTCATCAAGTGACCTGTTTGTTTGTGTAACTGTTGTTCATAAAACTAGTGGTTGCAGTAGAGAGGAGCTTATGGTAAAATAAAGCGCAGCAAGTCTGCAGCTCATGATGGTTCTCTGTATTTACAGTGGCTCACAGTGATGTTAATATTGTCTCAAACTCAGCCTGAGTTTGTGCTGCTCTTTGTAAAACCTCACCTGCGGTCACAACACCACGGCACACATCTCTTGCACAAACAGGAAGAGACAAGCTCTAAACTGTACACGGTTTGTTCTTCTACCTGATGCACAGAGGTACCGCATATCTATCTTAGCTATCTCTGCATGAGTCATGAGAAAATGACAATTAAAGCTGCCTTGCTAAGAACTGGGTTATGCTTTTATGTCACTATTCTTGAAGAACCCATTTCGAACCCCCCAGTACCTGTCAGAATCTGTCAGATGTCGTCATGTATAGATGTTTTTGTGTTCAGGCTGTCTGTGATGATGTTTCAGGTGGTTGTATGAATTCACAGCAGTACCCTGCTGTGCGCCAGCTGTGGCTAAAAACAGCCTGAAACGTATCTGTTCTTGATTTTGTCTTTCCTCCACAACATTTTTGTCACACATTAGATTTGTTTTTGTCTCTGCCCTCCCGCTGCTGATGCCTGCTTGTCACATGATGCATGGCACTCTTATTATTTGCTTAAGACAGACAGACGACAGACCTCCTAATGCAAACGACAGAAAACTGTTTTCATGTCGGAAAGAAACTGCAAGTATGGATCAAAGTCATGACTTAGTGTGATTGATTGTGAAACCCTAAAGTAACGATTCTGATGTGATTCTGAAGTGTAATATCTGACACTTTCATCTGAGCTCAGCTCTTTCCTGGAGGAGGACGTAACAGGAAGAGCTGAGCTCAGAGCTACAGCACACTGCCAATGCCATCTAGTGCTGAGAACTCAACACAGCAGGCTGCTCGGCTGATGAGAGAGTTCCTCACTCTATGCCAGTCTCCACACCTCTGAGTCGCAGCTGCTGCCTCTGACTTGCCTTTAATGAGTGACCTCCAGGAGGCGCTCTGTGCCAGAGATACTATCTGGTCCCCCTGGCAGCTGGTTTGTTTAGAAAAGGAAGCTATTAAAATGTCTTTAACTGAGAACTAAAGTCCTGAGGCAGGAGGGACGTTGGGGGAGGGAGCAAAAGAGGGGAGATGAGGTGGGGAAATGGGAAATGGGAGAGGGGAAGTTAGTGAGGAGCAGCTGCATTGTTAAAAAAAAAAATTCCTTTTCAATCTTGTTGGACTCACCTCCCTCTTAAAATTCATTCCCAAACCCCCCATCCCCCAAAACAGTCTGACATCAATGAACCTCACCTTTTATCCCATCTATCCATCTTAACTTCCCCCCAAAGAGCTGTTAAAGTTCTCTTCTTTACAGTATTTCCAATCATCCACAGGAGACACAAATACAACATGCACAGATTCTTCCATGAAAAAATGATATCTACGGCATTTGAACAGACCACATTTATGATAACAGACAATCAGGCAGCATATGCAGTAAGGTCAAGTAGACCCTGGCAGGGGCACCTTTAAAAGGTAAGGAAACAGTGGGAGAGTAATTAGACAAGCACTACTTTATCTTTAAAATGTTTATAGATGAAGAGGTCAGCTGTAAACTGTAGGCAAAGGGGGAGAGGGCTTCGATTTTTAAAAATTTATTGTTTGTCCTTTGCGTAATTTATGGAGTCATATGAAATGTAAGTGGGATAATGTGTATGTCAGAGATGGGTTACCATTCAACATCGAGGCGATCTTCCAAGAAACAGTAAAATAAAGCCCCTGCTTCGTTTCCCTGAAACTGAGTGTTTTATTTTATGAAAATAAATACACTTTTTATGATGTTATTGGAGGTGGTCTCTGTTGCAGGTAAGGTGAGCCACATGCAAGTACATTATTGTTCCTAGATCTACTCTGTCAAACATCAGCGGTGACTGACAACAATAAAACTACTGCATATAACTGTCTACCTGCCTGTTTCCTTTATATATAGTCACATTCATAGACGTGCACCATAGGAGAAAAATCCGGTCTGTGAGACAAGCGTCTTATAGTATCATAAGAGTATCATAGCATACCAGTATTAATTAGCAGCAAAAGCAGCAGGAAGACACACAGCTACTGTCACAGAGCCGGTGCCTCATTAATTCACTCTCCCACGTGGCATCTCTCCCTCCCTCACTGCCGTCCCCCCCGTCCTGTCCCGTCTCGGGCCTCAGCCATCAAGCGTAGACAGCTGAGGTCACCGGCTTCTTATGCGCGCTGCAATGAATATTTGCAATCATACCCGTCTTCCTGCAAATTTTTTGGTTTGTGTGGTAACGGGGGTATACTTTTAAAATGTTACTCAATGCTGTTATGTTGGTATTGATGGCTTAAATGAGAAACACAGACAAAGCATGAGCTCAGGCACCGGGGATGGTGAAAGGTAAAAGCAGCGAGCATGACTTTCTGTCCAAAAGACAGAACATTAATTAAACACAGAAAAAGACCCTTCGCTGAAGAGGGAGGAGTTTTTGCCAATATTAATCTGTTAATCAAAACCTGATATTACAGGAAACAGCACTGCAGCAACATAACAAATACCAGTCCAGTACAGTGGTCATGGTTCCTCTCTCAGCACTGCCATGCCTCCGCTGTTTCTCTGTGATCCTATCTGGGCCATTTACACAGCTGTTCGGCCTCTTCTGTTTCCTGTCCAGGTAAGAGAGCCTCCAACCAATGAGACAAATCACTGACTCCTTCACACTAGCCAAATCAAACCCTGAAAAACTCCAAAACTCTGCTCTACTTCCACTGCATGTCTGAGCCTCTGACACTAGGAAACTGTAACTATTCGTTAAGCAATTACCCATAATGATTTCTGTTTCCTGTAACTCTGTTAGCTTGAAAAATGTGTCCTCGCTCTGAACCTGCCATATTCATCCTACATCAGGCCCAAGCCAATATTTACTTTTATGCAGCCATGCCAGAAATGCATACCAGCACAATGGACATGGTGGTTATAAGCTGCTACGGTTATGGACATTACGAACAGTCATATCAGCTCAGTCCCAGGCTGATGAAAAATAAATCATCAGACTTTATGCCAACCCCCAATCTACAGCCTCACAGTAGTGAAAAAGCCCACTTGAATGCCTTGTTTGCAATAAATCATTCAGTCATAGCGCCTACATATGACACCTACACAAAGCCTACATGTAACCTCTGCATAACCTCTACACCAGCGCTAACTATCTACCAGACGCCCACTCAGCACTGCTCCTTCTCCCTGAGGTCCCAGTTTAGACTGAGGACGCAGCTGTTCTGAAGACTTTTCCTCCTGCATTTTCGTATGTATTATCCTCCCTTACCTTTCCCCCTTCCCTCCCTCCCTCCCTCCCCCTCTCTGCCCCCTGCTCTTTTCCTCCTTTATTTCTTTTGCAGATCCCATGTCAGCTCTTTGGCTGACATTTAAGGCGCACAAAATTGATGTACGCACATAGAAAGATACAGAGTCAGACACAAGTATCCAGGGAGCCAGCACAGGTGCATAGGCTGGCTTTAGATCCAAAATGAAATAAAATCCGACTGACTCCCTCCCTCTAATATCAGCATCAACAACCAAGGCAGGCAGACATGGATCTGTGTATTGTTGCTTCACCTTTACTAACTTCAGTTACTGAGCATTTTGGCTCTGGGCTATGTTTCCTGCAGGATGCATGTCAGTGAGACACCTCTTTGTGTCAGTCAGCGGGAATAGCAATGAGTGGAACTGGTATCTTTGAGTCAAATCTATCTCCACTCCTGCCACTTCGCAGGTAAAAACTGACCGTACACCTTCGAGTCCTAATAAATCAGAATGAAATAAATTAGGGATGGACCTAAACTAAAATGACCAGATTTTGGTCGATAAGAATTTATTTTGTTCTATGCTTTTGGTTTTTCGGTGCATGTATTTCCTTTCTCATGTTTACTCATTTCAGTTTGTTGGTTTGTTATTACAGTATGACCACTCAAAAAATAGTTTAACATTTTTGATAAATCTGCTAATTTATCGTCTTGTTGAGAGTTAGAGGAAAAGATCAATACAGCATTAGCAGCCTGATACAGACAGCAACCGTTTAGCTTAGCTTAGCTTAGCTTAGCTACACTCTCAGTCCAGTGGTAACAAAATCCACCTACCAACACCTTTAAAGTTCATGTACCAAGTCAGGCTAGCCATTTCACTCTGTTTCCAGTATTCATGCTAGGCCAAGCTAACTGCCTACTATAGCTTCATACTTTAAACTGACGTGGTATCGATCTTATCTTGTAACTCTCAACAAGAAAGTAAATCATTTAGTAAGTATTTTCCACAATGTCAAACATTGGTAATTTGATCCATTCTGTTTACTGTCCAGCCCTTACATATGAAGTGTACGAATAAAGATAACGTGCTAGAAAGTCCCTGGTGAAAACGATGTGTTTTGATCCAGAATTTCACCAATTTAAGGACCCGCGTGTAAGATTTAGTGATATCTAGTGGTGAGGTTGTCGATTGCACCCAAACTGCCCTCACCCCTTCCTTACCGAGCGTGTAGGAGAATCTATGGTGGCCAATGTAAAAAAAAAAAAAAAAAAGTCCCTCTATTGGTCAGGTGTTTGGTTTGTCCACTTTAGTCTACTGTAAAAACATGGGGCATTGTGACGGACTCCGTGGAAGAGGACCCACTCCCTCCTCTCTAATGAGTCTTAGTTTCAGGTGATGACACAATTAATTATGAATATTATATTTGCATTTCTGCCAATAGAGCCTCCTAAATCCTACACGCTGGTCCTTTAAGCGTGTTGATAACAGCCTTATCTTGAAACTATGAAGCTTTTTTCAGCCAGTTGTGTTGTGATATGAAGTGTTGTGTCTATGCTCTGCTACTCAAGACAACTCATTATCTGTAAGTGAAAACAATCTGTTCTATTTCTAACCTGGGCACAGATACTGCAGACATAATAATGTGTGTGAATGCATGTGCTTACCTTCATCTTGGTGCACATATGTGAATGCAAGTGGTGAAATATTAATAGTAGCAGCTTGTTTCTGTCTCTTTCTGTTTCACATTCTGACACCAGGGCAAAGAGGACAGACACGGTCAGACGGGATTATGGGTGGGTTGATCAAAGCTAACAGGGAACAGTTAGACAGGCTGAGCAGAGAGGGACAAAAAGATCTTAGAGGATTCGACCATGTAACAAAAACATGGTTCTGTTTGAAGGTTTATAGACTTCCAGAACAGATTGTAGAAATGTTTGCATCTGACACATTTTCTTTACATCCAGTTAGTTTGTAGCTAAATTAGATCTCTCTTTGCCTCACCCTGTCCAGTGAGTGAAGACAGTTAATGAGGGAAAGTCCAAATCACGTATAACTGCCACACAGTGTGTATAAGTGTGTGTGTGTGTGTGTGTGGGGATACAACAGGGTGAGGGCAGCAGGGCATGAGGGTCAGACGGTAATGGCAGTAGCATATTTAGGCCTCCTACTCTGGAATGCAGAGTGAGGGAGAGATACAAAACTGCAATTCACTCGCCGAGAGTCAGTGAACTATTCTTAGTCCAGTATGTGAAGTGGACCCCCCCCCCCCCAGCCCCTCTTTGGGGACTGTGAAAAGAGTCTGGATGGACGAGTGGACGGTGTCTATCAAGGTTACGGGGCAGGAGTGCGAGGCTCGACGGAGAGTTTGAGAGAAAGAGAGAGAGGATAAAAGTTAAGCTCCAGTGAGGCAGAGCCTGGTCAGCTCTGTCTGAATGCTGCAGTTCACTGGCTGTGAAGCCTCTCTCTCCAAAGAGCCTATTGTAAACGCACACTGGCACAATGCATGGAGCCCCAGGGACCTCAGTCTCTCTCCTCCTCCTCTCATGTGACCTCTCACAAACACTGACATACACTCAGACAAATACTTTCTCTTTATCCAGTTTTCCTACCTAGACTAAACAGACTATTTGTCTTCTATTACAATACAACAACTTTCTGCCTGACACTACAAGGCTACATGTATTTCGGGGGGGGGGGTTTCCTGTGCTCACACCCAGCACGTACTTTACTGAGATCACTGAGCAGCATCGCGCAGAGTTCAAACAGTGGGGGAATTCAGAGGGAGACAGTGTCACTAGTGACAGTGACAGGCTCAGATTTTTTTTTTCTCTGCTTTTATTTCTCTGTCCTTTCTGAATGAGTCATTTAGAAGATGTGGAGAGACACACACCAAGGCCTGGCAGTGCACGGTCCTACTGTTATCGGGCAAACGCGGCCGAGTCGTCTGCAGCTCAGTCATAACAAACGTCAAAGAGCTATTCATCTCCTCTAATCCCTTTCTCTATTCTCTTGTCTGCATGTATAAACACACCGGTGACAGTAGAAGCATTCACTCAAAAATAACAAGGAGTGAGAACTGAAGAGTCGTGTGAACGTAATCCAGTTGATTTTGAAGAAAGAATGAGGCAGTAGGAAGGAAGTGTAGGTAATTAGGGAATTCATGTGGCGATAGAGAAGGCAAAGCAAGAAAAAAGGCAGAGAGGGAGCAGAGCAGTGGGAGGCAGAAGGTGAGAAGTGAAAATATAACGGCTGGGGGTGGGGGGTGGGGGGGGGCAGAGGTAAACTGCAGGGAGGAACAGAGGAGGAGACGGGGCAAGGTGAGACAAGAGGAAAAGAAAAAGTATGTGTCACCCTGCGGAAGAAATCTCTAAAGTCATATGAACATAAATTTAAGTTGCACCGCACAACAAAGGCGCCATCTCAGAGAGGCTGCAGGCTGAGTTGCACAGACACGCAAAATACATGGGGTGTGTGTGTGTGTGAGAGAGACAGAGACAGAGACAGAGATAAAGAGAGAGACAGAGTGAGCATGACATCCTGTCCCACATGTGCACAAACACAATGTAGTAGGTGACACATTCACAACCTGGGTTGACACATACAGAGTGCAAGATAGTCCGAAAACGCAGACTGGGATGGACAAGTGAACACAACCTGAGCGGCCTCTGTGAGTGTGTGACTCATCACGTGTGTCGGGCCTCAGCTACAATAGGTCCAAACAGTGGACACGAGAGGTGACATGCATGCAAAAAAGGATGAAATAAGACAGTTAACCCTAACTATAAATCCTCCTGTCGTCCTACTTTCATAGCTTATTGCAGTGTTAAAGGCCAAAAGCTCCTTTCTTAGATGTTCTTGCTGGGGGAGTCTCTTTTCTCTCAGTCTTATTTATACAGTTATTCAAGCCAACTGTGGTATCGTTTCCAAAAACCCAACTTATGTAAGAGAATAACTGTATTGGCAGACAAAGCAATGTTGATTTGTGAAGCAGCTTTATATCCGAATCTAGGGGAATTAAGATAAGAGCACAGAATTTTCTGTTTTCTTTCCTGGAGTGTTGTGAAACCAACTTCCTGAAGAACTGGAACACTTACGTGAGCGTCTACAGGGACCTGAAAAGTTGCTAACGTGCAAACTTATGAATATAGCACACTGATACTTATAATTGTATGCACACTCCTTGCTGGAGATACTATGATATGTGCAAAGACTGCGCATCAAACCGTTGCAGGGCTATGATTACACTCATACAGCACAGACACATACCCATGCACACACAGGACAGAGTTTTGTAAGAGGACAAGTTATCTGCAGTAGAGCCTCAGTGCAGACTCCTCTGGGAGGGGAGACTGGTCTACTGAATCTTTCTCTTCCTCTTCTCACCCTTCCTCCCTCATATTCTCCCTGGGTTTCCCCTCTTCATGGTCTAGCCTTCCAGAATGATAAGACTGGTGATGTCTGACCCAAATATAAGATTTTGTCTCCAGCACCACTCCTGTTACTGTCCTACCTTACCCTGTCCAGATGCAATAACAGCCACGTGACAGAAATGACAGGATCAGTGCAGATCTCATTCAACAGCTACAGACAGTCTAATAACCTCTCTAGAGCCTGGCAAAAGAGATAAATAAATGAAAAACAAAATCATTTTAATATAAGCAGCCACACAAACCAGCAAATTAATTTCGGAGATATCTTGTAAGATGAAGATGAGAGAGCGTGGGAACAGAAGAGCAATGAATGAGATGAAATAAGATACACTCGAGGGGAAAAAGTAGAGATATGCGAGGAGTGATTGGACCGCTTCCTGTTAGAATTCCATCCTAAGTGACCTTTCTCTGTTGCCGTGGTAACAGAGACATGGCAGTGGGGGAGTAATTACTGGTAATCTGACCAGTTTCTCCCCTCTGGGACAATCGATTTTCAGCATTATCCGTTTGACTAACTTGCATGACATGGGCAAATTAGTTGGTGTTGCATGCTGCCGGCGATTGATTAACGTGACACTGACAACTTCTTGAAGCAGAGCAGTGAACTGTGGTCCGATCAAGAGCAAGCCACAGTGACACAGATCTTATGCAGTTACGAACCCATATGCATGCTACAGGGTTGCAGCCTAATGGTTGGTTGGTTAGAACAACCACAAGCGGCACACAGGCACAAACACGCAGGCGTATTAGGCCACTATACATGTATGCTGGACAGAAAGGCAGGTCAGCAGTCATGCACAATGCACCGCAGGCAGTCGACATGATGCGTCATGAGGAGAGAGCGGAGTCAGACTGACAGCATGTCCCCCAACGACCACATGCACACAAGCAACATATCACTGGGACATGTCTACCCGGTATGCCCCCCCCCCCCCCCCCCCCTCCACAAAATGACTGCTTCACGCTGTCTGACACAAATTTCAGCTCCAGACAGACAGACAGACAGACAGACATGCCCAGGAGTGGTATTTTAGTAGAAGAACAGATACATACATGTGCATGTCTAGTAAAAACCCAGACGGCTGAGAAATAAAGGCTGATGTTCACACAGATTAACAGAGAGAAGAGAAAATGAAACCAATTTAATGAGACAAGCCAAAAACAGTCCAACTTCTGAGGAGAGGAGAGGAGAGGAGAGGAGAGGAGAGGAGAGGAGAGGAGAGGAGTGAAGAGGAGAGGAGAGGAGAGGAGAGGAGAGGAGAGGAGAGGAGAGGAGTGAAGAGGAGAGGAGAGGAGAGGAGAGAGGAGGAGAGGAGATCCTTTACAGATCTAGACAAATATCCCATCTTCCGTCCTCTCTTCCACAGAGTATAAAGTGAGATGAGTTGCATAACTGCTGGCATAAAACTTGAGAGTGAGTGAAAAATAAAAAAGAGCTAAAGAGAGGTCAGTGAAATCGTGTATGAACACCTTTTACAATATTTGAGAACACAAACTGTAAGTTCTAGGTCATATATTTTAAAAAAAAGAAGAAATACAGGAAGGAAACGCGCTTGAACATTAACCAAAGTGTGACATTCTTTCGAAATGTTGCAGGGTGAGTGCGTGTGTACTCACTTTTTGGTGTGAAAGCCAAAGAACACCTACAGTACTTACTCTCTGGTGATTAGTGTAGGTGAACAAGAGCATGAACATGAGCATGGAGGTGAACCGACCGTCATACCAAAGGGGTTTTCATGTTTAAGCGCATTAACTATAAGTCAAATGTATTTTACATCACTGTCAGCTTGTTTCCAAAGCAACCCACAAGTTCTTATAGTGATTTCATACCTGATTTCTCTTGTTTATGGAGGAGGATGTACTTACAATCCATTTTCATCTGTAGCTACCTCCAAGACAGCCAGCGGAGCCAGTATAGTGCTGAAATGATTAGCTGAGTTGACCAAGAGGAATTAAATCAACAACAGTTTTGCCATTTTTAAAGAAAAGTGGCAGATTCTTTTGGGACGTGTGACTTTAAAGGTTTGTTAATATTGTAAATTATATCCTACATCTTTGAATTGTGAATTCAATACTTTTGGGTTTTGGACTGTAGGTCAGATAAATCAAGAAATTTTAAGATGTGTCCTTGGGATCTTAGCAATTTTGATGTGCATTTTCACTATCATGATACCTTGTCAACTTAACAATTAATTAATTAAATGAAAAAGGCAACCGACAGATGATAAATCTATAATGAAAATAACTGTTAGTTGCAGCCAGAGCCAGTATTATATGACATTCAATGGTAGATACTAGTCATAGATCTCTACCATTCTCTACTATTTCAAGCAGCTCGCTTGAAATAGTCAATGGCAGTAAGCAGTTAGTAAGCTTTTTTCACGGAAAACAGTCAGCAATGGCAATGTAGAGTTTATACAGTGATGTATAGTTAATGAGCTAAATCGTACACATAAATTGTACACATAATAGGATTACAGGGTCAGATCTATGACTGGACAACAAACACTGGTTAGTAACAAGATGGAAAATTCACAGAAAATGCCTTGGAGGCTGGTATTGGACACCAAAAATAGTCAATATGTGATCAGGCATGAAGCTGGTAGCACCATAAGGGCACCAAGGATGCCAAAGGCAAGAAGTGGAATTATCTGCCAAAGGAAAGACAGGACCATGGCGATATAACACCAAAAACTGGATGCCATGTGGAAAGGAATGAGCATGCATATGGCCCAAAGCAATGAGCGCTGGTGACTGCATACAAGCAACCCTGTGCTACTGGGTAAATAGACTCTGAGCTACAGTGGGATGCCAGGGTGGGCATGTTGGCCCCAATCTCTGGCTGTGTGGTTAGTGTGGCTGGCATCCTCCAGGCATGGTATGACATGTGGTTCATCCCAGCAGGAAGCCAGACTCACAGCAAGAATGACACTTGTGTCTACACTGCTATGCTGCTCACTTGTGCTGAGATTCGGACTAAACACACTCTCTCCGGTGCCAAAAATCAGCAGAAGTTGGTCGAAAACATAGTGGATTCTGTTGTGAGTGTGTCAATGCTACTCTACTGTATTTTATTGTTATTTGGTGTACAGCAGCTCAGAGGCCAGAAAAGATGTAATGGAAAACATCCCATGGTCACTGAAACAACATGTACTTTTTCAAAACCAAAACTCAACCACCATTACATCCTTCATTCTTGTAACTATCTACCCTTCCATGCGCCCTGCATATTTGAGGATGGGTGGGCTGACCACTATGAGAAACAGTGAAGTAGTCAGAAAGCAGTGATTGCTTTCACAGAAGCAGTTCATCAGAGGAAAATGCAGTGCGCACCAGGGGGATTTACCTGGTATCATGTAGGCTACACACTCATGAATACATGCACACATTCACACACACTTCAGAAACTGATCTAAGCTGACTTAGGACCCATGCAGAGCACTGAGAAACACACACACAGAGGAAAACAGTGTCAGAAGTGACTCAAACGCCGAAGAAATGGTGAAGGCACGAAGAGATGGGGAGTAAGGTCAGGGGAGTGGGGGGCGGGGGTGGGGCTGGCGTTAAGTGAATGAGGAAAACTGGCTACTATGAAAAGAGAGAGGGGGTCAGTGAGGGAGAGAAAAGAGGCTCACGCTTCATTGAATGTTATGCCATAGGGCCTGATTCTGCTGACCTGGTTTCTTTCACCAACAAAGGCTGTGCATTAACACACTCACAAAAACGTCCACAAACACATGCACACAGCGCCTATGGACATTTACACACCCACTTAAACTAAGCCCCCCCCCCCAACTTCTTGCATCATATATCTGTACATAGAAAGACTTCAAGTAAGTATTTATGGCTCTTTTTCATCATTACTTTTTCAAGATATGGGAAAGAATTGAGACTAGCCACTCAGTCTCTTGCAGTGGAGAATGACAAACACAAAAAGCTGGTGTTCTTGCATGGCGACAGTGATGGAGATCAGAATATTAGTCATGGTTTCCGTTTCAGTTCTCACTTTTAGTAAAGGAAACCTCACTTTTGAGTCGGGGTTTCTGGTAAATTCTATGTCAAGCATCACACATCAGTTTGTCAGCAATAAGGTACTTTTTCACATCGGTTACATTGCGATATTTATACCCTTAATGTCTGGCTGCACTAGGCCTCAGTGAGCAATGTTGCAAATTAATGGGCAGGTTTACTTTATGGTAATATTTTTTGCACCAGTGTGATGAGGCAACTTGGCTCGATCTATATGGTTACTTTATCCATTTACTATTAACTGATTTTCAAGAAAATGTATTGCATCACCATATATATATATCGATATCATGATATAAAATTTCATATAAGGGATAAAACACTGATGATCACAACTTCAAAGGGGAAAACCTTGAGCACTTGTACAACAGGACTGGTATGTGTAGAAATATATCTCTAACATCAGAACTGGTTTTGTAGAAAATTTCCTTTTCGGAGTTGTGGGTGTTTTCTGATGCATAGACAATTAAACTTGAACTTCAACATGTTCCTCATCTAAAAATAAACCTTTTTCACAGCAGACATTTTGACTTGACATGGTAGGAAAAGCACAGGTGTCACTAATACTAACATTGAAAATGGCTTTGTTGTTTTAAGGTGTCCCACTAAGCTGTATTAGAAAAGGCAGTGAGCCAGCCAGACACTGAAGCATCTCTTACACTTGTGCTTTCCCTACTGTGACATCTCCAAATGTAAAACGGTGCTGCACATGACTAATGGATAGGGGCTTAAATGCTATGGTGAAATATGGCGATGGATTTACTAACAAACTAGTTAATTGCCATGATTGCTCGTGTTTAATACTGTAAGTCATGATTGCACTTTTTTTGCTTGAAAAGAACGGGCTCAGCGTGTGACTTCAGCTGTAGTGCTTTTAGGTAAGCCAGTGAAGCCCCACGGTGTGTTGTCACTGCAGTGCAACACTGTGTATCAGTGCCCTACACGATACAACACAAGGTGACTCGCCGGTCAATTCATACATCCAATAAAGGAATCAATATGCACTAGTCTGTTTTACTCCATTTGGGGACATGACAAATGCATACTGTCAGTGAACCTGATTTTATTTTTAAGGCTCATGCTGTAATTAATGCTGCGCTGTATTCTGCTGACCCAGTGTCTGTAGTCACATCTGGCTGCTCATAGAAAATGTCTCTTTTCCAATGAGAAGCACACTGAAAAAGCAAGGTTTCATTCACTGTGCGTCTCTGTTCAGTTCTTTTCCATTTTAATCCTGTCTGCCCTGCCCCCTGTTAGAAATACGGTGAGTGATATTACATTTTCCCTCTTTATCCCAATCAATTCCCACTACACTGTGTTCTGCCTGTGTCCCACTGACACACTAACACCAGAGTGAAGAGGATGTAGAGTAGCAGCAAAGATACTCAAGTGGAGTGACCTTTCTCTATGCTAATCTCTACAGAATGGACAGACGCGCGCACACACACACACACACACACACACACAGAGACAAACACAAAATGTAAGGTAAAGGATTTGTCCTCTGCCAGATGAATCAAAAGGACATCATCAAAATACAAATCCCTCTCCTTGTGTGTGTGTGTGTGTGTGTGTGTGGCTGCTTTTTTCCCGGCTCACCCCTCCTCCCACTATTTTTTATGTCAATCAGAGCCTCTCATTATAAGGCGCGACACACCCACTGAAGCTTCCCTTTCACGTTTCACGCTATTAAAATAGCCTGATAACATAATTAGTCGTAAATCAAGCCCAGTGGTCGTATTAATCTCCGTCTTTCTCCCCACTCTGTCCCTCCCTCCATCTTTCCTGCTGTTTCTGAGCACCGCTGGGCAGATGTAAACCGCTGCCTGTGTGATACCGCATCCTACTATCCTACTACCAAGCCGCTATTTACTGCATTTCATTCACTTCATCCAGCCACACTGAAATAAACTCCAACCCACAGGGGAGTATGATAGGCTCTAAGACTTTATAGCCACATTACCAGCCAATAAGCAGCTTCTTTCCAATACACACTGGAAAAAGAAATGTGGCGATTCCAGCGCCTACCAAGCGTTTTTTTTTTTTGTTTTTTTTTTACCCATTTCAATGGATTGAATCGTTCCCCCTGCAGGATCAATAGGCTGCTGCGCTGTGCTGCAAGTGTTCATCCACCGCAAAGAAAGATGCAACATGAATGTCAATGTCAAGTCTGCTACAGCCACAACGCAGCGGTGCGGCGTGTCTGATAGAGGCTGCTACACATGATACCAAATGTAGCGCTTCAGGGTCACAAAGCAGTAAAAGCCCAGCGCAGGAAGAAAAAAAAAAAAAAAAAAAGCTTTGGGCCCACAGGTGGTGATGCGTTTTCACTACCACCATGTTTTTACTATTCATGCGGGTCCACTCACCGTCACTGCGGAGTGTCTGACTGCGTTGCACGCCGTCTGCCGGATCTCCGCCGCGCTCCCCGGTTTCAGCAGGTTCTTGGTGAATCTCCGGGTCGATTCGGCTGCCATCTCCTCATCTGAGCGGTCCCCGAGCGCGGTTCAGCCTGGTGCTCTCTGCTGCAGTCAGACCCGGCCCTCGCTCCTACCATGAGCCGAGCGAGCCGTGTTTACACACACTGAGATACTCACACACACGCCTCTCTCACACACCCTCACACACACACACACACACACGCAATCGGTTCACGCACGTAGAGCGCGGAGTGCAGAGGGGATGCCAGCGAACCGAGATTGATGTCAATTTTCAAAATTAAAGACTGTACTTCCGGTTATGACTTTTAAATTAAAATACCTTTTACGAACCAAACTGAAGGTGATCACTGGGTGAGAGTGGTGCGTTTATTGTGAAGGCAAAAAAAAAAAAAAAAAAAAAAACGCCAATTCCTGTGTAATTCGTCTATGACGTCTTCTGTCCACTTGACATGTCAGAGGGAAATCATTTTTACACTTCTGCAAATGGACTTCTCCTTCGTAAAGCCAAATTCAACATAGATTTGTTTGCAAAATATATTAAAAGTTGATGCATCATAGTACTCTATAGACATTTATCCAACATCCAACTGCAGCCTGACAGGCTCTGCTAAACTTGACGTGACCAGGGTATTTCAGTCTATACTGTATTCATCATGCATCTCAAGGGGAGCCCTGAAATGTCAGCTACTCATCAGCAGTCCAGTCACGACCCGGGGAGGATGGAGCAGCTTTTACAGTAGACGTTACTAGATGTGGGGGAGACACAGGCCAACAGCGACACCTGGCGGTAGGAAAAGGTTCATCATTTTGAAATGGAGCTGCTCTCCTATCACAGTTACTTTTTAAAGCGAGGTCTGCTGTTCCCAGTGGTGGACGAAGTAATCAGACCTTCTACTGAAGAAAAAAATACTATGAAAATACTGCTTAAAAATCCTTATCCTCACTTTTACTAAGAGTACTCATGCAGAAAAATAGTAACTCTATTCAACTACTTCATATACTGTTGGGTTGTTAAATCTACAGCAATGATTCATATTAGATCATCATGTGTCCTGTGAGAACCACGTATCTCCAAAAAGTCAACTTCTCATGAGCTCAGAAAAACAGCCATGTGTTCAGCTTTGCAGTGCATTTTCCAGCTAATCCAAGAGGGGTTTTAAATTGTTTATTTCTCTTAAGGAGTAGGAGAATTTTCTCAACCCACAAAGGAACACTTAATCCTCCAGTTCATCACAAACATTAAAAATCCACACATTTTGGAGATACCTGGAGGGTATGAAAATGTGCAATCTGAAAAGTAACTAGAGACTAAAGCTGTGAGACAAATGTAGTGGTGTGTGTGTGTGTGTGTGTGTGTGTGTGTGTTTGTTTGTTAATCTGTTTGTCTAATTTGCATTTTGTAATTTGTATTGGTGTTATGTATCATGCTATTTGAAGGTAACATTGAGTGCTTTACCCGTAGCCTATCAACAGAAAATAAAATGACTGAAAGGAAATACTTCAGTGAAGTACAAGTACCTTGAATTTGTGATTAAGTACAGTACCTGAATAAATGTACTGAAGTACAGTCCACCAGTGATTTTTCCTGTCAGAGAGACCAACAAACTGCAAGCTGGAGTACATGTAGTTTGTTTACCAACTTGAAATTTACAGGTGTGTATTAGTTATAGTACGGAATTGCTGGATTACAATTGTTAATGTTGGAACCCATTGAGAGAAATCATGTAGAACAGATAATCTGATAATCTGACCAAACAGTATTTATCAGCGATTTCCTAAAACAGTCCCTTTTCAATACAGTAATGTTTTGCCTCCCTCTTGTGTACATAGGCAGCAGTGCAACAAAAAAAATAAAATTAAAAAACTCAAAGATGACACTTTTCTGTATAGACTATAAGAGGTGAACAGGACGTAAAAAAACTCCAGAAACACTGTTGTCATTACAGGAAAATCTAAATGCCTTATATGAGATGGGAATGATCTGGCCACTCTAGATTAAATTGACTTTTTTTCCAGAACCAAGGCAAACTTGGCTATTCTAAATAGCTAACACTGGCATTTTAGTAAAAATACCTGATATTTATTTACTTTTATTTAATTTTTTTAAATCTTTTTTTTTTATTATTCATATTTTGTCACATGACACTTTCCTATTTTGCTGTCATGTCATGTAGAGACACAGAGTGAGTGAATAAGCGGCCCTCTGGGATGTAACAGCTGGTAATATGAGCCATGCTGAGTGGTCGAAGTTGCACTGTTACAGTCGTGTCAATCATGGCAAGTCTACTGGAGGGAAGAAAGAATTTAATTTAAAACGTCTATCAAGATGTACAGCTGTGAGCAGCAATGTGGGGCCAAGCAGCAGGGTCGCAAGCACTCACAGCAAGTTTCTTGATTAAAGATATGACTGGATTTCTTGTTTTGGCACCTTTGCTGCCAATTTTGATTGACCCCTGATTGATGAGGGCTTTCGCAAAGCAAAAAAGCAAACAAGGTTTGCATTGAAAAGGTAGAAACACAATTAATTTTCTAAAACAAAGGAGCTAGTTATTTGTAAAAAAGCAAGAGCCGACAACCGAGCCAATTTCACCTAATGGCCAACTTGTTGAAGCTGTGTTGAAACTTTTAAATATTTTGGTACAATTCTCGATTGCCAGCTGAGCTTCTCCACAAACACAGACTATGTTTTTAAGAAATGTTCACAGCAACTCAATCTCCTCAGCAGATTGAGCTGTCTGGGTGTCAGCTCACAGATTATTGAGAGTGTCTTAACATTTCACCTCTCCGCTTGGTTTGGCCACTTAAATTGTAATTGCAAGAATAAGTTAAATAGGATAGCGTGGGAAAACCCCAACACTATCCGACCCACCTCTACACTGACAGGGTGAGGAAGAAAGCTGGGAGAACCACTGCAGACAGCTTTTCAGCCTTCAGTATTCTGAACTTAAAAACAGTGACCAATCCACAGACACGATCTGAACTGCTATTTATTTATCTACTTTAACTTATGGATTTTTTATTTACTTTTTTTTTCTCTCCAGTGATCTATGTGTTGGTGAGCCAAAGACAATTTTCCACTCTGGTGGACATTAAAGATTTATTCTATTCTATTCTATTCTGTTATCTCATGTGGCTTCTTTAATGGTGTTACCAAACAGTGAGTTGACACTTAGTTTACATTACATTACATTTACATTTAAGCTATCAACCCGAGGAGTTTACTAAGAAGTTTCCCGGTGTTGCTAATGATATTAAATATATTAACCTTGCTGGATAGAGAGGACGCGCAGTAAAAACAGCAACAAGTGCAGCCGGACACAAAAAGACGGGGACGCTTCACACCCATCACATGACTGCAGCGTCAAAAACGGTGAGTCGGAAAAACACACCGTGTGTCTGTCACTCCGTCTCTTCGCTCGCTGCTAGCTGGTGGCTAAATGTCCCTTCCTGGTTGGTGCTTGTTGTCATTAGTATATTGTTTACCTGGACACTGAAGCTGTTGTGTTACAGCATGGCTCAATCGGGAAGCGCCTGCAGGGCTTCTCTGAACTAGTTCGGTCGCCTGTGGACTGTGAGTGCAAAACCTCTGCGGGTTGCTGATGGGAATGTCCTCCTTTTTGTTTTAAGCTGAGCTGTAGCCTCTTCATTAAATAACTACAATACTGCTGGTCTCATAGGCTACGTTTGGTGGTGATAGTAAGTCCTGCAGGCTATTTGATACGTGCATTGATATTTTTAGACCTGTCAGTCTGTTCAGGGTTCATTCTTCCAGCATTCAGTAAGTTTTTATACCAAGAAGATAAATTGTGTAAGTCATGTATCTTTGATATGTGCATTTTTTTTTTTTTTTTACTATAACTAACCTGCTGTCCAAGTGTCACCAAGTTTACAAATTGAATGTTATGCATTATGCGTTGTGTTGTATTATACCACAACGGAACCAGTAGTCTGAATTTGTTAACTTGGTTGGTGTTTTTTCAGATGACCTGTCTGAATTTGCTTCTGAGCCACTCTGCCGCGATAACAAGTGCTCAGTTTGAAAGGTGATTTACCTGGCGCCTCTAAAAGAACAACTGTGCCTCCAGTCTGGCCTCTGGGGGTTTTCACTGCCACTTGACCACCTCAGGACGGGCCCTGAAAGGACACCATTTCTCTACCTAACCTACCTCCCACCCACAAATCATGGCAGTGTCATGTCAATGGGTTGTTTTTCATATGGATTCTGAGTGAAGCAGTAAATATTAATAATAGTGATCAACAATCTCTTCACACAGATCCCTTGGGCCTCATCTTGCCACTATCAAGATACATAATGGTTAGTTTAACAGATAATCATATATTTGATGGCTTAAATGTGAGGTCAAAGTCACAGGGAAAGATAAATATGATATACCAGTTTTGATCTCTGGGTGGCAGTAACACATCAGGCATTGCCTCAGATGAGCCTGTGCATTTAAGCAGAGTGAACGCCTCAGCTCCAGGAGCTCATGAGTAAACCTTTGACACAGTACAACATGTGCCTGTAAGAAATTTTGTCGCTGGCTATCTTGTCCAGGACAGTTTGCATTTGTAGGGACTGTTGTCATAATGAGAGCATGGTGGAAGTCATCACCAACAAATGTGATTATTCTCCCTGCAGGCATCTTCAGTGCAAGTGAAATGGCCACAACATGCTCAGCTAGATCATAAAAGCATTTCTATGGTGGAGACATCTGAAACAAGTTATGCTCATGTTGTCCAATGAAGCATTATCAAAATCAATCTGGTATATCATTTATGTTATGATATACAAAAGATTTGAAACACCATATTAGGCAAATAGGTTCCTAATATATACGTGTAATTCTATCACTAACAGGACCTGTATTTATGACTTGAAAGTCTGAATGAATTGATCCATCGACAGATTAATGAACACCGCTTACAGAACTGGCTGCTGTTGCTGTAATCGTACAAGGCTGTTAATTCTGTGGGCTCCACTGTAACCTCTTTGATAATAGATAGGTAGGTAGCTAGATAAAATACTTCATCAATCCCTTGGGGAAAGTCAGAATCTTTCTGCCTACAAATAAAAAACTATGAGCTTCGAGGACTTGCTGCCTCTCTGCCAGCGCATCATCCGAATAGTAGCATTTGAAACATGTTTGAATGGCACAGTTTGGATCCTTGTTCCTCAGTCTACCGAGACTCCAGTGACACAGTAGTGACTTTGGGTCACACAGTCACACACAATAGTGATTATAGCTTAATTCATTATCCTGCACAGAGTCTTGGTCTATCATAAATGGAACACAAAAAATAGTAATGGTATGAAACTCCTGTATAAGCATGGACTGAGTTCCCTGCTTCTCACCTTGTGTTTAATCCATGCCTCGAAGTTTAAAGTTGTGAGGATAGGACACCTGGAGTGCTGTGTGGAGTCATTGGGACTAAGCTAGCGGTTGATGGTCCATGAAGGCCAACTGCTCTCTTTTCTGTTAGTAGATTTGTAATTAGTAAATGAATGTGATTATTTTCTTCAATAAGTAGAACATGAGTGACATGATTGCATTCTCCAAGTAACTTGCCCAACATTGCTGCTCTGCGGTCAAATCAGGGCTCTTTAGTACCTGTATGTGCAACAAATATACTGGCCGCAAAATGTAGAAGTACTATTTGGACACATGACAAAATCTTGTGCATTCTGACAGACGTCTAGGCTCACCTCAGAGCTGCAGGCAGAGGCAGCCAGATGTGGATATAAAACAGGGAATGGAGGCAAAAGAGCACAAGTAAAGAAGACAAGTAAAGTAGTCAAGAAAGAAGTGCTGGTGTATTCATAAATGATAAATTAATCTTTTAATGCGTTAGCCAGACAGTTATGTATGTGCTGTGAGTCCAACCCTAATCCCAACTCTGTATGGCTGACAGTAAAGGTTAACTGAGAGGTGAAAGTGAAATGCAGGATATGGAAAAGAGAAAACAGAGTAGCCAAGACAGAAAAAAGGAGTGAAGAGGGTTGGTGAAATGCTGGATCTCTTCAGGCAGGGGTTGGACATAGTGCAGCTTTAGGCAGTCTATTTTTCTTGTCAAGTCCTCAGATTCAATAACAAGATTGCACTCTCCAGCATCCACAGGTTCCTCAAGACTATCTTGAGGACAGAAGAAAGAAAAAGACCATTTGAAACCGTTTGGCAAAGCCTGGCCTGCAGAAATATGATCCTGTTGCTCTCCCAGAGTGTCTAATTCTAATTTCCTCTTTCACAAGCTCACACAAAGGGAGTGTATGTCCATCTGCGGTAAGCTTCTCCAGTGGGGAAAAAAAAGAATAGTGTGTGTAGGTGTCTGGGTCTGATGCTTGCATGTGTGCTGATTGTGTGCTGAATGTGTGCGTGTGCGCGCGTGTGTGAGTGTGTGAGATGCATTGAAAGATGTGAATACGATGTGTAAGAGAGTAAGTTACTGTGTAAGATTGAGAGAGTATGGGAAATCTGAGCTTTTGCCAGGAAAGGACAAGCTGATGGTGGATATACAACCACAGAGAGAGCGTTAGATGGAGGGAGACATGCAGTGATATTAAAAAAAGTGGGTGGAGGGGCAAAAAGTGGAATGAAATGAAATAAGGACATTTGCAAATAACATATGAATAGTTGAGGTATCTGAACATATGGGTTTCCAACTGTGGAGGACAAGTGAATGTCAAGGGGAAAATCCACTGTATAGCCGAAGTAAGAGTTTTTCCTCTGAACAACTCAGGCAGTTAAGTCACTATGAATCTGAACAACCCAAACCCAGTCCAGAACCAGAGGACAAGCTGTAGTTCATCATACTTTTAACCTCGTCCATCCAAATGAACTTTGTTTCATTGTAATGCTCACAAATGCAACATGAATTTTGCTTTATCTTTCCACTCATATATCAGGGCAGCTCCAGCATTTGTGTCTTCATCATGGAGGCCGTCTTAGCTCTTGAGGTTTTGAAGAGTCTGATTCATGTACACAAACTGAGTAAGTATGTTAGTTTATCACTCCTGGCAAATCCTGGCATTGCAAAGTAGCCATCACATGCAAATGCTGTAAACAGCAGTAAGTTGATATGTCTGATGTGTCAGCTCATAAGGAGCCTGTTGTAATGCCACCCAGTTATACATGTACAGTGCAGAATTCCTTCCAAACCTCAGTTGTTTCATAAATTATACAGCAAGCAATCCTTACATCTGCACAGCGTATTTACACATACACACAGAAAGCCATACACATCTAACAGGAGGAGGTGGATTGCAAATATTTTGAGATAGCAAGCAAATAAGAGGCTAAGGAATGCAGGAAAAGCAGAATTTCCATAAATACCAAACACAAACAGACACACTTGTCTGGTGTTCCATATAATGCTGTTCAATACTTTTTTGGTAATAGCTAAAAAACATGCCCGTAACACTATTGTATAAAACTTACCAGTACCAAAAGTTTTCACTGTATGCTGTTTTTTGTTTGTTTTTTTCAGGTATATTTCTTGTGAAATGTTTGAGAGATTTTACTCCACTTTTAAGAGAAAAACCTCAAAGCAAGGCATTGAAAAGAGTAATGGTTTAGTAAAGGTGCCAAAACTCAAATACTGTATGTATTTTTTATTGGTTTCTTTGCCAATTAATTTATTATCATTATTAAGAAAATAATGACATTTAGAATGTAATTTCGCTTTCTTAGTCCAACCAACCAGAGGAGCAAAACAATTTACTGCCCTCACATTTGAGAAGCTCACTATGTTCACCTCCACATCTGCAACACGGCAATACTTGCTCTCGTGACTACTGTAATCCTCAGATTTTTCTTTCTTTAAATATCGTGTGTGTGTGTGTTTGTGTGTGTATATACTTTTTTTTTTTTTACTTGATTTTTACAAAGTCAAACAAACACGTGCAGCGTCACTCTGAGTTGAACGAAGACTCCCAGATAGGTGACATGCCCGTCTGTGTTTGTTTTGTATCCTTACTTTCTAGCTTTTCTTTGTGTTCTTTAATAAATGAATAGTTTTCGTCCTCTCTCATCCCTCTCTCCTTCACTCGCTCTGTTTCCTGCACATGTGTGTGAGCGTGCCCGTGTGTCTATTTGTGTGTTAGTGTTAGAGAAGAGTGTCTGGCGCCCGGGGTGAAATCAGGCAGATAAAAGGCAGTGATGAGGTCTGGATCCTCAGCATCCTGACAGCTGTAGATTAAATTAAAGAACTTCTGACAAATCAAACAGATTCCTCTCTCTATCGCTCCCTCTCTTTCTCTCCAACTCTCTCACTCTCGCTCTTCACCCCTAGAGCCCTCATCAGGCGTGCTGGGTGCGGAACTTGAAACAAAATGGATTTCATCTTTAAGGGCTTGGGCAGGCTTTGAAACAGCACCAGCTGCCGGGCCGACTCGTCTGTCTTTCTTTCTCTTTTGGACTCATTGGCTCGCCTTTTTTTCCAGATACTTCAACAAACTTGAGCCATATTGTGACAGATAAAGGTAGAACATCAGTACTTCAAACCCTGACAGTAATTGAGAGATGAAATAGACACATTTTCCAGGTTCTGAGAGGCCCGCTCCGATCAACGCTTCAAACGCTCCCACTCGGGATTCCAGGGAATGGCAGAGAGCGGTGCTCGGCTCCCACTGGATCTAAATGCTGCTGTAATAAGATGTTAGTACTTTCTAATGTGGTCTATTGGCAGTTAAACCCACTCTGATATGAAAATACAAGTCAAATAGGCCCACTGCTGATCCTGGTGAAGCACACACAGGCACACTCAAAAAAATAGCTGCTGCCATCGTGAAAATGTGCCTGTCATTGAAATATTGCCCCCTAATGCGCGTGACCCTCATGTGATTGCCACTCTAACATTACACAGATTAATAATGGAAGCCTAATTCAGACACATGCTGCCTCACAAAGAGAGTACCTGACACCTGTGTCAAAAAAAGTTTTTTTTTTCTTGATACTGCTTTAGCATATCGAATCTCGTGTATCAACTGTAGCTTTTATCTTTGCATAAAGCACTTTAACTGTCGTTACAACAGTTCCACATGGTTTTCCATTGACGTCTGTTAGTGACATGGATTTAAAAATGACAAATGATGTAGTTAACACTAACTTTGTACAGTAGAAGCAGGCCAGTTACAGTTTGAGGCAGATGCATTTTGCCAACGTGGATTTCACTTTGCTGCTTGTTTGATGATGAGCAAAGAAAAAGGGCCAAAATATTTAATATTGATTAATCAGTTAAATATTTTCTTAACTAGTCACATTGTTTATAAAATATCAGCACATAGCAAAAATGACCTCTCTGACTTCCTATACCCCAAGGTGTCATCTTCTGATTCCTTGTTTTATCTGACCAGCAGCCTGAAAACAGAATATATCTTGTTTCATATTTGAGAAAGAAAAGAAGCAATTCCTCATGGTTAAGAAACTGAAATCAGAGAATGCATAGCATTTTTGCTGGAAACATTATTGAAATGAAAATAGTTGCTGATAGATTTTCTGTCAGTGGATTAATCAATTAGTTGACTAATTGTTTCACCTTTACACACTATATCACAATAAATGTGGAAGCATAAAGGCAGTCCAGGGAATCAGAAGTTGAATTACTGAATTGTTTTATTAGCTCGAAGAGTTGATATAAAAAGTATTAAAAAACAGCCTAGAAATTCATTGTTTTCCTCCGACTTCTCATCAGTAATTTCCTTAGACAGGCTGAGGAGTCCACGCATGACGCTACACAAACTCCAGCGTTCACAGAAATTAGACCACAAGAATCTTCAAGAATGTTTCCTGTCACTAGAGAGCAGTATTGGGCAGCAATAAGAGGGAATATACCATATGTGTGCGTGTGTGTGTGTGTGTGCGTGCGTGCGTGCGTGTGTGTGTGTATGGTACAGAGCGAGAGAGCAAGAAAGATAGGGCGTAAAAGAGTGTGTAGGCACAAAAAGCCCAAGCTTCAGCAGCTGGCCAAACAGACTGAGCAGGGGTTCAGCTGGATCTGTGTGTATACATGTGTGTGTGTGTGTGTGTGGGAGAGAGAGAGAGAGAGAGAGAGGAGGAGTGGTGCAGACTACTGAAGAAAGGCCTTCTTCTCACCCGAGTTCTCGGCCCTGCTGCTCAAACCAACAGAATTAATAGGCTCGTTTGCCAAGAAAAACACTCTAATCAGTGGGTTTCCTCTCATTAAAAGTTAATTAGTTTGACACGAGTTTCCTGCAGAAGAAAGTATTGGCCACTTAGAACTCATTAGAGGCAAAGGAAAACATCACACTGAGGAAAGCTGGAGGAGAGGAGAGAAAGGAGGAATGGGGCACACATGCACACATTCATACGCTGTAACATACAGTTTACAGTGAAAGACTCACAATAGCTGGCACATCTGCATTACTTTGTTATTCCAAAATGTTGGTGGCATATGTAAACATGGATGCCAACTCACATATATATATATATATATATATATATTTAGACACTGACATACACATGTGTGCATACATACATATACAGTACTGTAACCTCATCTAAAATCATGCGAGTGATCTGAAGTGTCATTCTGCGATGGTGTCAGTAACAGCGAGAAGCAGCCAGCCATACATTTCCACAACATTTACACACAAACTGTGTCTGTGATCTCTGTCCTGCTTCGCTATCTAATTTCATTAAACAATACAATACATGAAACAATAATTAATACAGTTTAAAGGAGCCCAACCGACCGCTCTCAAACAAACACACACACACTCACACACACACACCTAGGCACCTACTTCACACAACAAACAGCAGCACTCAAAGCACTCAACACAGGCAACAGCAACATCTTAGTTATTGATACCATCAATACAAATGCAAGACAAATATGAAAATAAAAATTACACAATAAAACAAAGTTATAGCTTCATCCAAAGCCAAATCTTGGAAACAAAGGACAATGGTGATGTTGAGGGAGAATCATCACTATCACTACTAACAGGCAAGCTATTTTACATATTTAAAGTCTGGTTTCCTTTGATAGTTCAAGGACCGAACTCACATCATCGTGAGGTATCGTGCTATACACATGCCAGGGTATGTCTGATGGAAAGTCCTAAACTGCTAAAATATGATACCTTCTACCACATTTGTTAACAACAAACATATTCTAATGTTTAATATGTTCAATACATGTAAATACAAGCGACACGTCACATAATAAAACATTATTTGTGTCATGAAATGATTAGAGAACGTTTGTGTGGTTAAAGAGCCAAAACCGGATCAAAAGGTGAATACTTGATTTTAACACACAAACATAAATTGTTTCTTTTTTCAGTGTTGCTAGAGACAAAAAAACCCGAACAAATGGATTTCGAAAGACCTCTGCACCACAACACAATCTTGTGCCGCCATGACTATGCCAGACTGTATCTGTTCTTTACTGTAAAAGCAAAGCAGCTTCTCAGCAGTCACTTCAATATTTCAGTCGACACATTTTCTAGAGGAAATTACAAGACTCACATTGGAGACAAAAAGGACAGGAGTCATAACAGACCTGAGAGAGGTTAGTAAAGAGGGGAGGGGGGGGGGGGGGGGGCATGAAGATAGAAGAATGTCTCCTATTAAAAATTTAGAAAAGAATAATACAGGATTTTCTTCTTATACTACAAACATATCTAACACATAAGTGCTGGGAAGAATTAAAAATATTACATCTGGTGAATCCCAGTCTCCATGGTTGAATTTAGGTCCTGCCACCCCACACTGTTAAATAAAGTTAGACACATACATACGCTTACAGAGACACATCCACTCCCACACCCTGCCCCATTTCCTCCCTTGCTCCACCTCTCCACCGCTCTCCAGTCTCACTGATCTGTCCAGCCTGCTCAGACTTCCTCTTCTTAATGAATCATGAAGTTTGACTTTTACTCCTTAATAAGCAATGTTTTGCAGAGAGCGGGTGGAAAGCGCAGAGTTTGTTTTCCTTTAATTAGCCAGGCAGGTTCCTTGGGCACGGGACTGAGTGAGTGAGGGGGCCTGAGCCCACATAGCACCATCAGACGAGGAAACGCTGAGAGGCAGCCCGCGCTGCCAGGTGGCCGTAAGATGGGCGCGGGCAGAGACTGAGACGGGGCAGGAAACATAAAGGCACAGCGCTGCGAACTGAAGAACAATGATAGGAAATGTCGTGAAGAAAACACACAAGCCAGTGGTGAACGAAGGCTGAAAAGAAGGAGGGAGAGGAGTGAAAGAAAGGCGAGGAATGAGGAGAGGAAAGAAACAGCGAGTAAAGACACAAAGACAAAATTTCGAGTTAAGAGTTAAAAAGGACAGCATGTTAAGATGAAGACAGAGGATGTGGAGAAATAGAAACACTTACAAACAATGGAAAAAAGAGAGGTAGCGGTACATGCTAGACATTAGCAGTGGTGGCAAGTAACTAAGTACATTTGCTTAAGTACTGAACTTAAGCAAATGTACTTTACTTGCTACTTCATAGGTCTATTCTACTACATTTCCAAGGAAAAGATTGTCCTCTTTACTCCATTACATTTATCAAACCAGCATTTAAAACTGTGAAATTTCACAGCAGAATCATTATCAATTACTTTTATTAGAATTGTCGTGATCAGTGCATTTACTTGCAGGAATAAAGTAAATGCATACAGATTTTTTTGAGTCAAGTTCAACTTTGGTGAATCTTGACGTGCTATTTTACTCCCTTGAATCACAAGGTGTCTCCTGAGGGTCATTTAATTCTTCTCTGTCTTAGTATAAACTATCCCAGCAGTGGTTTGCAGGCAGGTATGTGACAGGATTCGATAGTACAAATGTTTTTTGAATGAACTGTCACAACTTATTGTTCCATTTGCAACCATGCTAATAAGCTTGCTAACTGTTAGTTGCTTGCTTTTTTTCTAAGTCAAACTATATTAACAGTAAGCCACTCTCACCGGCTGTGACATTAAAACGCAGCTTACATATCAGCAATCCAACAATATAATATTCTAAGGGTCCATTTTGTCCAATGAGCACTTGTGCTTCTTCTGTTATGTAGATTGTAATTGTACACTGTCTGAGTACATCCTCCACCACTGGACACCAGTGTCTTGCATATAGACACATGCTGGCATGAAAGAAAAACCAAACCAGCCTGAGATGGTAAGTGTCAACATGCTCAGCACAATGGGACAAAGATCAGCTTGGTGTCAGAACGGCTGCAGCAGTTTCTAGTGGCAAGTTAAAGCATGAAATGCCTTGAGCAGTTTGAATTGTTGCAACTGAATACACACCAGAGGAAAATAATCAGTTGTTTATTCCAGGCCCTGAGGCTATTTTTTGTACTTAAGTATTGCTGTAATCAATTCAAAGTAATCCACAGAGCTGCCTTATGATTTTATTCTCCATGCTTGTGCGTGGGCTTGTTTTATTAGCCCACTATACATGCGGGGTTTGACAGCTTTGTGGGGACCAAGATGCTGGACCTCACAAGTTTGAATGGCTGTTTTAATGTTAGACTTAGGTTTAGGGTAAGGGTTAGGAGCTAGGGAACGCATTATGTCAGTGATAGGTCCCCAAGAATGGAGTAAAACAAGGAGGAGTGTGTGCAAGTGTTTACACCATGGAGCTGTGGGATCACAGGTATTAAACTCTCATCAGAGCGAACCTTTGTTGAGTCAATATCAGAGGCTTCACCTCAGAGCCTGACCTTTCCAGCCTGTCCCTCTCTAAAAGACCACACACACAGACACACACACACTCACACACACACACCCTACGTCCCCACGATCAATCTTCCCCCGGTCACTACGACAGCAAAGCACAAAGCCAATCACATCAACACGGCTGGGATGCCACGCTCACCCTCTGACGAAATGTCACTGGAGAGGCTATGTCAGGAGAACTCGTGCCTGTTGAGTGTGTGAGAGGGTGTGAGCGCGTGTGTGTGAAAGAGAGAGTCAGGGAGAGCAGAAGATCCAAAAGAGTCTGGTTGCAGGTAAATAGAGCTGTATTTATATGTCTATTAAAGTTTAGTTCAGTGATCCACTTACACTCTGACCCTTAACTCGTTTCGCTACAGATGACAAAGTGACCTTATTACCAGCTGGTATTTCACCAACTTTTGTATTATGAAGCAACAGAGCTGAGCTTTGTCTATTGAGATCATAATGCCGTCATGTCATGTTTCAATAAAAGATGATAATGATTGGTTAAGAGACGCACAATCAAACTATAATGTACTTTCATTAAGTCACCAGGAAATCAATTTACATCCTGCAGACTGGGGTCTTACCCTGCATGGTAATGCTTCCCAGGCACTAATTAAACAATTAGTTATCCTCCCTCTTCACTGTATACTTAAAAAAAGGACTGCGGCCAATCAAATACACGATGGAGCCTGGCCAATGCTGTGTACTGTATATTATTGCCTTACCTGGGTTACATTGTGTTTCTGTGTGAAGTGGGATGCCAAGACAAGGCTTCAGAGCCCATCTGAGTCTCACGTCCTACAGACAGCCGCCTGCGTTCTCCTGCCAAGCTCACCTGGACTGCTTCACCTGTGCTTGTGACCCAGTGGTGGAGTGCAGCTCTGTATGTGTACAGCTTTTGGCTGAATCAAAGAAAAGTGGTGCGTAACACTGGTATGTAAGAAAAAGGTTAGGGCGGTGCAGGACATACACTCACAGAATGAGAGAAGCTCAACGGTGCCGAATTGTGGCTCTTTGGCGAGCTTTTGGTGCAACGCTGAACCTCTCTTTTTGTAGTGACATATAGCATAATGATCACCACAGAGTAATGTCAAACATCTAAATTAGTCTTTGTTGTTAACGTTCTAGAGGAATTTGTGAACCCAACAGAGATCAACAATGTTAATGTGTATGTATTTGCTTGTTAGATAGGATAATTGCAGTAATTAACTCAATGATAATTCAAGCCAATGTTACTGATATAGCCCTAAATAGCACAAAGTCACGAATTTGTCTTAAATACTTAGTCTCCATGCTTAGACCCTCAATTCAGAGAAGGAACATCTTCACAAAATCAACCTTTACTGGCGAGAATGAACGAGAAACCTATGAACAAACAGACCAAAAACACAATTTTTCAGGTTGCTTGCAGATGCTGCATTTACAGAGTAGACAAAAATAACAGTTAACTATGTAGAGTAATGGGTGTGTAACTGAAGCTTATATGCTTATATGAGGAGTATGGGTCAGAGTAGAGGTCAAAGCAACTTCCAGGTGCTGCCAGGTACTGGTTGGACCTGCCCTCAAAAGCAACTATTAACTGCTATGAAGAAGTACTGATTACTAGGATAACTTACTAACTTATAGTATCATAACACAAGTTTCTGGCAAGTTTTTTAAATAGTGACGGTGCTAATGAACACACAAATCCTGTATAGCTCACACCACAGGGTTCACTAAAAACTAAAAAATCTTTATAAAAGTGTTCATTTCCACATTATTTTATGTAATGTATTTCTATTGCATTATATCATTATTTGATATTTTCGGTAATACTGCCAGCTTTATGGATTTGTTTCATGTTGTGAGATTCGACTTTTAATAATAATTAAAGAAATGATCACTATCATAACAAAAAAAAAAATCTCACACTGATAAAGGACACTCAGAATCAATAATGTTGTTATATGAATTGAAAAAGAAAAGCATCACCCATCATTATTGAAACACACAGTAAGGAAAGTGTAATATGTGTAGTGAGAAAAATATTGTTAAACTAATCTGTATAAAGAGAACAGCACTCACAATTGGTTTGGTTGAGAATAGCTCTGAGGACTGTAGGATCAATGCTGGCCGGCAGCACCTACATTTCAGACACAAGAAACATTTGCATTGTTTGATTGTGGATAAACCAAGTTTAGACATAAGAGTATTAGCCCTAAGGTTCCTCCTGTGCTCTGTGTTTTTTAAATATATATTTTTTTTGTTTAGGTCAAAGTGGGGTTATATTCGGAGAGATTGATATTCTCTATATAGAGAATGAATTATATTAACCAAACAAGAGGTCACTGGCGCTGGCTAGCATGTTGGGGCTAAGGGAGTGTCTGGAGTTGAACAGTATCAGCGTAACCTCTGCTTTAACCCCACATATGAGCACTATTGATTCATTCACTTTGAAGAGGTCCTTGAAATTGTTTCGATGAGGAACTATTGTGGCAGTCTGTTGGGGCATCGAAGGCACCGGTCCAAATGAGAATGTCTCCAAGCTGGAGACAGATAGACAGACAAAATCACAAAGGCTGAGAAAAAAAAGACAGACAGACAGACAAATGAAAAAAGGGAGAAAAAGAGTAAAAGAGCTATAAAAAAAAAAACAAAAAAACAGAGAACTCCTTGTTTCAGAAACAATGACTTTCCTGCCGATAGAAAGTGATGCCTGAGCTGTTGCAATATCCATGTCTCTGACAGAACTCAGGGCGTATCAGGCTTATTGCATTACCTGAAAAAAAGGGAAAGGGTAGAAATAATCAAAAATGCATCAGAAATAATGCACTTTTCAGACTCTATCCATCATTGTTTCGGCACCCTCGATCCTTTACGAGAAGTGAGTGAGCGGAGGGAGGGGGGCGAGGCGCTTGCTCCCGCTCCAACAGCCAAAGAGAGGGATGGGTAATTAAATTGTGTGTCGCTCTCTAAGAACTAAAATGAATGAAATAGATGAATGCTATTGCATTATGCCGCAATCGTGACCTGCAGAAAACTAATGGCAGAATAATAGTTTTAGGTACTGGCTCTATTTCTCTGATGGAGACAGCCACTTGAGTGAATATGCAACCGTACTCGCAGTCAAAACGGTTTGTCCTCCACCTCGACTATGTAATGGTCTGCCTGTCTTTCTGTCTGCAGTATGAGTCTGTCTCTCAGTCTGCTGGCCTGTTTGTCTGTATGCTTACTGCTGTCTCTCCATCCATCCAGCCATCCACCCAGCTCTCTCTCCCAAGCTGTCACGCTCTGATCGACCTGGAGTCCAAAGTGGCTGAACCGATGTAGTTTTTTGTTTCTGAAGCAAGCAGCCAAACCAGTGGTCTTTTTCGCTATTCAACATGCCTCCCAGAGATGGGGGGGCCTTGCTTTGTAGTTTGTTGACTGTAAAGAGCTGGGAAAATTGTCCTGAAATCCTGAGCAAAAAGGAGTGTAAATAAAAGATCAAACCAGGCCTGTGAGCAGAACCAGCGGCCTGGTGCTCAGTGCAATAACTCACCACGTGTCACCACAGATTAGCTTGATGCGTTCAGCCGGGGTGGAGAGAGGTAGCCAGGAGCTTTTTTTCCAGCTGCTCAGTAGTACTGTACAATCACCTGAAGAGAGATACACCATATTCTGCTGTAAAGAAATGCAGCTTATTGAAGCTTTGAAGTCTTATAAGTTACTCATCGCGGATGGCTTGTCATGCAAAGATTAAAGAAACAGAGTCTGCTCACATACTGAAGGTGTTTTCAGTTTGAAGCAGGAAGGGAAGAAAGTCTGAAAATTAGTTTTTAAGCTGCAACAAATATGAGATTTGATGAATGTTGTTACATGGCTGAAAGTTCTGTAGCTTCTACCTCACTGGTACTGTTCTGAGAGTGTTTATCGGCAAAATTTGTACGGAGTTTAATGGGGAAAAAAATGCGCGATGCTCTCTACAAGATGAATTTGCTGTCCTCATGTGGCGCCTGGCCAGAAGATGGCAGCACCCAGCTATGGTTTGGCCTCCTCTGATCTCTATTGTGTCCATCGGCCGGCTCACGGATATGCTGTGTCCAATGATAGATAGAGATGTTTCGTGGCTGCGCTCAACTACACTGTGTAGGTCACTGGGCTGATTGGGGGCCTGGTCCTCTTCACTGCTCTCTACATTCAAACACGCTGAACCAGTTAACCGCAGTATTCCTGGATCAGCCCACAAATCAACAGCTGATCAACAGAATCACTCATGACACGTCCTGGCAGTGAATACTCAACATAACTTAACAAATAGCTATCTGGGGAAATGAATGAGGAAGATGCCAGCCGCCTCTGAATACACAAGTAGACAAATATACACAAACCTTTTAAATGACTGCTCAAACTTCGCAATAGCCTTGAAGTAAAAGTTGTTGGTCCTATTGTTAGATATAGACAGCCGAGGTTTATTTCTGTTTGTATATGCTGGAGGGGGTTGTAGCTCTGCTCCTGTTGGCCCTGTTATTTGATTTCCTCTTTTACAAAGGCCACAGTCAGAGCTCATGTCAAAAGAATGCATGCAATAACAAAACAAGCTTGACTGATAAATACCCTCTTTTCAGTGTGTGTGTGTGTGTGTGTGTGTGTTAAAGTGTGTGTGTGTGTGTGTGTGTGTTTCTTCAGGGCTGCGCTGTTAGTGATCTTCCTCGAGTGCGTCTGACAGAAACAGCCTTGCACACAAAACCAAAGCAGCTTGAGACTCTTCCAACCCTCTAATGATGTTTAATGATACCTATCAGTGATGGAATACACACACACACAGTTATACACACACTCACACCCTTCAAACCCCTCCAGGAGTAGCAACACCTTGCCGACTGTGGAATTACAGACAGGCAATAATCAGGTCAGCCCGCAGGTCCTCTGGGATTGGAGGTGTTCATAAACATTCCTGCTGCTCTTTTGTGTTACTTCCTGCGGTAAAACAGCGAGGCGCTCCAGTCGAGCCGACACAGGCTAGCTAGTGCGTTGGCTCGCCCCTGGGTGCACCATCCCTGTCTCTATGTGGAGGTAGACACATACACACACACACACACACACACACACACACACACCTTCTCTGGGATATTAAAACATACTCAGGCTTCATGTAGACATATCATCAGAATATTAACCACCTTATTAGCATAAAAACCCCTCCTAGTCATCTACATCTGATTTGACATTTGGCATTGAAATCAGTACCTCGACTTAAAATAATATCTAACAGCATTATACATTTCTTTTAAAGACTGAACAAATGTGTCTGTGTGTGTGCGTGTTTGCGTGTGTGTGTGAGATATTATTTGAGTTGATACTCGGAGCCAACTACCTCCTCCTCCATGTACGAACGTTCTACAAACAGAGACCAAAAGAATACAAAGGCGTGGGTTCAGTGCATGCCTTTTTTTATTTTTTTTTTTCAAGGATGTCAGCCTCTGCTTTTCAAAGATTTGACTCTTGCTCTGCAGTCAAACAAAAACCTTTTGGTAAATTGATTAGGCTCTCAAAACTTTTCAGGTTTTTGATGCAACTCAATGCGAAAAGTTCGATATTCCCCTCGCTCACACTGCAAAGTTCACAAACATGACTTTTTTGTCTCTCTTTTGTCCCGTCACTGACCTGGGGCCTGCTGCTTGAACAGGTGCAGAGGGGGCTGTTGACTTTCTCTACCAGGTCTTTTACTGTTGAGGAAAAGAGGAGGTGCTTATGTTGTGATGGCTCCAGCTGCATGTTCTATCACAGGGACTGAACTTTTTGCAAGTTGTTACGGCCGTACATGTACCATCGTTTCATTCTCTGACAGGTGAGGACACTAGTAAGATGTTCCTTCTTGGTTTAGTCTGTGCATCCCATTTGTGCCCAACTCACCTTTCTCCATATTTTACATCACTTACATTAACTCTTTTGTTGTACCTGCTGTCATTCAACCTGTCTTGTCTCCTGCTTCAGTTGGTGGTCTCCTACAACTTCCAAAAGGCCTTCTGAAAGCATCCAGTCAAGGTGTATGAGCATGCCGCATTCAGCTATGCGGTTATATGTGCAGATAGAGGGCTAAAGCAATTAAATGTTTCAAGTATAGGCAAGTGCATTTTCCATTTGAGAAGAATTTAAAGTGAGGAATGTGCAACATTCTGATCTTTTGAGGGTATTGTCACTGAAGAAATTGATATTTCTGCCTCTTTTTGATCATTTACCTGCAAGACTGGTGTTTAAGCCAGATTCTGATGTGTAATGTTGATGTTTTAGTGTCATTTAAACAAACAACCTTTATTAGTGGGAAGGAAAACAGGCCACCACGAAACCACATAATGGACAGAGAAACACAAAAGGTGGAGTTTTTCTTTAACACTACAAAATATTCCACTTTCCTTTAGTTTCCTCATTCTTCCTGTCCTTCATCCAACCAGTTTTAACCCCCTCTCTTTGCCCTGGCTGACCTGTTCTTCCCTGTAACAGGCCGACTCAGATCCAAATACTGTCCAGACCTTGAGAGCAGCTCGGCTCTTGGTCTCAGTGTCAGCATGTCTCCAGCAGAGCTATGTAAACAGCTCAGCCACAGCACAGGGCACACTGTCAGAGCCTGATTACCCCACAACAGCCCCCAATCAAATGGAAATATGAAATAAATCACAAGTGAATAGCTCTGCTTCGAGGGTTGGCAAGGGTTTGTTGTTGTGGCCAAATCTCAGGGTCAGGTTTAATGCATCAAAATAAACAAGTCAGACCAGCTTTGTTTGTTGTGCGCACCAGACGACATAAGAAATGTTTTGTCTTTTGCTGTTTTGATGATGGAGCTGAGGGAGGAGACGTGTGGAAGCCGAATGACGAAGAGGCAGTGGTGGAAGAAGTATTCAATTACTTTACATACGTAAACGTAGCAATACCACAATATACAAATACTCCATTACAAATAAAAATCATATTTTCAAAGTTCTCTATCACCAAGATTAAGCTAATGTTTCAAAAGGAGGACTCCTGTCATGTTACTATTATATTATTGTATCTCATACACTACTATAAGATGTAATAATATAATTTGATAATATATATGTTATTGGATTATTATAACTAATAAATGTTGTGGCAAAATTGTTAGCAAAGAAGGTGAAAGCAGCATTTTAATGTAGCTGGTAGAGAATCTTTTATATACTTTAAGGCACTTAAATGTGCTGTGTAATAATGCATACTATTTTCTTTATAGTGATTGTCCAGGAGGTTTAAAATAATTAATACAGCTGTCAGATAAATGCAGACAAGGAAAAGAAAATAATTTTTGCCATATAGTGAAATACAAGGTATAAAGTAGCACAAAGTGGGGATATCCAACTAAAGTACTACCTCAGAATTATACCTAAGTACCATACTTGAGCAAATGCACTTTGTTACTTTCCACCATTGTGAAGAGGAAATTAAAAAAGTAGAAAGAAAGAGACACAATGAAAAAAGGGGAGGAAAAAAAGGAGAAAAGGAAGAAAGAAAGTCCGTGTGAAAGTACAAAACAGCGAGCCAAATGAGTAGGATTAGGGCCTAAATCTGATATTGCCTACTGTCTGTGTGGGACTGAGGCAGTGGTTGTGGTGTTAACATGATGCTGTAAGTGTGATAGCCCTGTAATAGCATGTCATTAAACTGTTATGGTTACACAGCTCAGTGCAACAGAACAGTGGGTGTACAACCTTGAACAAGGCAAGGCTCTTCAAGCTTCAGCCCAGCAACAATCTATAGGGCAGAGGGGAGTGTGTATGTGTGCATGTGTGTGCCTCATCACAGTGCCCAGTCTGATTTGTGTATTCAACATTACAGTTTAAATAAGCACAGAGTCCTTGTGCCACTTTTCAAGTATTTGATCAAAATCCAATATATCTAAGTTGAGCAGAGCTATGGCCTGCTACCCAAAGAAAATACACTGACAAACCGTGTTTCAGCTTCGAGCCTTTACACAGAAATGAAAGCACGAGAGAAGGAAAGAGATGTTGGCGATTGTAAAAAGGGGAATTTCTGATTTGCCCGTGCACAATTTTTTTTTTGTGGGTTATTTTTTTGCTGTAGCTGAATGTTTACTGTCATGACTCAAACCGCTTTTATTATTTTACCTCAAATGACCACTGAAAACATGAAGACACACACAAATTGTTGACTGAACCTAGTATGTATAACAAAAGTCTAGCATCCTGATTTGAAGAGTGTTTATAGAGCATGACCTTGCGGGCCGCGTTCTCATCTCAGTCCAAATGTGGTTACACCTCTCTTCCTCTGTGCCAGCATCTGTCTCTTTCTGACTACTTCTCCCCTCGCCACAGCTGGGTTACAAACCCTTAAAAAAAAACATCTAAATTAAAAATCTCTGTCCTGACCAATGTTATTACAATCTTTAACATGCCAGTAAACACTGATGAAGGCGAGCAGTAATGTGACCTGCATGTGGATTTATGCAGGCCTGTAAAGGCTGGCTAGCTGCTGGGTGGGTCGGTTGGTGGTGCGGGGAGACTGGGCTGTTGTCAGCCTCAACACTGGCCCTCTGATCTCTTTCTTTCTCTCTCTCTCTCTCCTCTGCTAACAAGCCCTTTCATTTCCTTTCGGAAAATCTGTTCTTCATAATATCACACACACAGAGCTGGAGTGGGAAAGTGGGAAGACGCCAAGGAGAGGCAGAGGGAGTAAAATTTAGGAAATTTTCCAGACAAAAAGACTTGATTCCTACCATATTTCCATTCCATGTGGATGTGGCTCGCTTCCAATGAGGAGGACTGGCTGTGTGTGTTGGTTAAAGATATAATTGAAGGTTCACTCTCTGGCTGTTGATGGAGTGCTACTAAACAGTACAGGCAAAGATGGGATTATACATACAGAAGCTCCACAGTATGGATGAGCTCTGTGCTGCACCACCAGAACCACAAGGCACAGAAAGAAGAATGAATGACTGAAACATCATGTGCTCAAATAAAAACTTACAGGATGATATCTGACTGGGTTAGACTGAAAATACCATCCATTGTCATCACAGTACTGTGGTATTTTTTTGTAAAGGTGGGTCTTAAAATTCTGGCAAGGGCAGCTAAAATATTAAAGAGAACACTGATTTTTATCTACTGAATATATTTTAAATTCAACAGGTCCTAATAATTAAACAGGTGTTGTGTCTTTCATAACTTCCACATCTTCCACAACAACTCAAATGACTGCCAGAAGTGATTCATTAAAGCATTTTCTGATCTGTCACCTCTGTGGTTAATGTGTGGTTTAGCCGAGTCAATTAAAACTTCCTGGTCAAGGTTGAGGGAATATTGTGGTCATGGTTAAAAGAAACCAGTGCTTACAGTTGGTAGGAGACAGGATGCAAATTGTGGCCTCTGATGTCATTGTCTCATTTATTGTTGACCCATCTACTTGTTCAGAAATCCCCACTAAGGGGTTTTATGGCAGCATAACCATGTCACACAACTTCCACCTTTGCTTCTGAGAGAGGACGGTCATTATTTGCACACACAAGCGGCTGCTTGTAGTAAAAACATGAATCTAAGTTTTAAAGCATTCATAATTTATTTTTTAGGATTTCTAGGGTAGTAGAACACACACGCCATAATAAGTAATGTCACTGAATTAAGTTGTTGTGGCAAACATGCTAGCAAAGAATAGCCTATTTAAATGTTTAGCAGACACCGAGCTACATTAGCATCCATTTGGAGTCATATTTATGTCCACCTGATATATGTAGGCTCAATATTTACTTTCTTTTATCTCCATTTGGGGCTCCACCAACTCCTAAGGGAAATACTCTGCTACCTAGCTTCTTAATGCTACATCATGTTCATCAGCTAGCTGCTAGCTTTGCTGTTTGGTGGTGGGCCTGTAGCATATAGCAGGTTTATCACAGCTTTTTGTTTACTAAAACAGCTGCCTGCTGCTGCTGAACACAACACTGATGAATGAAAGCCACATAGAGCTGAGGGGACCTGCAAAGTCTTGCGTTAAGGTTCTGTAGGTTTGTCACTATGACCAACTTCTTTCACATTATACTTAATCACGTGATCCATTTTTAATATAGAAACATAGATTAGTTCAGCTTTTAACATTTATTAAACAACGCGGACAGGTAACTGCATGTCTGCTTGGCTTGTTTGGTACTTTAGGGAGAAAAAGACTCGAAGAAGAGATTATACCCGCTGAAAGAAGGAGGTAGGATTAACGATAAGATGAATGACAAGCTTTGTGATGGCAGGAGGCAGCAGTAACTCAGTATAGAGACTAGCATTCAGCTTGACCCTCACTGATCTCTGCTGTCTATAGCACTCAGAACCAAAGAAAGCTGATTCACTTTCAAAAAACACATCACTTGTCAAAAGGAGCTGTCAGACACTAAGGTAGGAAGGCACTTCAATTAGAAGATACAAAAGTAAGCCTGTTATCCTGGATGTGACATTTCTGTTGATCTGGCATTTTTCTCCAAAAAGAGCAAGGAGACAAGAGAGACTAAAAGAGAAAAGGAAACAGAGAAAGAGGGGAGAGAGAGTAAGGCTCTACAGAAAGGGGTTACAAGAACATACTAAATAGTTTTTGTATGTTTTGCATATTTAAACCTGGGGTATAACCCATTACCTACAGCTTACCTATACTGTGCTTTACAAACCGTTACAGCAGCATGAACTGCTACCATATTTTCAAAGCAAAGATTACCTTGTTTGACTTCATGCCAGTGGAGTATGAATATCAACTTAAAAATACTTAAAATCTCCTCAAATAGTTAATCCATCACAGTGACTTTACAGAATACTGGTATTTGATTTTCAAAATGATGTTATCAGCACATGGTGCATGCGCTCAGACACTCACGATTAGGGATGTAGCAGAATAGATAATAATTATGAAGATGTAGAGGGTGGTTCTTGGATTATAAATAGTTGAAAATTATTCAAATCTCAGAAATCGGAGTTTCCCCAAAGGCACCTGTTGTCAGGAGAGAGTTGTATGCCAGTTTGATGAAAAAAAAAAAAGTTTAGCGTTCAATGTGAAGGACGACCTATTTCAATCAAGTCTCACGTCCGTAAGTTGATTTCCATGCCATACTGAAATGAATGGAAATCAGTGGCTGCACAGATGGTAGTAGATCAATGTAAATGAATGGCGTGTTTTGAAAAATGGTCATCAGTTAATGTAATATACATATATATGATGCGAATTATTGGGCTCCCACATTGTAGTCATCTACTGTATACAATAGAACTGAAGGAACCATTGAAGGAAAAGAGCAAATCCAGCCATTAGAAGAGAAAAATCTATGAATTCATATTGTTCAAGCACATTTACTCTTTTTTCTTTCCTATTTCTCTTGTGCATACCCCCTGTCTCCAAACATCTTTATTTATAGTTTATAGTTTTTCATTGGTATTTATTGGTATTGGTATGGCTTTTATGTTGTGTATGCTTTTATGCTTTTGATTGCATTGTTTCAGTTGAAGCACTTTTAATTTCATTGCACTGCTCATACAATGACAATAAAGGCATTCTATTCTATTCTATTCTATTCTATTCTATTCTATTCTATCTTCCTAACCTCTTCTTCTCTTCCTGTTACCTACTTTCATTTCCTCTACTCTCCTCCTCTTATATGTAGTTTTTCATTGCCTACTATTTTATCTGAGCTTTTCTCCTGTCTTTGTTTTTTATTCCACCTGTTCCTTTTTTCCTTCTCTCTCCTCTCTCCTCTCCTCTCCTCTCCTCTCCTCTCCTCTCCTCTCTTCCCTTGAGTTCTGTGTCGAGAGCACAACAGTAGAATTTGTTTTGCTGCCTCTCATCAGATTAGTGTTGATTTTTCTGCCGCCAAGCCGCAGTTCAGCAGAGTGGATGAACTTCTTTAACTGTTTATCAGAGGCGCATTTACACTGCACCACTCGGCGGCCCCACGGTTTGTTACCTGCCATTTACTATGAAATAAAAATCGATGAATGCTGAAATGTGATTTTATGACCCGCCATTATTGAGACCAATGATGATTTCCTGCGTAACAGGATGTGGAATGTCAGTCCCACTGGTGTGCTGTTTTAACAGTGGAAAGCTGTATTATAAAGCACTGGTGTAGCAACAGTAGTTTTCAGATTTGCTGGGATAACTGTGCTTGACATTTGTATCTAGCACATTTGTATCAATGGTGCAAAAGTTTTTTGGTCTCACGGTGGTTGTCTGGATCGATAGGTAGCAAGTCAAAGTTCAGTATCAGATCACACTATCTGTTTTTGCTGTTTGAATCAAACATCCCATAGTGACTGTGCTGTGGTCCTTACTCCTCTCAAACTCTGTCATTTACCAAACTACAAGGGGTTCTGGGTTGCCACCAATAAAAACAGTAGTTAATTTGAAGCCTCTCCACTCAAGTGGAGTTGTGCGCCAGACAATGATGACACAGTGTCCTGTCAGAGCAGTAATGACTGAGATTTACACTCTATTATTAGAGCTGGGCCCCTGTGAGCTGCCCTCGGAGACCCCTTCCTCTCTCATCCAAATCCAGCAAGAGAGAGGACAGAGACAGAGCACAGATCACAGCTAATGCACTGAATCACCAACCACAGGATAACATGCTGATAAGAGGTAAAATTACAGTGTTTGCATAAGTGTGTGTGGGTCTCTGAGTCTGTGTCTTTATCCCTCCTGTACTTCCAAGGAGCTCAGAGTAAAACGCCAGATTACAAGATGTAACTCACAAAACGCCTTCGTCACTGCTTCTCATAAGAGACCATGTGGGAGTGTGCAAAAATATCCGCAGACAAGGTGACCTAGTGTGCATGTTAACCCCTTAAACTGCTGTGAACCACTCATAACACTCCTGGCAACTCTGTAACTGGACAAGAGGAGGGGAGTAAAGAGGAGTGAGGGAGCAGGATTTAGTCAGCACAGTGCTCCAACATTGTCATTTATAATGCTCCTACTCTTGACCCACCTGTGTCTGTGCTCAACATGAAAATACTCACCAGGTTAGCATCTGATCATCACCATTTCTTAGCCTAAAATCATACTAGCAAGCATTAAGAGGCTAGATAAGATCAGAGGCCTAAGTAAGATGACACACTACACACACTGACTGGCAAACAGACACAAAGGCAGGAAGATACACTGCTGAATTTCCCATCTGTCATGCATTATCGTGCATGTTTGCACGCGCGCGCGTGCGCACACACACACACACATATACACACACAGACTCGTGCCCTCGCCCTCAAAGAGTTGTAAGCTCCGGGGACGGGGGGGGGGGGGGGTGCTGCTGCCAAAGGAGGAACAAAAGGGAGGCAAAAGGATGGGCAAAAAGGAAGACAGAGGGGAGAGCTGGGTGCGAGGAGGAGAGGAAAAGGGTCCACTATCTCGGCAGGCGGTTCAGAGCTGCCTGGCAATGTCACCATGTCATCGCCATGGGAACACAGAGCCTGCAGACTCTTTTGGACTAATAGGCAGTTGTCAAGGCAATGATAAGATAAATGCTGCGTTTGATGGAAACATAGAGCGATGGGCCTGATAGGCACCAAGAAGCCCAAACAATCAGCAGAGAGCTGCGGAGAGGGGAGAACCAGAGGGGAGGAGGTGTGGGGGGTGCAGAGCATGAGGCAGAGAGTGAGCGAGATAGAGGTGGTAGAGAGAGGCTGAGGGGAGAAACAGAGGATGGACTCCCACCGGACGGGCAACGTCAAACCTCTCTCTCCCTCTCTGTCTCTGCCGGGGTCTCTCTTTGTCTGCTGGGCCTGTTGGCTTTTTCTCTTGATTTCTTGCCTCATTCCCCTTCTTGCTATGTGACCCGCACACTAACACTTGACTGTAGAAACAATCTAAACCTGCTGCTATGTGGGTGATATGTTCATAGACACACACACACACACACACACACACACGTGTAGAGGGGAGGGGGTATGTGCTTATCTAATGCTGAGGATTGAATTCAGTTAGCCCCAGTGGGATTGGGTTAGGAGATGTCAGAAAGATAGATGGGCATCATGCTACAACACCCCAGCCCCTCTACACCCCTCAAATTGTTTTGCATGTGTGTGTGTTTATCATACATGTATGTGTTCACATAACACATCACAACACACACATCACATCTGTCTACGTGTGAATCCAAAACATTTTACAGGTCATATTTGTTTTACTATACAAACAAAACAAAAACAACATATCATATTATTTAAAAAGTAGGTGCAATATGATATCTTTTTCATATGGAATATGCACATTACTGTATATTAGATTGCAGTTAGTATCTGAAACAGTGTTAATGTACATACTGTGTAATGCTGGATTGGTACTTGTCACACTGGTCGCCCATACCAAGATTACATGTAGCACTACTAAGGATGGTGACTTTTTCTCCCAGGCCAACCTGGATGATTGATGTATCCTGGGACTGTAGTAGCTGTCGAGCGCGTCTCACTGATCTTTGTCCTGGAGGAGAGTCCGTCTGTTTGCCCCAAGGATGTCCCCTCCTGATGAAAACTAAAGGCACTTCCAGCTGTAATCTAATGTTTGATCAAAGAGAGAAGAGAAGAGAAGAGAAGAGAAGAGAAGAGAAGAGAAAAACATGACACCACAGCAGTTAACTATATGTCTCAGTGTAAATGTGTGTGCATTTAAGCATTAAAGCGCTTAAACCTCCAGCCTTTGGCATCTGATTGGGTTCTCCTGTCAGTGTTGTGGTCATGTATTGATTTGCCAACAGTCGTACAACAACACAGTCTGACTTCTCTTTCTCGGTTTTCTTTGCACTTCTGTTTCGCATGCTTGCATACACTCACACACACACAGACACAGACACAGACACACACATACAGCAGAGTCATCTGATCCTGATCTAACAAGTCATTTCAACTCTTTATGAGATCACAATTCAAGTTCAAATGCTCTGGAGCATATAAAAGCTTTACAATGTAGACATAGATTATGTGTTTCTTCTGTCTGTCTTTGTCACTCAAAAGCATGCATACACACCCAAATAGACACACACTACCTATATGGGTGTGTATAGCCCGTATGATCTTTTCTCCAGAGAGTCTGATAGAGTCTGATGCCCTGCAGTAATGGCTAGCCATACCTGGCCATAGCTGCCTTCACATGGCCTCAGGCAACTGCTTAGCAATTCCACTCTGAATACAATGGGCTGCAGGCAGGCACACACACACACACACACACACAGACACACAGAAAGCCATACACATCCAACAGACCTCTTTCAAAGCTCCTGTCCAGTAATGAATTTCCAGACCTTGGAAAGCTCCTTCTGATACACTTCAAACAGGTACTAACAAAAAAAGACAGACTACTCCTTCATCTTGCCCTACCTCCACCGTCTGCGTCTCTATCACCTCATGAAACCCAGACAAAGTGCATTTATGGATCAAGACCACCAAAACCAACGGTGTGTGCCTAAATGCATTCTTCATATCAATTTTAAGAACATGAAAACCTGAATGTTCCTCTGCAGGTCTGCGTCAACCTTTATGACTGCATATCTGCATATTCTACTTCTTGAATGCATCTTAATCCAGCTTCCTCTCTCCCCGTCTCCAGTTTAGGGATGGATTTATTTTTACTTATTTGTTGTTTGACACTGGCTACTTGTACAAAGGAGCGAGTCACAGAAAGAACAGGATCCACATATGAAGACATGCCAATCACAGGCTTAGAGAAGGCAGAGAAGAGAGAGGACAAGAGAGGTGCTACAGCAGCCTCTCCAGCCGGCATTTGAAAAGAGAATACATTTCTGTCACACTCACTTCCCGTCTGCCGGATCAGCCAGTTTGAGTCTGGGAGAGGAGACACACATAGACACATAAACTCGGATACACACACTAGGCATCTCATGAAGGTGGCAGGCATACAACAGAATATGTACTCTCATACTGTGAATGTGATTATGTCCATATTGGATGATTTTCGCACCTCATGATTTATATCTAATGGCAACATTCAGTTTCAATGCAGAATTACATGTAGTATGTCTTGCTTATATGCAGGAGACTGAAATTTGCATCCTACAATTAATGTTCACCTTTTTATTAACCTTAAAGGCAGTGACTTTCCACTTAGCCAAGTGTTTTCATTGCCAATTTTAACCAGTTTGTTTTCCATAACCACATCTTTTCCTAACCTTAAAGAAATAGTGAAGGTCTTTTGGAAAACATGTTTATTTGCCTTTTTGTCAAGAGTTAGACAAGAAGATTGATACCACTCTCACATATGTACCATAAATATAAAGCGACAGTCACCAGCTGGTTAGCTTAGCTTAGCACAAAGACTAGAAATGGGGAAGCAGGTAGCAGAAAAAACCCATCTACTTGGACCTCTAAAGTTCACAAATTAACATATATATCTTGTTAGTTTAATCCATGCAAAAACCAGAGTAGAAAACAACACGTTGTGCATCATGTGATGCACTTGTTCTTTTCCATGCACAGTAACTTCCGGTAACCAAAGAAGGGTAGTGTTTTCCCCTGTTTCTAGTCTTTGTGCTAAGCTAAGCTAACCCTCTGCTGGCTCTAGCTTCATATTTAAGGAACAGACAGCGGTGTCTGTACCATAAAGTTGTGTCAAACTTCTTGTCTAAATCTTTTTCCCAAAATGGGAAAAAACATTTTTGAATGTAATTTCGATTTTTCATCGTCAAATGTTGACAATCCTGTGTGGTGACAGAAGAGGAAGATGTCTGTGGTTTTCATTGGTTTTGGGTCATTTCTTACCCTTCACTTGCCTGAGATGGAGAGTTGAATATTGGTAACAAGGATGTGCCTGTCTGATTCTGTGTATATGAGGGCATTGTGATGTAGACTAGTGAAAATATAAAACCCTGACTTCCTGCTGTCTGCTCCATTATGGCAGCCGCGGAAACTTAATCTGCCTGAGCACTACAGCTGCCTGCCAGCCTACCTCACTCCTGTCTCCCTTTACTCCCCGTCGCTTCTTTCCTGCCGTCCTCCAACTGTTTCCTCTCTCTCTCTCAGCATCTTCCTTCTCTTACACTCCCTCATTTCTCACCAGTGTTTCTGTCATGTCATTAGTCTTTGCACACATGCACACAAACTGTGTGTTCCTTCTCTCAGTGGACACCGTATGTAACCTGCTTAGGTTTCCTGTCGGGGTGTCTTGCAGTCCCTGTTGGGAGAAAATGACAGGACGGCGAGGAATGATGAGACAGACAGATTGAGGGAGAGAAGAGGAAACAGGGGACAGGAGTAAAGGACAGGACAGAGAGGGTGAGACATTAGTGGTATGGGGTGCAGTGGGTGGCAGCCATATTTATTTTCTGTTGTAGGTGTGGTGGCCCCTATGTGATTATCTAAGGTCCCCTCTTTTTTTTTTTTTTTTTTTACCTTGACCTTGCGTGTGGAGGGTATTTTCCAGTCAGCAGAACGCTTTATCTCTGAGAGCAACAATCAATGAGGATAATTAATGATGCCTGCCGCAATGATAGCCTCAGCAGTCATTACCAGGCATTAATCCATGCAGTCAGAGGAGGGTCAAGGCTGGCCGCATCGCTCACCTAGGGGCGGGGCGCAAATTAAAATAATCTACACACCGGCCGCTCTGTCAGGCCTTTTCTGATGCATTCACCTCCGTTGGGCCATAATTAAAGATGGCCCATTGCTAGGTGGTGGGGCGCCTGGGTGACAATCCACTACGATGTCTCTTTAATATACAACACTTAGCCCGGAGGATGACACTAACAGCAATCTGCAGGAACTCATCTCACCTGCAAGTGTGGAAGGGTGGGTGGTTTTTTTTTTTTTTTTTTTTCTCTAGATGTGCTGGGACATAAATCAAACGCACAACATGCAATTTTCTAATAACGCGGCACCATCAGAAATGTGATTTAGCAGTAAATATAATTTGGTCTGGGTGTGAGACATATCAAGTGGATGTATTATCTTTGCAGTAATGCTGCGCTTAGGGAATGAAATATCACAAAGACGTGTTTTAACAGGTGATCTTTGGATAACTCTGAATACTGGAGACTGGTATAATGTCTTAATATAAGATATAACATTTGGTACTGTGATAAATGATGCTGAACAGATGATGTCTCTGCAAGAGATTCAACAGTTTATCCTGAAAATATACTGCATGTTAAACTATAAGTCAAATACAGCATTCTCACAACTGCACAAAAAAATAGATGTAGCCAATAGTGATCCAAACACATCACTCTCATCTGATCTGTTTTCTAGTAGAGAAACACAGCCCAGTAGAAATGGTATTATCCTTTCTCTTCTTCTTTATCTGCTTCTGATTGGCTGTAGCACCACATAAGGGGGAGGGAACGGCAGAGCCTCCAAGTCCCCACCTTGTTGTCAAGGACATTTACATTCACAGTTTAAAGTTTGGAGGAGAAATTCAGCTTGATTCCATAATTCATGGGTGACATTTTCATTGTACTTAAACTTTAGGGTAAAAATTGGAAATGTGAGATTTAATTTCCTGTAATGTTTAAATTACTTTTTGCTTGGCCGGCGTCCAAACGCGAGGAAGCGCCGAGGGGCAGAGAAGAGATGTTTAAGCAGAGGTTGCTCTCACTGCCAGCGGAGAAGTAGAGAGAATCTATAATAATGAAAAATGCATTTATCCTCAGCTGACATTCCTCCTTTTCTTTCCTCTGAAAAACATTGCAGTGAAAATGCATGCGTGTTAAGAGAGACAGAATAAGGTATGTGTCACATTCAACATGCACAAGCAGAGTGGAGAATAACGACATCAAAAACACAAAGTCTCTAGAGTGTCGAGTTGGAACTTATCCTGAATGATGAGGAAAGTCAAACTTGCGAGCATTAAGAAGGGCGCTTGATGATGATTGACAAGCTTTGGTTATATCTCACTCACAAGCATGATTACGCCGTCTCCATCTATCCTCCAGTCGCTCTCTCACCTTCTGCTCTGTTTGGTTAAAATGAGGAGGCGTGCAGGCGCTGCACAAGACGCCCGTGTGATTTCTATCGAGTCCTTCTCAACAAGTTAACTTCTCATATTCTTGCTTTAAATTTTCATCCTATTAAACCTATTACTGGTCAGGAAGCAGAAGGGCCTGAAAGGGTAAGGTATGAACTCCCATAGCAGTAAGCCAGAAATACTCTCACACGCAGGCTCTGGTAGTAGGAGAATGTCAGACACATAGTGCATATGCAAGGAAAACCTAGAAATATCCCCTTTCAGTAAATGTTGTGCTTGCAGTATACTGCATCTCCCCTGTAAGTATTTCTCCTGATTAATTTCAGTGACTGGAGATAAATGTTTTATGCCTATGTGGAGTAAACACTGCCAGCAGACTTCAGGAGTATGGCAGTCATGTTGACCATTTCCCAGCAGGCACCCTTGTCACTGTGACATTTATTTTTTTAGCTAACTTTCACATCACATCACTGGTGATTTAGACCAACAAATTAAACACAAGAAGAGGCATAAATCTCTTCCTTTCGGGCCAATATACACCTCCTCCAACAGTCTTTATAGTCTCATTTTTCCAAATATTGTAACTGTATACACAACTGTAGTCACAAATGAACTGACCTGAGTATTTAGATATTGCAGTAGGTCCCGTAAATACACTTTGTTCATCATTTATAATTGATCAGTAAATTCAGCAGATTTTGATTTTTTTTTTACAGCAAAAAAAACAAAAAACAAAAAACTACTACTTACAGCATTTTTCCATTCTCTTTCCCTCTTTCCATCCAATGAGGTAATGGGGAATTACAGAGATTAGTGATATGCATATAAAAGACTGTCAATCATTTGAAATTAATTCTGTAAAGCGCCTGATGATGTGATTCTTGGATTGCTGATCTTCAGACGTGAGCCGTCATTAGGCAGCAGAATATTGTTTATTGAAAGCGTCTTCTTCTGCTGACTGCATTTGAGGACAAAATGCTAAGTTTAGGTTTTCTGCTTTTCCATTTCTTTTCTGATCTTATTGGAAAATGATTGTGAGGAAGTCAGAATATAGGTGGTGCACCATTCGTTCAGTAAGAAAAACGCCTTACTGTCCTGAATGTCTCTGTCTGTACATACTGCAAATTAATCTTAGGACATTCATGTTAAATGGCACAAACAATGCAAGCTCAAAGGTCTGGAATATTGATTTCAATGGGTTTTATTTAGCAAAGTATATGCTGAGAGAGTTATGATTGATCATTTGCATGGGCTTGTGTGCTTGTCTGTGGGTTTGTGCATTGTCCTGCATATTTCTGGGCGTCTTCCTGTTTGCCCTCCTGTGTGCACCCTGGTCTTGTCATCAGGTTAGCCAGTAGGATTCCTGATATCACTGAAACCTGCCAGCCGCTTAATTAGAGCAGGCATCCAGCTGCCCTGGCTTCATTTGACTATCAGCCACCAAGCCACTTACTCCATAATTTCCTGCCTGAATTGGAGGGCTTTACTATCTCTCACCCAGGCAGATCGGAAGTTTCCCTTTATCTCCTACATAAAGCCAGTGAGCTGCGCCCAAACTAAGCAGGCCCAGCACAAGAATACATATATGATTACAAGCAGAGGGTGTGCAGTGGAGACATAGGTGAGGTTCAAACCCACAGCAAACAAAAGATAGGATAGATTTGCTGTCTGGGTGTGTGTCGTTTCAAGTCTCAAGTTTGTTTTAATTCAAGCCGTAACTTTGTGTGTTTGTGCATGCATGTGTGTATATTTTATATTACGAATGCTTGTGTGCCCTTGTCTGAGAGTGTGTACTCACTGTCGTCCACCGTGTCACACCACCTTTTAACTTTTTATGGTTTTCTCTTCATTAATTGAAAACATGACGGGGTGCTCTCGGGGCCTGATGGATGGAGCAGGAGAATTGAGAAAGCCATTAGCTTTACTGGAATCACAGCCTGTCAAGCAGTCAATACACACTGCTTTATGTGTCTGCAAGCAAAGATGGAACAATTATCCCTTTTATTAGGCAGACACCGCACGCACAGGCACACGCACGTGTGCGCACACACAGTAAATTGCAGACAAGAGGAGGGCAGCAATAACGATCAGCTAAAATCAGTCATTCATTACTGTCAAGTACACCTGACTCTCAGCTTATTAAAAAACAGGCATAATAGGAGGAAGGAGATAAAAAAAAACTTAATTAGTAAACAATTGTGATTAGTAACCTTTGAAATAAATAGACATTTTCTGACTTTGACTTTTAGAACAGTGTTATCATACATCAAATTAAACTACAAGTAACACACAGTTTGCATTTAATTTGCATGTGCTTCTGTTTCAACAAAGACAGAGTAACTGTTCAGATGTCTTTATCTACACAAACCACTCCGCATCTATTTCTCTTTACTGCAAGATTTCCAATAAGAATCTTGCTCAGTCTGGATCTGTATCAAAAAGCTGTTGCCTGTGTTTATTGGGTGTTAATGAGTGTTAATGCATGATAAACACATGCAAACACATTATGATTGGGGAGCTATGAATAACACGAACAGATATCCGGAGTGTCCCTGGCCTCCCAGTCCAGGGTCATGCCCCCTCACTGAGCAGCGCTGAGCAGCAGGAGGTCACGAGTTCACGACCCAGGGGCTGGTTTAGTAATAGCAGGACACTGCGGGCTGTCTGTGAGGGGATGGCAGGGGTTGCGATCAATACAAAAGGTACAGGAGCAGCAGCAGAGAGAAGCAGAGAGATGATGTCTTTGGGGAGATCAGCACCATCAAAATCTACAGACAGTGCAAAACAAGTACATTCACTGTATACAAAGAAACACGCAACAACTTCAGGTTCTCATACATGATCCTAGGGATTCTAGTGTAACCATCAAGATCATCAACTTATATTACAGATAATAACTTTCTGGAGGTACAACACCTCCTGGTGGAAAAGGGATTGTGTTGGTGTGTTTTCATGGGAAGGACCGTGAGAATGGAAAATCAAGACAAGAGAAAAGGAGAGAGTAAAAAAAGGAGTGTTTTTTTTTTTTTGTTTTTTTTTTATTGTACCACCTCTCTGCCATTGCTATAGAAGCGGTAGAGCACTTTACATAAGATTTATTACCTCCAAGCAGAAATATTATCTTCTGCGGGTGCCATTCATCATCCAGGCTGTGAGACGTTGTGAATGATACCACCAAATTATGTAGATCAGCCATGTCTGAGGGGACGATTCAATTTGGTAACCTTGGTAACCCCAGGTACTCCAAACACACCAGTTCCCCAACACATACCCATTTTTGGCACATCACTTAGCGAGTTCAAATACAGAAAACACACAAACACAAACACATATTCCACAGATTGGCAGATAGTATGAAAATAAAGACGTAATTAGTTTATTCCTTTGTGGCATACAGCTCGATTTGGAACAGACAGCCACACTGTTGCACAGCGTGACATGTTCCTTCATGACAATTAACATTGGCAATGTATCATTTTAAATTGATCCCATGTACACCGTCCTGCTGCCATAAGTACTCACTAATTCACCAAATGCGTATTAATCCATGTGTGAAAATAGTCCCAACAGATGCACTTTTACTCCTGTTTGCAAAAAAAAATGTTGCCCGGCTTTTTCGGAAATTACTTCTAATTTTTTTTTATCAAACAATATATTTCTGACCTGTTAAGATTTCCATCTTCAGTATCTTCAGAACAGTTGTTCCTCTCATGAAATTTGTCGACAATAACTAAATAAAGACTAACATCAGGCTTATCCTTTGAGATAATAATGATGATCAATTCCCTTTTCATTGTGTTTCGTTTCACTGAAAATGGAAAACTTTCCGGTAGGAAAGTTCTGGAAATGAAAAAAACACATATAAATATGTATCAAAGAAATGTTTTTTTCCTACTCTATAAATCTTCCTATGAGCCCCCAAATATTTCACTACCCTCCTAGGAAATGAACGTTCTTGAGATCCTGGAAAAACACTGTTTTTAGAAACTAATATAGCATCTTTGTTATAAAAAATAGCTTTTGTATAAAGCTAATACTGTATTTAACTATTTCCAGATATCTAATAGTTCAACCCATAGTTTGTTTTTTCACCTGGCCAATCTTTCAACAGTGTAAGCTGAATGAGAACTTGCTGAAAAATTATGTAATGATGCACAAATCTGGGTATAGGTTAGACAACTGGTAAAACATTCAGGCTGCAGACTTCAGTTTTTAACCTTATGTTACAACATGCTCTGTGTACCCTCTGGTGTTGGCAGTGGTCCTCCATGGTATTAAAAAGTCCCAGATACATCTCTACATGTCCCTGATCAAAAACGTCCCACATAGTGAGACACTGGCAACCTCCACATCACAAATCCCCTCTGGATACAAAGCCTTTACGTACTGTATTTATCATATATTTAATTGTTTTGACCCAGATATTACAGGGCAGTTTTCTCTGCTGTTGTTCAAAGCTTGCACAAATGTTTTGTTTAAAAATAATACAACTTGCTCTGAGCCTAGGTAGGTGTCTCGTAATTACCAATCATCTGTGAGCGTGTTCAGAAACAGGCATCTTTTCCCCCACTCACTGCCGTTTACTCCGGCGCGGAGCTGACTCAATTATGATGCAAAAGGGTGTTTTTGAAAAGCCTGGCTCATTTCTAATTAAGCCACACACTCATACCTATTTGTAGCTCATGTCCTGACATAATGCAAATGCTATGTAAATTAACTGCACTGATCTCCCGCTAGCTCCACACTCAGAGCTCCTCGGAGACTAGCAGGGCATTTAGTCATACTTTATACTAGTTTGGTTTCTCATTGGCTGAAACACAGGCAGAGACAGATATACTGATTCTTCAGTTGGGAAACAGGCAGCACTGTAGCCTCCAAACAATTCTTTTAATTGTTTTCCATCTCAAGCCTCCTCCTCCCTTTCTTTCTGCTTGTCAATATATTGATCAGTAGTGATTTGAGCTGCTTGAGTCATCCTTTCTGCCTCTGTCTCCGGATGCCTTTACAGGCTACAGCCTGCCACACCTCCAGCCTGCAGAGCAACCAGAGGGCTGTCTGCCCCCCCCCCCCCCCACCCCCCCCCCCCCAGCCCATTAACACGCTCACTCTGCTGTCACAAAACAACCATACAACGGATGGTTAGGCATCTGACTGACCGTATCTGAGAGGTTATGGCCCTAACCGTGGCTCTGCTACTGGCAGCGACATGAGGCTCTTCACCTTCACCGGCAAGATTACAGAGTCATTTCTCGTTGTGATGCTGGCTAGTGGGCTTACCGAATAGCATGTACTTTTTTTTTACCTTTCTGGCTTGTACTGTGCAGAGGGTTTGATGAGAATAGATAAGTTGATGCTGTTAAGATGTATTTTTGAGCATATTACTTAGAGGATAGACAGTGTTATGTGTTGTAGAAACTGCAAATCCCCTGAGACAATTTCATGATTTAAGGCTATGTAATGGCACAAAATAGTTTACTGTATAAGCTTCTGTATAAATAAAGTGGACTGGGCTCAACGGTTAAGGCATTTTAGTGTCAAGCTGTTAGTTTCTGTGTGGACATTTCTGTTAAAGAGAGTCATGAGGTTCAGTTTTCATTCTTGACCTTGGAAATGGCAAATTAAAAAAACAACTCCATCACCGGGTCTATTTAATAGCTGTTCAGGAGCTTTTGATCATATCACATGATCATCATCAGCAATTGGACTTTGTCCACTTGTCACGAATTTGTAAGTGATCAAATGTCTGTTTTTTTCTCAGCATTTTAAGAATTGATTTGTTTAATTAATTAAGAATTAAGTTTTAATTTGACTAATTTTGTTTTGGTTTAACACCTACAATTTTATAATTCACTTATTATTATATGATAAATCTTCTAGAGCGTTCACTGATATCATATGATCCTCATCAGCAGATGGAGTGTGCCAGTTGTCGTTAAATGTAAATGTAGGAATTCATTAAGAATTAATCAAAATAAATTAGTTTAATAAAGAACTCTTAATTAATGTCATCAATTGATACTAAAAATTTAGAATGTTATAATTTCACTACTGCAGCTACTAATGAAGATCACATGCTGGGATCAAAACCTCCAGAACAGCTTCTGAATAGACCTTGGGCTAAGCTAAAGAGTCTGACACATGCTAATAATGATCTATATTCTACAATAGCAGTAGTCAGTTACTGAGGAATTTTATATCAGTGTAAAATAACAACAATCAACAGTGTTCATCAGCAGATATTAATCAGAAGACAGTGTAATTTATTAATGCACACTTTGTGTTCGGTGGGGTAAAGGCCAAACGGCTGCATATGTTGCAGTGTTTTTCAACCAAACATTATGAAAAGAACCTTTTTCTTCCCCAGTGAACCATTTCTTTTTCAATATGAATCAGTCGTGTCGTTATTCTGGTTGTGAGCCACCCAGCATTACTCTGTGCCAGACCTTAGACAAACATGTACAGTATTTGAGATCATTTAAAATATTTGAACAGCCAGTGCCTGAATTTCTAACTGAAACTTAACAAAATGGAAAAAAAGGAAATAGAAATACAATAATAGCAATCATTAGAGTTAATCTGTCTAGGTCCAGACTTTGCTGTCCCTTGACTCGTCTGTGCCATTTCTTTGTATCTTTGTCTCTTTTTTGTTCTCTCTTTCCATATCTCTGTGTCTATGCTCAGCCCATTAATTGTGCCCGAACAGTGCCACATGCCTCAATGAAAATAAATTGCTTTTAATTTGGGCTTTCCTTTTTGCCACGGCCGGCATCACTTAATTTCATTAGCTCTGAACCTGTAGAGCGCTTTTTCAAAAGCGTCATCTCATGGACGCACTTGAAAATGAAAAGAAGCCCCCCTCCTTTTTTTTCTCTTTCCTCCTCGCTCCCTCTCTCCTCTCTCTGCGCTCCTCAATTAACAGAATCGTTTCCTTTCAACTAAAATGAATGTTATTGAAACCAATTAGCATGGACTGGAAAATCTCTCGTTAATGAGGGGAGTGTGGGTGAGTAAACAGGAATGAAAAGATGAAATTAGAGAAGAGGCTCTTCTTGTTGGCCTGGAATAATGACATGCTTAGTCGCCTAATTGTCTGGTGAAAAGCACCGCTGCGATAGTAACAGATTGCGGTGTTCATTAGGCAGCAATGGGCCACCTGCTGCTGGGGCGGCGAGCCCGCAGTCCCCATACACGTGTTTATCCCAGGGGGCACTTTTTTTTGGACACAACGCTCACTATGAAAAGCAAATGAGCTTGCCAATATGCTGCAATGTTGTGTCCTTATTGCCAAGGCACAGAAGCATGATATGTCAAATCAAATGGAATGAATGAAACCCAATAGTGTGAGGCTGAAGGGTTTCCTCTTTTTTTTTGATAATGTTTAACGGGAAATGACCTATAAAAATACACGGGTTAGCAAAACTATGTCATTTCATTATAAATCCTAAAGATGAGTGTTCTATTCATCATTTCTGTTATCATATCTCATCACAGGGCTCTTTATTGCTGCTTTTGAGGCCCAGTTTGTACAGAGTGTGAGGGTTGAGAGAGGGATAATGGGCCTCTAATTGCAGTGTGGATCAGGTTGGGAGGGGGTGGCATTCTCCCAGCATTTATCCCCCTCCATGAAATATTTAATGGCTCGCCGGGAGAAACAAACTCTACACACATTCTCTAATTCATAACCTGGAGATAGTCTTAGGCATAAGAACACAATGCATCCATACTTGATCCCTCCTCTTTGTCTCTCTCCAGCTCTGACTCGTATTATCCCTGACTACACGGAAAGGGAGAGGGGGAAAAAAAAGACAGAGAGAGGTTTAAAAGTAGCAGCTCCTAAGTGTAATGTTAATTAATTCATAATTAATTCTCGCATTAGGATAAAATGGGGAGCACATATTCTTAAGCTCAGTGGGGTCCACTGTTGCTTTGAGGCAGAGAGGAGAGTGTGGATTTTAAAGAGCTATGACCCCTCAGTGTAACAAAATAACAAAAGTCATCAGCTGCACCTTCTTTTCAAACGTTTTCCCACTTGTTTCAAAGCAGCATGAGGCTTTTGTATGTCCACACATACTTGTGTGTGTGTCTTTTTGGTGTGTGAATATTTTCGCTGTGTATAAATGTGTACATATTTGTGTGTGAATATACTATGTATCAACATTGTCATTCATGTGGTCTGGCACTCCCTGACAGACCTCCACCAGAATGCTAATAAGTCCCATTGTTGCACGTTGCACCATCTACAGCTGTTGGCCATAATTATCTTGCAGATAACTTAAAGGGTGTCAATTAAAACGCTGCTCTTTTTCACTGCCCTCTTCTATCGCCTGTGTCCCCTTCCTGCCTCCCCCTCTGCCTCTCAGGGAGTTAAGGTGAAGGTTCAGGGTGAGGATGGAGGTGGGAGAGCACGGGGCTGGGGTTGGGGGGTGGATTGCTCCAGGATGTTTTAGTAAAGCTAAATTTGTTGTGAGTAATTTGTGTTACATGTAACAATCCAATCAGAATGTCCTCCTCTAAACAGTGTGCTGATTTATTTCATGTGTTCACTCTGCTCACTCATAATCTTTAAGATTTGCTCATGAATGTCTATTAAAAAGGGCTGAGCCTGTCCCTGTGGACCCCCCTGTTAGGGGCAAGGTTTAGGTCTTCCTCTTGAAGAGGCTAAGCGTACACTAGACGCTCGCCCCACCCCGATCACACCACATACAGCCCCCCCATCATCAGCCCCAACCCCACCCTGCTCCCCTTAGCGACAGTTCAGCCTTTGAGCTGCGGGGTGCAGCTTCACAACCTCTGCCCAGCACCACAGTGCTGCACATTATCACTGAAATATTTGTCTTTGTTTACAGCTGTCTAATAATTGGCGATGTACATAAATAACCCTGGAGAGCACAGGAGCAGTGGTTTTCATGCTCCAGATCCTCAGCGCCGCTGCATGAATGCTCAGCAAACGTACATGTTTTCTGTCTGTCTGATTCAAACACCTGAGGTACCAGGAGACTGGATTAGACTTTATAGTTCATCCTAATTTGATTAAAGATGGAGTTGATTAAGCAACATTAGTTTGAAGCTCAAGTATGAGAGAAATACAATCAGAGCTGATTTCTTGTTGTGTGTTACAGTATTATGGGGTTCAACAGCTGTGACCATGACAACCAGACATGCAGCTACAGTATGGTTATGGCCTTTGTAATAGAACCACAGATTACTTTTTAAATTATATGTTTATTTTAAGGGTCTTTGGGGAGTTGAGGGCAGGAAACGGCACCTCTCTCTCTCTCTCCCCTGAGATTCCCTCTGCCGAACTGATTTACTTTGTGCACAGCAACACGCCCATTCAAGCGTCCATCTGATCAAGTGCCAGTGGCACGTGCTGGGATCCCCTTGCTCCCTGACCATACAAACACAGATGGATCATCAGCTGTGACATGACAGGATCTGCAGGGGGATACCAAAGCCGTAACATTTTTTGTTACAATGAAGAAAAGCTAAAAACAACAAAATATGATATGTACCAAGGCACTGCATTACTTTGAGCTAAATATTAATGTTAGCATGCTAACATGCTTCCAATGACAATGTTAAAAATACTGATGTTTAGCAGGTACAGGGTTTGGCATGTTCACCATCTTTCAGTATTGTGTTTGTATGCTAATATTTGTCTACAACAATAACTACAGCTGCGGCTGATATGATGGTCCTTTATTTTGCATGTATTTGGTCACAAACCATACCAACCAGTATTGCTCAAGGTAAGAAAGTAAAATTTTGACCTGCTGACGTCACTGGAGTAAAATTCAGGGGATAATCAGAGTCATTTGGTTTCATCCTCTGGAGATTTTGAATGTCTGCAGAAAATTTCATGGCCATCCATTCATAGTTCTTGAGATAATTCAGTCTCAACCAAAGCAGCGGACCAACTGACATTAACATCCTTAGAACCACTTCACTAGCACTGCTAAAGAACATGGAGGCAAAGGGGTGGCACTTGGGAAGCAGGGACGAACATGTGACAGGTGGGACACACAGGGTCCAGGAGTGGCCCATAGGTATTGATGAATGAATGAATAAGGAGTTATCGAGGAGACCATTGATTGTAAGCCAATTCAGGATTAATGGATGCCAATAGGTTGTCTTGGTTGCTGAATAGTGGATTAGGGTCAGGGGACATGGTTAGACTGAAGTAGTCCTACACTTCTTTCACCACTTCCTGCTCCTCATTCACCGCCTCCCTAAAGTAAGGCTTTTGTCTATTTATAGGTGCTGCCTGGCTATAAACAGGCCAAGTGTTGACAATCTCTATTGTGCATCACCACTGAAAAAGCCCCTTTTTGTCTCCAGCATTTGTTTTGGCAAATGCATGTTGTTTGTAGGTTCGTTCTGCCTGCAGAATACAGCTACACAGTCAAACTGAGAGGAGCTCTTCTAATTGTCTGGTATAACAGGGGTGAACATAAATAGATGGAAGGATGGGCAGGTGGATGGATAGGCTACACTGTGTGAAGAAAACCAGCATCTGAACCCATGCAGATGGGTGTGCAAGACTAAAGTTTCAGAATATCTCCTAGTTTTAAAACTTTCTCTTCCTCTGTGATTTGATAATCTAACTCTTGCTTGCTGGTTTTATAATCTGAAATTTCCTGTTTAGTTCAGTATTTCCTTCTGCTTGAGCATACGGAGTGGAGAGGAGGAAACTGGAGATTGTTGTACTGGATTTGATTAGAAGGAAGTTTGTCTTTACACACTCTCTCTTTGACCTCACAAAACAATTCTTGTCTCCATGCAGCCCTCGACCCCAATGTCACTTTCCTCAGTTGTAATTGTTGATTCTCAGTTATTATTATATATTACATTATTACTAAACTGAAATATTTTTTGTATGCATTGCCAAGAATTTTCTGTACTGACATTCATGGTTTCCCACAAGTGAATCCTGACTGACTTTTCATGTTGCTCAGGTTGCCATGCGGTTGACGTTATATTTTGGATGGATTACCATGAAAAAACATTAATTTTCCCTTTGGGATTAATTATAAAAACTCTGGCTTATGACCAAATACCTGATTAGCATGTTAGCATGCTAAATTAACATGTTAAACATTATACCTGCTAACATCAGCATGGTATCATTACCATAGTGAGCATGACAGCACACTGACTCCAACTGAAACAATTAGCTGATCAGCAGACAAATAATTAGTAGCTATGTTGGTAACTAATGAATCCTTCCAGTCATTTTTCAAGCAAACATTTTTCAAGCTTATCATTGTCAAATGAATATGTTTGGGACTTTTGGTTGAGCAAAACAAGACATTTGACACCTTAATAATTCTTGGGTATTTTATAGACTAAATGATCAATTGATTAAGCATGAAAATAATCAGAATATTAATCCATCATGAAAATAACTATTTGTTGGAGCTCTAATGTTGACATTAGCATGAGCTCAAAGTACTCTAAGTCTTGCAAATATGCATACATGGACACAAATCAATTGTGTTCAGTGGTTCGGAAATTGCATTACTTCATTCTGTCTTCTAATTATAATGGACTTTGTCTCGTCTGGTCTTAGCTTTTATAATTCCATATGTAAACTCACAATATGAATCCAAATACATATTACTGAATTATCCTGCTTCGGGAATTGTTTTTTTTTTTCTTATTTGATAATATGCAGGACTAATGTATCATGGTCCATTGATGTTTATCTGAGAACTTTACATCCAGTAGCTGAGCCATAATCTACTCCAAATACACTTTGACTCTGCTTTAACCACAAATAGGATTTGGAAAAATAACATTGTGATTAATGCATGCTAACTACATAATAGAACTTAGAAATGTAATTAACAGTAAATTCCTGCACCTAATTGGTAAAGCTCTGTTATTCATTAGATTCCACTGAGGACAAAATATGGGATATTAGATGCATATGAGAGGCATTACTTTTTTATATTAGGAACACAGCTTAAAGAGGACCATTTATTATTCATTGTCTCTGTTGTTTTCGCTCGGGATTGCAGCAGTGAATACAGCAGTTAGTGTTAACTCTACCATAAGTCTTCAAAACAGCTACGCTTTAAAGTGGGGGTGTTGCACTTGCTGAAAAGGACAAGCTGACTGATGAAGGCACAGAGATTCTGTTTGTCAGCTGAAGAAGACAAAGTGATTGATACACTGACAAATTTGATCTTTTTCTTATTCTTTCTCTTTCCCTCCCTTTATCACGTACACAACACAGAACAGAGGTAACGACATTGGGGAGAAGTGCAGAAATAAGTTTAGTTGAAAATTTATATTCAGCAGCTTGCTAAGATCTCCTCCTCCTCCCTGACCGCCACCTTGAACAGAACAGGCACGCTGCATTCTCAGTGTTAATTAGAAATACTTTTTGTACTCAGGAACTATGGAACCAAAATAATAAACTCTGGACCGACAGTAAACCAAAAACTAAATTCTCTTTTTTAGACCTTCCTGTTTGTGTTTTATTTAATATTGCACCACAGTGATGTTGAAGTAATGTGTGTTTATAGTCATTTATTTTTCTGCTTTAGTATGTACAGTAACCATGATCAAAACATCAGCCACTATAGTTTTATTTTTTCAGTTTCACTTCGTTCCTACATTGGTACTTCTTCTTTCTCATTTTCATCCATCTCAAATGTCCTCAGATGAAGCACAGAGTATTTCCCTAATTTGTGAATGAAGCTGTACACAAGTTGTTGAGTTTTGGAAACTCAATTGGAAAGTACTACCACTGGTGGGGTTTTTCTTTTAGCACCTGGAACTATCGCACACAGGAACTAAATTTACGTCCTAGTTCCTCCCGCTTGAAACACAGGTGAAGTTCCTGAGTTCCTCAAAAGGTTCTTGGTCCCCTGGGAAAGTTTCTGTGGTCTCAATGATTTGTTTAATGCCTCAGGATGGGCAAGTAAAATCACAATGAACAATTTGTGCCGACAGCCACCAAAATGCGCATTGATTCTTTACATATATATATATATATATTATATATTTAAATATAAATATAAATGAATGCCAGTTTTCATTGACCTGTGAAATTCGACATTGTGTATATTAATTTTCTTTTTATTCATTGAATTATGAGCTGCATTCATTTAATTTGGTGCATAAATGTTTTTTTTCTCTCAGAAGTTCTCATTTATTTTCCATTACTTTTGGATCATGAGTCTTTCTTTGTAAACTATCTGACATCCGAGTGTCTGTTGCTGCAGAGGCTTAAACAGAGGAGGCGGTGGGTCTTGCAATATTGTACAGAAAAGAGTGTGTGTGTGTGTGTGTGTGTGTGTGTGTATGTGTGTATTAGGGTCGTGAAGACAGATTGACCACACACTGGGGGACGGAACAAGAAAAACAACAAGAAAAATCCAAACATAGGTGACAGAAGGACTCCAGCTTTGAGGTCACGGCGGTCGGCACAAAACCCTGCTCACGAAGCCCTTCTTCTATTGTTTAATTCAGTCACCACCGACTAATATTACAATACAAATTCTCTATAAGGTTGCCCTGTACTGTGAGGAAAATATCTGCCCACCTGTTCCTTAGGTTGTCTGAATTAAAAATGTTAGTATGTAATATACAGTCTACGATGTGCAAACTTTTCCCATGCAGACGTTTTCTTGAGGAACTTGAACTGAATTTGTGAGTCAAACAAGTTTGTTTTTTAGTTTTCTGTCTTCACTCTTTGACAAAAAAAAAAAAAAATCAAAAACAAACAAAAAAAGCACAAAGATTTAGAATTTTAAGTGGGCAACAATATGCCAAATTGTGTAGCTCATCTACATTTTTGAAACAAGCAGGCTTCACCCTGGTGGCACAAGTTTATAACACACATGGCACACACACGCTGTCTCACTTCCTACGATCTTTTATCACCTGCTGCAGCAAATGTCCCATGCAGGACAAGGGCAGGACAGTGGCCTGATGGGAAAATGGGAAATGGGCTATCATCAGGCTAACAGGGAACCGCAGTCCACTAATCAGTTCAGGAAGCTGGGTGTGTGTGTCTCAGAGAGAGAAAGCATTTTTGCGTGTGTGCATGTGTGTGAGGTGGGGGTGGCCTGTAAACTCAGCGGAGCACTAATGGCAACCACGTTTTAGGGGGCGGTGGACTGCAGAGTTTAAAGCATCACTTGAACCCAACAAGGGGCCTTTCCGGGTCTGTGTGCGCTGTCGTCTGAGCGTGAGTCAGCTGGCTGTAGAGGAGGGTAAATATTTAGGTCCAGGAAAGGAAACATGTATTTCCCCTCCCTAGCTGCAGAACAATAATTCCCTCCTTCTCCTGCTCTCTGTGTCTGCCTCTCAGAATAGCAGTAATTATCACACTTCCCTGCATTCATGTGAGGACCTCATTGTCCCGGCAGCTAGCCGTCAGGCCCAACGTCAAAGAAAAAAAGTGTTATCAGTTCAGTCATTTGACTGTGTATATGTTGCTATTCATTATCCCAGTATAGTACTGTAAGTTTGGTTGGATCACACTCTGTAGTTTTCAAATGCATATCTGAAAGCAGCTTGTCCTCAGACTGATACTCTACCCAGAACCATGAATATTTTTATTTTCAAACCCAACCTGGTGGACTGGAAAAGTTTAATGTCAGATGTTTTATACTTCACAGAAATTCATGCTGAATCCATGTCCATTACGGTGGATTTAACATTTTAACAAGTAACAACAGAAAACTGAAAGAGCTAAGTAAACTGGACATGACTCAAAACTGAAAAAGTAATGACATTACTGTAACGTACCATTGTGTTTGAGTTGAAACATTTTAATTAATACAGTTTAAAATCAAAAATTTGCCTTAGAAGGCTTTGCAACATTCAGTACCATCTGTCCTTAAACCTATGATTTGGAGGAGGAAAACTAAAAGACAGACATGCAACAGATGTGATATGTACAGAGCAGACGGAGTAAAAAATAAAAATAAAACAGAGTAATAGAAGAAGAAAAACCCTTCAATTAGTCATGTCCCACAGAACTCTCAACTCCTTAGACCATGTGAATCTTGAAATAGTAGGAAAACTTAAAAATCATTAAATCCCAGTTTTGTGGTTTTGTTTACACAACAAAAGCTCATTTATTGTCACTTGTTGTTAGTTTCATCCCGTCGGTTGTGGTCAGTTTGAGTTCATGTTCGCTACATTGGATTCCATTACTTATACTTCACACTAAACAGCAAAAACATAATTTGGTAGATTTGATCTTTTATTTTGTCTTTTTAAGAAAGAAAGAAAAAAGCCTTCAGTTAGCAAACTCTTACAAATTTCTCATATCTTCCAGGACCGTTTAACTCCTTAATAACTGAGAAAAACATAGATTACAAATATGATAAGTTTTAATTAAACTACATTTGAAACTATAATCCATCACACTACTTATCACTAAACCGTTTAAAAAGTTATCTTGATGCATTATTTAGAAAGAGGAAAAGAAAAAGAGCTACACAGTGTTACGAGGTGCAAGTCCTGGTCCTTTTCCCAGACAGCTGTGCAACATGAGGTGGTCCACACACACACACACACACACACACACACACACACACACACACACACCATCCCTTTTCCAACTGTTGGGGTCACATAATAAATAGATGCTAGAGAAAAGTATACAATAGCACACAAACCATGAGAGATAATGTCATTATAGAGTAGAGGCCTCACTTCTGCTGATATTATCATTGTTACTTAAACAGCTGATTGTTTATGAAAGAAGACACTTGATAGTTGTATGTGAGGAATAAAAAAATCAATACTATGTGCTGCCAAAGGAGGTTGTTAAGACAGAAAAAGCATCCAGTTTTGAATAAAATCCCCCCCCCCCCCCCCCCCCAATACACACACACACACACACACACACCCCAACCTCTCTCCATAACAATCTGCACCCTGATTGGAACGCCAATATCACTCACTAACGGGAGAGATGAGAGAGTGGCCAATAAATGATCAGAATTAAGGCGGGTTTGATGTGACTGAACCAATCAACACAAGCCGATGGGAAGCCGGGACAGATTGTGGGGCTGTGACAGGATCAGAGCAAGTGCACAGGACGTGTGTATGAGATGCTGTCACTCAAACACACACACACACACGCACATAGACGTTAGTGTCTAAAAGATACTTGACTCTGACAAGCTGATAAATCAACATTATAAAGCTATACTGTCTCCTTGTCCGAATACACACACACACACACACACACACACTTCACAGGAAAATATCATCTTATTTACAATAACCTGACACCTCACTGTGGTGAAAATGGTATTAGATTCTTGATGACAAATAAAAAGAGTGAGGAAGAGAGGTAGAGGATGATGGGAATGTTGGGATGGGGGTTTTCTTTGGGAAGCTGCATTTTTTAGTATGCATGTTGATCCTGTTAGGCTGAAATGCAATAACAGATTCATAGGTCCGCTCCACAGGAGGAAAGACCCTCCCAACTCTTTCTGACTACCTTCTATTTATCATCCACACATAGACTGTCGCTGGGAAGAATATATTGCTTTAAAAAGTCGCTGCTGTAATAGCATTGATCTAATTTCCATAAATTTTCATCGGGAATTTGATATTTTCTTCATCGGTGAACAACATAAACTATTTAAAGAGGATGCTGGTGTGGCAAACTTTTCCTCCCGTCCTTAAATTTGCTTTTGGATATTCCCTTGTGATGGATACCATCAGCGTAGGAGGGATTCACATATTGGGCAGCTAGCGTTGCATGCACTGGGGTACACACACACACACAGACCACAGCTAAAGTAAGCTTCATCACTACATCCATGACCCTGATTCATAAATCATTTAGATTCACTGTCAGGTCTAACTCTTCTCAAAGACTAACAACCTGTTCATTAAACAGTACTGATACATCCCCAGTTTCTTTTCCAAGCACATAAGTTACAACTACATGACCTACTTAACCTTATTGTGTCTGTATTTCATGTAACCACACACATACACATACACACTAGATAGTCATAACATGAGATGCCTCTTACAGATGCCACTAAAATAACCCACATCAGTGTTTTCTGATCTGGCAGAAGTTGCGACTGCTGCAAAAATCATCCAGCCACTGTGGCTAAGGTTGTGGTAAAGGTTTGATTATGATTAGGCAAATTCACCTCAGTTAAAGTGTGGGGAAAGACTATGGTCATGGTTAACACTGTGAAACATTTAGCAGCTAGAGACACATATTTCCCTCAGGAGATGGTGGAGACCAAAAACAGAGCTCCAAGTGGAGTGATGTTAAACTGATGAGGGCCAGAGACACGACTCTAAATGAATGCTAATTTCATCCATATCTGGCTAATGTGTAAATTGGCAACTATTTCCTAACATATCAACGATATAAGGTTTGATTCCACTGTGCCAGTTGACCAAAACAATCAATAATTGCAGGTTTAAGTATACGGGGAACCTTTTTGCTAAGGATAGTGAAACCCTGATTGAGTGGTCGTGGTTAAAAAAACCAACACTGACTATTGGTAGGAGATGGGATCTGAACTGTGGTCTCCAGTGTCAAAGACCTCAACCTCCTCCGATGATTTGTGGTGCAATAAGGCTGTGTTTAGAAAGCCAACAGTAATGCATGAAAAAGCACAGCCCCTTCATTTATTTCAATCAGACCATTACATTGGTACAGCAGGAGCTAATCAAATATATGAAAGCACACTTTTGGTAGATAACTTTCAAACGTGAACACTGTAGTTCTACTGTGCAATCATAGCCATGGAGGATAAAACCCCCTCTGCTGTGGTAACTTTCCAGAGTTTAGAAATTCTCTCTTATTAACCACTGTACTGTGTTGTGGCATCTGATAAGCCTCCAAACTCCTGGATCTGTTTCTCAAACTGAGACTTTCCTTGATCTTTTTGTTTTGGTACGTGTGGTACGTACCCCCCTCTTCCTTTATGTTGAATCTATTTGCATTATCTCCGAGCAGTGCACATCATTTCTTCGTTTGGTGTCTGATGAATGATTATTTGGCATAATAAGCACACATTATGTGATGAGAATTAGATCTATGAAGCAGCGTGTAGACTGGTGTTTGAAACAATAGCTGCATTAAGCGTGACTGGTCAGATGTAGATAGTAAACGCCATCAGCACAGTATGAAGAGAGCAGAGAACAGTAGAGCAGGACCGTATTGTATCGCAATCAAAGACCTCAGTCCCAGAGAATGTCATTATCTCCCTACAAGCATCTATGTCCAGATGGCCCCCAACCTGCTGCTACCTCCGACAACAACAGGCTCTGTTTGTGTTAGGGCATTCTCACACTGCATTGGCTTGTGTGTGCATTGTGTGAATAAATCAAGACATATTTTGACCACCGTCAAAAAAATAGTCAAAATTAGATTGTCTTTCGGTGATACAGAAAAGTCAACAAACCGTGGCATGTTTCCAGAGATGTGAGATGCTGCAGAAGAATTTGACCAGCACTGGAGAGAAGGGACCACATTCCACCCAGTCTGGCATCTCCACACTTGGTTGTCGGGTTCGAAATTGATTTTAGGATTTTAATGCAGACTTTCAAGGGTCATTAAGGCCCTGCTCCTGGCTACCCCGCTGACATTTTAACCACTTATGAGCCAAAACTCAGCTACAGATCCTCAGGCAGGGCTCTCTTGGCTGCTCCCAATTCTAGGCTAAGGACAAAAGGTGAGGGGTTTCACTGTCAGACCTTCCAAACTGGTTCAGGCTGAGTAAATCAGCATTATGCATTACTGTACTTATAAAAGTTGACTTTTTGATCAGTTGACCTTTATCTGCTTCTTTAAATAGCTCTTTTGTTAAAACTGTTTTGACAATTTTGAGAAAATGTTGTGAAAATTTATTGGAAAAAAACTGCCTTGGGAGGAGAGAGACATTTGAGCGCAGGTTAATCCTTTCCTGTCAATACAGATTTATATTTTAATATTCCATATTATTCTGTCTCTCTCTCTATCTCTATCTCTATGTCTCTCTCTCTCTCTCTCTCTCTCTCTCTATCTATCTCTCTCCATTTTTGTCCTTGATGCAGTTTATGGGCTGTAACAGGGCAGGATGTGGTAAACTGGATAAGGAAGAAATTTGCTGAGTCACTTAACCATGCAGGTGAAAATACAATGTGAGGAGATAAATGGATGAGGCTTGGGTGAAATGGGAGTGAATAAGTGCAGAAGATGCAGAGCTTTAGGGTGACACTGAAAATGAGGAGTAAAGACATGACGGATGATGATGACATGATTAAGACTTGACTCCATATATACATCAGTTCACATGACTTAATGTGTGAAGGCAAAAACAAGTGAATACCTGAAACAACTTGGACAGCAGCTGGAAGGTTTGCATTGCCTTATTAGATCTGTGCATTAAAAGGACGTTATCACACCTATTTAAAAAAAAAACAAAAAAAAAACACTAGCAACAGCTTTGGAAAGAAAATGTTGAAATGTTAATGGTCGCCACTCAGGTACTTTCAAGATGTGCAACTCACTTACCGTTTGGTTAGTGACTTGCCCTCAAGGACTTCAGATTTGACCAGAGACTTAATCTAAAAAGATTTGAGACTTAACTTCGACTTGTCTCGATTGACTTGAGACTTGACGTGGTGAGGAAAGAGACAGTACACAAGTTAGAGCGGAGGCAGTAGATGATGTACGAGACACTGGGTGACACATTAGGTGGTGTTTTTGAGAGGTGAAGGTGAGACAGTAAGGGTGAGGGAGTAGGCATACAGAGGCATGAAGGGTCTGACTGAGACAGGGTGGGAGGGGGTGATTCAGGCAGCAGGTGAGCGTGTGCCACCAGGGGGATTCATCTGTCCTGGGTTCAGACAGGGCCTCATTAGTGAGCAGTGAATTACACTCCAGACACGTCTTTATGTAGACTAATCATATTACAGCTAGCACGCTCAGCTTCACCCCAGGGGGAGACGGAGGGAGGAGGAGGAGGGGGAGGCGGCGGCGGTTGAGGTTGGAGAACTTTACAATCTGATTTGTCCGGGAGAACTCAATGTAATCTAGCACCTCTGACTGACACCGTTTTATCTATCTGTCCGTCCACCGGGCTGCGTGCGTCACATGACTCCTCCCCTGCTCGGCGGCTCACTCCATCTCCCTCTCTACCTCTTCAGCGCACATCCACCCTGCAAACTCTCTCTCATCCCTTCCCCTCGCTTGTTTTCTCTACTCCCCCACCACCAAACACCACCCTCCACCTCTGTCTTTCTCCCACCTCTCTCACCCACCCACACTTTCCCTCCAAGCCAGTGCATCCCTGCCCCCACGTTGTCAGTTCTGACAAGCTGCTTTAATGGGCGATGTGGCGCGTGCCTCTGACCACTGAGCACAGTCATTAACCTTCACTGGCATAATTGAATTCAAGGTTGATTGCTCGTGACCCTCCCCCCTGCCGAGGTCCCTCTCAATGTACATATTCATTACAGGGCCCCGGCTCTAAATGGATTGCACAGGGAAAGCTGTAGCAATCATCCAGGCCGCTCGGCGGGGGCAGCGGCACGCTGCTTGGGGGCCGCGAGGGGGCCGAGGACAGAGCAATGGGAGGAGGAAAAAAAGGGGAGGGGCACTAATTGCATGCTAGAGGAAGAGGATCAGATTATGAAAAGAGTGAGAGAATGAAGATGGATCCCCGTGACACTGTCAAATTAAGGGCAAGCCTTGTAACGCGCAGAGACACCGAAATGTACAGTGGCACCCGCTACACCAGAGGAAGAGGGGAGATTGGGGGAGGAGATGAAGATGGAGGGAGGAAAGAAAGAGCGAGAAATAAGAGATGAGAGAGAGGCCACCAAGGCTAAGAGAGAATTGAATGTAGGAGAATGAAGTGATACAGACACACACACACATACACACACACACACACACACACACACTCTCTTTCTCTCAGGCTGGTTTCAGTGTGAAGAAGAGCATATATCACATCACCCCAACACCACCATTACACCCCCCCCACCCAGTCCTCCCCCAAACACCACCACCACCACCAGCCGCCACCCCAAGCCAGCAGGTCTCTAACTCTCCCCTCTCTAATAGCTGTCAGATTACTATCAGCCAAACAAGACATCCAGCCCCCCCCCCCCCCCCCCCCCCCCCCCGCCCCCCCCACTCCCACTCCCCTTTTCTCCCTCCCTCCCACCCCACTGCCATCTTCCACATTACCCTCTGGTCGTCCTCTTCCTCCCCTGTTTCATTCTCTTCTCCCATTCAGTAACACCACCTCCTGTGCTCTTCCACCCTGTAGCAGCTACCCATCACCTCCTCCTCCTCCTGTTGAGCTACACCTCCACTATCTTAGCCTAAAGGCGACCCACCTCAGCTGTGAGAGGGCAAAAGAGGCTTTAAAGACCTAAAAAGGGAACAGAGGGGGAGCGAGGAATGTAAATACAGAAATCCATCTGTAGAACTAATGTAATCTTTCGATCTAATGTTCACACATTGACTCTTTACAAAACAAGATGTCGTTTTTCAATTCTCTCTTATGCTGTTTGATCATCTTATTTGTGCACATGATTGCAAACAGCCTTTTGAGCTCTGCCACTCTGGTATATTTTTTTTGGTACACCTTTTCTCATTAGGGACCCTTTATGAAGGCTGTTTAAAGTTGTGACTGATGGCTTATTACTGGTCAATATATTATTTACCAGAGCTGTAAAGATCAGTTATATGTGATTTTAATTGATTCTCTCATATTTTACATTCCTTACTGATTCCTGTTTTTATTTTTATTTTTTCCTGTTTTATAACTATTTGTATTGTCTAATTTGATTGTCCTTTTATTCACCCTTATTTTATTGTACTATTCCATTTCTTATTGTAAAGAACTTTGAGCTACATCTCTTGTATGAAAAGTGCTCTATAAATAAAGTTTATTATTATTATAATTATTGTTGTCGTCATTGTCGTCATCGTCGTCGTCGCCGCCGCCGCCGTTGTCATTGTCATTGTCGTTGTCGTTGATGTTGTTAATAAGAACCAATTTTTGGTCACCTGTTGTGAAAAATGGCATGACTCCCTCACACCCTAGTATTTATAACTGCAGACATGAAGGCTTATTGGGAAGTGAGAAACCCACAAGAATTTTCTTAGTTAGACTTACAGTAGTAAGTCAATATTAAAGGGCCATGAAATTTGATACAAACAGTCATGGTCCGAAGATCCTAATGACTCTGGTTATCCCCTAAACTTTCCTCAAGTGGGCAAAGTTTTCATTTTTTCATTGGAATAGTTTGACTTTAGATGTTCACACATCTACCAGATGGTTTGGAACAAAATGTTGCAAATATATCTATGGTTCAATCATTGGGTCGAAATTTTGTATTTGTGCAATACTTTGGTTTATGAGCATACTTGCAAAAGTCATAACTTTCCCATCAGCCTCAGCTGTACTTTGTGTTTTTTGCCAATTAGCAAGGCAAGGCAAGTTTATTTATATAACACCATTCAGACACAAGGCGATTCAAGGTGCTTAACAGAGGCATGGAAATACATTGAAAAATAGAACATTAAGATAAAAAATTTAAGTAAATGTAAAATGTGAATGAGATGGATAACATGGTAAACATTGCACATGTGAAACATGAGTTTGTTAGCATTGTCACTGTGAGCATGTTAGCAAGCTGATGGTAGCATTCATCTCAAAGCATCCCTGTGCCTAAGTATAGACTCTATACTAGACTCTTTATCCTCCAGGCCTTCCTCAGAAGGTAACTGGTCAAACTGTCCATTGGAGCAGTTTTCATATGAACTAAAGACCTAAAAAGAGAATAAATACCAGTCATAAAGATTTTTCCACTTGACCAACCCAAAAGTTGGTCTTTCTATTGCCCAATAACTAATCTAGAAAGTATTAGATAAAGATGATTTATTAACCATCAATAAGGGAATCACTTACAATCTAACCCGTTAAAAGGATGAGTTATTTGAAATGAGTTCTGTTCTTTATGTAAACGGAGTTCTGAGTTTGCCCTTTTGTTGGCCTTTTGCACCGCTACTGTCGTCTGGCCGGAAACCTCTCCGCCCTTACAGACAGCCAGCGGTCCACAGAGAGTCATCCAACTGTCAGTGCTCTGTACTGTTCCAGCCTCGTGCATGTTGGCTGTGTGTGTGAGCTGTCCGAGCGTGTGTGTGCATGTATGTACGTGTGTGTGTGTGTGTGTGTGTGTGTGTGTGTGTGTGTACTCATGCACGTATGATCGTCTTTTATCCCCCTCATCATCACTAACAGGGTTTCCCAGGCTCTGGCCAGGAGAGTGTGGGTCACAGGGCAGGAATCAAACAGCAGAACAATGGAGAGTTTCCTCCACTTAACCTCCTAATGGGCTCTCAATGGCTCCCCTGGCTCCCTCCAAACTATCAGCCACTGGATTCACTTACCTCAGTGCACCAACCAGGGTCTGTGTGGGGGGTCTGAGTGGTGTAGTCGTGGCGTACTGCTTAGAAAGTGTGCATTGTGTGTGTGCTTGTGCGTGTGCGTGCGTGAGACAGAAAACCAGACCACAGACAGACAGACAGACAGAAACACTGAGGAGGTCCAACTGTTTCTGATGAGCTATGTGTTTTCTGTGTAATGGCATGCGGGAGGTGGATGGGAGATCTGGAAGTCTCACATTCTCACAGCCACCTACTCATCGAGCTCACATAAAGCGTACGACCCGTGTTAGCCAGCGAAACACACGTCCTCAGGTGTGCGCTTGTAGTGCCGTGCGCCCCCGCTGACCGATATAGATGTCAGCATATGTGAGTGCATAAGACTTTGCGTTGAGCTACTCAGCTCTGCTAGTTACACTTCAATAATTACTTTCAGCGTGTGCTCCATCCCCGAGCACCTCGCAGCCCCCAAATCTGCAAAGACAAGTGGCCTCATTTATTTCCGTGGAGGAAATAATTTAGCAGTGTCGGTGCGCTAACGAGCTAGAGCGGAGGGATTCCTAATTAGATTCACTTTGTTTGTGTCATTTTAATTACGTTGTGGTCCCCAGCAGTGGAGCCACCAGTGATCCTCCGTGTCTCTTAGCTCCGCTGCCATGCACGCTGCCGCAGCGGGTCCCGGCAGAGCTTTACAAAAACCAACAAACTGAACTCTCCTTCCTGTCAACCAAGGCTGTGACAGGCCGCGAGGATATGTTAATTTGTTGATTCTGAGCATGTTTGGCTGGTGTGTCACTTTAATCTCCAAACAACGCCACAAAGGTCACGGTCTTCTGATGCAAACAAACACACCCTTTCTAAACTTTTTTGGTGATGAATCATTATTTATTGCTGTAAATGAAAGGCATGGGGGACAGCTTTTCCCGCCTGTGTAGTCTTAAGCGGTGTTTATGTTCTGCTTTTGAAGGGAAAGCTTCACTAAACCGAACCACTTTGAGGTTCCTTTTGAAGTATTCCCCTAAGACACGGTTGCTAATTATTTGGTGTTTCATGATGAATTCAGCTCAGTTCATTAGACTGTTTTAACTGATGTTGCTGTCTTAGATCCTGTCTGCCTCAGCGCGCACACTGAACCATTTAGATAATTGAGTGATTAATTGATACCTAATGATCAGCACAGACCTTATGTTCCACTTTCATTCCAAACTTGAAAATGTATTACCAAGTTATTACCTGCAACTTGCTCGTGTTTTCAGCAGAGACTGATGTGAAGTATTCGAGTAAGTTTTCTGCAGCCATCAGATGTGTGATATGAGGGTTTTTTCCTTATGTGGAGGCCTCAGATGCATGATGCGTAGCGGAGTTTTGATTTCTATCTGTCTCTAAAGACTTGAGGAAATAAAATTAGAGAAAGAGAAGGAGACATGAGGAGGAGAAAGGAAACCAGAGAGAAGAGAAAACAGAACAGCGAAAGAAAGAAAGTGAAAGAGAGAGAAAGAGGAACCCTTGAGGTGTTGCGGCATCCCATCAGTGGTGTTGTTCGTGAGGTTTCATCCCATCTGTCCCATGTTGTGTGATAGTGATCAGTCTTCAGGGACCCACCTCCACAGATGAGGTCAGGCCTTACCTGTCAATCACACTGGGTCTGGTCTGCTGGGGTCACCTCAGGCAGGGTATCCCAAACCCCCAGACCTCCAAATTGGAAAGACTTTTGGATGAAGAGAAGCCTAAATAAGAAATTGGCCGAGCAATGCATTGTGTTAACCAACAAAGTTACAAATTATTCAATGAAACTATTAATTAATCTTGCTTCAAGGATATTCCCCAGAGCGCAGTGATGGAATGACACACTGGTTTGTTGGCAGGCAACATTTGAAATCTGATCATCCAGTGAAAACAGTATTAAATAAAACACTGTAGTCTTATGTCTCTGTGGAAATGGTAAAGGTTATCGTTTCAAAGTGTGTACAACTATTTAGTGAAATTCTGCCCTGTGAAACTGAGTGAAAACACAGATAATTGCATCCTTTAAAAATATAATGATTTAAATAGCAAAGGTGTCATGTCATGGATATTTTCTGAGTAGTGAATGCGTCATTATGAAATTGGCCTAAGCCTTTTTTAATATAAGTGGCATTATACATGTTAAATCATATGGTTTTAGTAGTGTGAGACTGACTCTGTATCAGTAAATATGTTTATTGACTTTCTGGTGGAGAGTTAAGACTGGTACCACTCGCAGCTGTTAAGTCTGTAGCAAAATAGAAGTGTAAAAGAAAACATTTGCGGCTATGTGACAGTGACAATTGTGCACTTTAGTTTAAATAAATATAACATGTTGATTAGTGAGCTGCAGAGGTGGTGGTAGGTCAGTGTTGTTATCTTTGGATAAAGCCAGGGTAGCTGTTTCCCCCTGTTTCCAGTGTTTGAGCTAAGCTAACTGGCTGCCGGCTGAAGCCTCACATTTAACACATCAATATGAGCGATATTGATCATCTCATCTACTGTAACTCTCTGTCAGAAGGCAAAGCATATTTCCCAAATTATCAAACTTTCCCAGTGGTTTAAACCACTGCTGCGTGTGTGTGTGTGTGCCTGCATGTCTGTGTGTGTCTACTAAAACTAACACAGCTGATGAGCTGTATAAACATCTGAGCTGATCCTAGATATCTTTTTGTCCATGAACAACATTTGAGTCTGTAGGACAATGCCTGCACAGAGGCTACACAGCTGTGTGTACACACACACGCTGAGGTTCATCGCCACAGGGTCATCACAGCTTTACATAGGCCAGAAACGCTGTACAACAGGAAGGCAGTAGCTCCACACCAGGGAAATGTTAATGTTCCTACTGTTCCTTGGATTGACTTCTTCCCTCATTTTGTCACTCGGTGTGTTCAGCGACTTACACCAGTTGTCTTGTTTTTCTCTCACTGAGATGCAAGCGGTATATTGTAATGTGTGTGTGTCACCACTGATTACCATGCTGCATAATGCAAACTCATGAGTGTAAAGCAGTCCGTCTGTGATCGTGAGCTCTGAGTCGGGACTAAAATGCAATCTGTGGGTTATATGTACAAAGCCTGTATGTTATGTTTTGTTACATGCTTGTGTATTTTGTGGAAAATGCACAACCAAACACATATACACATTCTGTTTTGATGGGCTGGCTGTTTTACAACATGGGCCATTTGGATTTACCAGAGAGAATAGTGTTTCCACTCTCTGAAGCTTGTGCTCTCTCCCTCTGAACAGATAATACTGAGCTGACCTAATGGAAACAACTGCTCACCTTTAAACTCCTTACCAGCAATACACATCGTGACTAAGGTCAAGCTTTTTTTTTATCTCAATAATGATGCAAGAAATGTCTGTCTTTAGCATGATGATGCATTTTTAATGTGAGTGAAACAATTTCATAAGGTCTGAAAGATGTCTGAAACCCTTTAGGACTATGTAACCCAATTAGTAAGAAAGCTCACTTAGTGAAATCTGCAAAATGTGAGGTTTGCACATAAAAGTCAGTGACATGTAGCTAATGGATAAATCACGTTAAAGGCAGGGCTGCAACAAATGTTTTTTTTTTAATTTTATTTGTTGTCTACAAACTCTAAAAAACATCTAAAGAAATCCTCACAGTTGAGAGCATATAATTGGCCTTGCTTGATAAATGAGGATTAATTGGTCATCAAACTAGCTGGCACTTAATTTCCTGTCGATCAACTAAAATTTGTCACTAAATTAGTCAATGAAACCACAAATTGATTGATTAATGAATTAACTAATTATTTTGGTAGGAATAAAAATCTACTAGATTTAACAACCAACTAATGACAAAAACAGATATTTTTATTTATTTACACTTTACTTTCCACTTTCTTATTTATGTCACTGTTTGTTTGTTTTTTACCAGACCAAAAATGGAAAAGTATTATATGTAGAACCTTTTTATTTGAAATAATAATGTGTGTTTTTAAAGAATAATGTGTAATTCAGCAACATACATAGAACATCATGTGTTATTTCATTATCAGCCCATAGTTACAATTGATGCAGACTAGACTCATGTTTGAGAACACTATTGATTATCTTATAAGAGCTGGTATAAGTGAGGGCTGGCTGAAGGCTTAATGACTCTCGTGAATAAATCACCCTGAACAAAGGTGGATGCTGGATAAGATCTGATTGAGGACAGTTTTCTTGTGCATTGCTATTGGAAATTGTGAATAAAATACACGATCAAATACAACTGTAACAGCTTTTAAATGATTTTGTGAGCAAACAACACTGTTGTGAGAGCAGCGTTGGTCTATTTTAATCAAAACTTCACAGGGGAGAATGGGTGAAGGATCTAAATGTCTAAAAATCTGTCATTTTGACGACTGTGATATTTGTATAATTAAAAAGGAGAGGGTATCATCTACCCCATATATGATGTGACTGCTGCATTGATGAAATTATCTATCTTGAAATAAATTAATATGTTTATCAGGTACAGAGGACATTTTAATAACTCACCTGTCAAAAGTACCCGATTATGTCTGGGAAACTGGCAGCTGATAATTACCCACAATTCATGCCAGAGGTTTGAATCTTTGCAAAAGAAAATTGATGAAACACAATCTAAATTGGGTACAGGAATCCATTCCAAGTTCTGATGGGAAAAGGCCTATGTAAGGTGGATAAATGAAAAAGATTCTTGGGTTAGATTTACATAACCATAAGAGCTCTTACAAGCTCGGTTTCGTTCATTTAACCGTCACTCTTAAGTTACACAGTTGCTCTCTTTATGTGATCCATTAGGAACTGTTTTTTTTTTTTTCTCCAGAGAATGACCTCACACACACACACACACTCACACACACACACACACACACATATATATACACACAAATGCTCCAGCTGGACTGATAGGAGTCTGTCTCATATTCAAACCACCTGGATGTGGATGTGGAAGGCCACATGCTAAGTGCAGCCTCAGGTCTGTATATCTTATTGTCGTCTCACTATCAGGTTAATGCTGCCTTGTCCTAATTGATCTCACTTAATGCATCCTGTGGTTGTTTCTAGAGAACTAAATGGGAGCCCAAACCCACTCCCACTGTCTCACATATTCAAACATGAACATGCGTACACCAGGCGTACGGTGACTCAATGTGACATCACTCTTCCTGTCACTGAATGCTGTTTTTTGACACCGAATGTGAACCGTTGAGCCAAACATAAAATGCCCATACAATTTAGACTGTAGTGTTTGAAAGATGAGATGTCACAAAATATTTAGCTAATAGGTTACTGCAGTCACTCACACAAAAACATGAGAAAAAAAAAAGGACTTTTTTTGACACATTATTCCAAGCCTGTTACCATCATTGCTAACTTTGTAGTCACACCAAATAAATTGTAAATGTTCTGAATTACTTATATAAATCATTTCACAAATTTAAAGTGGTTTCTTTAAAGGAATGGTTAAAACACTTGGGGAAGTAAGCTTATTTGTTTTCATGCCAAGAGTTAAGTAAGAAGGCTGATGCCACTCTCATGCGGGTATGCTAAATGTGAAGATAAAGCCATGCAGCATTTTAGTATAGTTTAGCATAAAGAGTGTCCACAGGTAACAGTGCTTACCAGAACCTCAAGGCTCACTAAAACATGTTATGTCTTGTTTGTGTTACATACAAAAACCAAAGAACGTCAGGCAAATGTGGGGAAATGAACAAAAATTGATCGTCCAGTCCAGATAGTCTCGCTTAAAAAGGGGTTCTCCCTTTTTGTATGAACATTATCTCATCATAAAGCAGCCACTTTCCAGCGAAGTTTTCCAGTGAGTGCTGGGATGGATATGTTCAGAGCTCTGCATATGGTGGACAGCTGGACCTTTGGCTAGAGACAAGCCAGCAGAGGAGAGGCATGGCAGGCGGCAGAGTTTTTAATCTGTCTGTCTGTGTCTCCTCTCTGTCATTAACCCCGCGCCCTGACAGCCTGCTCCCTGTGACACTGACCTGCTTCACCTAATGAGCTACCAATTACTACAAATTAGGCGAGAGAGAGGCCACTGCTATCATCCACTCCACACACTCTTCTCAACTCGTCCGTGGGATTTGGATGTAGCGAGATGCTCAGGTAGAATAAATAACAAGGCAGGGGTAAAAACAAGAACGCAAAAAAAAAAAAAACAGTGACAGTGATGTTCAGAGAGGAAGCTGTTAACATTGTGCATGTGCTACTGTGCTGTGCGTATGTGTTGCCGTGCACATACACTGTGTCCTGAGTGCACCTGCTCCTGCTGTGCGGTGTGTGCATGTGTGTGTGAGTGTGTACGCCCACATAGTTGGTCTTTAACCTTGCACACCTGGCTACACTGAGAGACCAGCTTCTCTCTGGCCCATCTCGATGTTTATTCATTTATTTATGGGAAGCCTGGAAATCATCGCCCTTGTCTTGGTCTCCTGTGGCAGCGAGGGAAGGCAGCCCAAATTTATGCATGGCAGCAGAAATTAATTAGGCATCAATTAACTCATGCTAATGTGTATGCATTGAATTTTTTTAAGAGCCCGCCTGTTAACTAATTTGTAAAAACTGTTTCACAGAAACGTCAACAGTCGGGAACAGACAGTGTCTTGTAGGCTATTTTCTTATACACAGAGAAAAATATGAAATCAGAGTGGAATAGAGAAAAGCCTTGAGATGTTAATAAACAAAGCTGGAGGAGGAGGAGAATGTGGCCTGCAGAGGTCACAGCGCTGCAGCCTGCTTCTCCACTTCATTTAACTGTGTCCCTGGCCTGGAATGGCCTGCAAGCTCCACATACAGACAGACACACACACACACACACAAGCACAAACTCACACATTCATAGAAAGATGGAGAGAGTGAGATGGAGGGAGAGGAAGGGGAAGTGAGGCGTTTATTTGTTGCTTCGCTCTTAACAGGCTGCTGGTTCAGCAGGGAACCCCCAAAGGTAGAGTTCAGAGAAAGCGTGTGTGTGTGTGTGTGTGTGTTTGTGTGTGTGTGTGTGTGTGTGTGTGTGTGTGTGTGTGTGTGTTTTGAGCCCTCTGTTTCAGTGCTTTTCTTTTGCCAGGAGGTTTCCAACAGCTCTTGTGTTAGTAGTTTGCTAGTCGCTTCAACAGCAGAGAACTGGTTGTCTGGTTTATAGAGAAAACTCAAGGGGTCAGGCAACTTGCATAATATACATTTATGTACAGTATATATGGAGCATGTAGAGAGTTAAAGACAGAGTTGAACATATTATATCCTTTTTTTTCCACAAACTTTTCAGAACAAGCACAGTTGTATCTTTCTTTGGCTCGTTTCTTTGTAAACAGTAGAAGTATCTGGGCAACAAGAGAACAGGACTGAAAAATATAGACGAGCACAGGCCAGAGCAAAATGTTACGTGAAATAAAATCCTGCATCCAGCATCAAGTAACATGCCCTGTGTCATCTGACTGCTGATATATGTGATGGTTATCTAGCTATCTTGCTGTGTTCTGTTAACCTTACCCTGCTCACTGTGAGGACTCTTAGCAGCATACAGACAGCTTGATCAATAGGTCAGGGTGCTGACAGCAGTCCTCGGGGTGCTGGTAGAGGAAGAGACTGGGTAGGTTGAGGAAGGGGGTAGTTAAGGGTGATCATGTATCCTACACACACCAGAAGCACCTTAGCAGGATGAACAGAAGCCACAAAACACTCACTTAACAGATAACCCTAACCCCAACCGCTTACCCTGAGCTCGTAGTTACTGCTGTCCTACCTTGATGGCAAAACCTGAACCAACGGGCTTACAAAAGGTCACAGGAAAACTATGAGATTTTCTTTTTCTGCTCGGTAATTTCATCCTCCTCAACCACATAATGATTACCACGATAGACTGCGTATAGGGTTGTTATGTGTATGTTCTATCTGTTCTGTATCCAAAGACTTATATTGTTTGTCCTCGGCCATCGACAGTTTGCATTTCATCCTCTGTGATCCGTCTGTAATTACTAGACACAGACAGCCTACCTTGAATTATTCCTACTTGTGTGTTATTACACAGCCTGAGCATCCACCCTGTCCTCGTGCCCGTCTGCATGACAGACAAATAAAGTCCAGCACACAGGAGATGCCGGGACAGATAACCCCACATTTACATTCAGACGGAGCTTTTGACAAAGCCTTAGAAACAGGCTCCTCCATCAGCGGGCTGGCTGCACAGCCCCAGCTTGCCTTCTCCTCTCCTCTCCTTACAGCCATGATCTTGAGAAGGAGCTTTAAATTGGAAATTATTACACATTAAACCCTCTGCGCGCAGGCCAGGATCGAACTGGATCAATATCTTGCCCAGCACAATAAATCAGATGCTTTCTCTCCCCTTCTATCTTTTCCCCTTTGCTTTTTCAAGTGGCTATAGGCCACTGCTCCGCTGGAACATATTTAAATTTTCTTGTAACAAATTAATTCCAACATTTTCTCTTGATTGAATTAGGGCAAGTGCTGGTGCTGTCACAAGTGTTTGGGCTGCTCCTGGGGAGAGACAAATTGCCAGGCCTGGACACGGGTAACAAGCGGTGGTGTTGAGTCGCTGATAATCTCCCCACTAATTCTCCATTACAGCAAAATGAGGCCATAAATCTTCCTGACAGCTGATCGATGTAAACATTGTTTCCCCCATGATTGCCAGCTCTCCCAGCGGAGCTACTGTCCGCTCACAATCCACTGAAATTACTCCCGCACCAGCCCTCCCTCCCTTCCTCTCCTCCTTGGAACTGGTGTGTGCGCGCGTTGGACTGGCCTGGCGGGGAAACCAAAGTCACTGCTGTCCTGTCGAGGGAAGAGGTGGCCATCTAATTTTAGCTCAAAGCTTGCTAAACAAATGGAAAATATTAATCAAAATGTCTCCTGTTTAACCACTGGCGCAAGCAATGCTTTACAGGGGAATGATTGCTCTACCATTATGCGGTCACATGGTGTTGCAGGTTGAATGAAATGAAAAAGACTTTTGAGAAATGAAGGGAATAAGAAATAGAAGGTAAAACATGCCGTCAAACAATGATTTCTTTTCTGAGCAATCACTCCTCCTCCTTCTTCGGTGTGTGTAATGGCATTAGGCAGAGTAAACGGCAGTGAAAGATTGACTTGTCAAACAGTCAAAGCACAAGCCTCGTTATCAGCGTGTTCACTGTCTGATAATATTCTACACCATTATTAAAATCCAATATGCATGCAATTACAGAGACAGGGATGCTGTTAAAATGGGACATCTGGCTGTAATCACAGACAGAAAAGGCCATTTTAAGACATGCCACTTTAAGAAACCTGTTAAAATGGCATGTTTAAAACATTTTGGATTCTTATTTTATTATACCAGAGGGTATACTGTTGTGGGCAGATGCCGACTGCTTCGTTTTTTATTTTTCTTTATCTTATTATCTTCTTGATCTTTGTCATTTCTCAAAAGTTATTCCTGCATGTCGGTATCTGTGCTCTGAAATCTTGCTTCTGGCATGATTTTCTGTCTGTGCGTCTGCTCCTGATTGGCTGGTTATTTACCACATGTGTCTTTTCTTTCTGTTCAAACTGACTGAGAGAGGTGTTTAGTCAACTTTATGGTAATTTTGGACAATGTAGTTTGTGGTGTTTTTGAACTGGGAAAAGGTGTTTCTATTATTTACCCCTGTTGATATAAATGGGGTGGATAAAATGGGTCAAACACACCCCTCACTATACTTTAATACAGTTTAACAGGACAGCGTCCAAAATTCACATAAAGTTGAATCAGTGCTTCTCCACTTCATGTTGATAGCATTAATCTCATGACTGTTGTATTACAGTTTAAGATACATACTAAAAAACTCAATGTAGCACCAACACATTACTGGGGTTAACTTTAACCATTACCAATGGGATGTTCTGACCCAATGTTAATGTTACTTTTTATATTACTATGGGGTTTTTGACAACAAGCTCAAGATTTCCATTAAAATGAGCTACAAATTTATTTAGCTGTACAAAATGATGTGTATATGGCATTCAACATAGCAAATACATCATATTTAGAATCAGAACCAAATAGTGACTTAGATAGAGACAGATTATAACATTTCAACACTATATGAATTAGTTTGGGTAAATTACCCACAGTAATATATATTTTTAAAAAAAACAGTGGGTCGGAACTACCTTCTGTCTTGGGTTTTATTGGTTTTCTGCCAGTGACTACTGGGTAAAGTTAACTCAGCCATATTTATCTAAATACGTCCAATTTCAATATTCAGTACAAGAAGTAGTGTGCCAGCTATGTAAGGGTGACAAGGTCAGGGTGGGGGCACCACAATTAGTGTCCATGTTTTTTAATCAGCCATTACCATGATATTTCCCTGACTTTAAACCTGCAGTAGCTGAAGCTGTCAGTTGACCACAACATTGACTTATCATCATCTTTTCAGCTGATATGGCAAACATTACACATCTAGAAGATACAGAGATACCTTAGCATTCACTCAGTGTTAGCTCTGTTATTGCTCTTTACTGACTCCAGAGGTGAATATCTGGCTCTTTAGCTGCAAAATGCTCTACTATGTTCACCAGCTGGTCGCAAATTCTCTCTGTCTGATGTTTCGTGCTGATCAGGTGCTGTACAGTTGGTTTTTAGAGCATTTTCACTGAAAACATCTGACTGCTACAGCTGAAGACAATGCTATGAGGGCTTTTAGAGTGAACCTAAACAGCAGACGGATAAACAATGAGCTGAAACTCGCTGTAAAGCAGAGGTGAGCTGTAGAGTCAGATGATAATTATCGACAGGTTTACCACTCCTTTCACATCACTTTGTTTTTACATTGTCATTTGATGCTTTGTTATGATTCAAATCTTGTGGTTTTAACAAAGCGTTTTAGTTTCCTGAGCATAACCATAAATAAATCAAAATTTATTTGCCATGACCGTGATGTTTCCTGAACCTGAACCATGCTGTGGTCGTATTGAGATACTGAAGAAAGTGAAAATTTGGTATTTTTGTTTTTTTCAGAATTCTATAATATCCTGTCTGGAAATAGTGTAGGTCTGCCTTGGTGCATGAGGCAAAATGATCCAAACCAAGTTTTACATTCTTCCAGGTAACACTCACACAGATTCCCTCTTCTGTCTATCCATTCAATCCACTCTGGCTCCCTGTGTGGGACCAGTTATGAGTCCTGTGACCACGGAGCACCCAGGGGGTCTGTGCAACAGACTAGGAGATGTCCTGCAGTGGCTCTAAAGGTTACTCAGGCCAACACTCCATTGCACTTGGTCCCTGTCTGGCTCTGTCACTGGCATTATGACTTCATCACCCCCGTGAGGAGAGGAAGAGAGAGAAAGAAAAACAGTTTGCACTCATCCGTCAATGTCCATCTCAAATTACAGCTCAACCAATCACCAGCGAGGATCAATAGGGAGCGGTTGGGCAGGTTGAGTGGGGGGGGGGGTCGGGTGGATGGTGCAATGGAGGTCTAAAGAGAGGAAGGGAGGGTCTGAAGATGCCCGCTGAAAGACAGAAGAATAACTGATCAATACGGAAGGATGGATTTTGTCATTTTGAAAAGGGCTGTCAGTGGGTCGTTCACTCCCACCTGCTCAGAGCTATATCCTCCAACTCAGGCTGTGGATGACACATCAGTCCATCACATCGCATTGGCCCAATCCTTCTTCACCTCTGCCTCGTTCACTACTCTCACACAGTTAGCATAAATCATAACTTTAGAGATAATGACACTCAGAGAGAGCAGGTATTATTTTCATTGGCTACCCATTTGCATAAATCAATGGTACACCTTCAAAGGGCAATCTCGAACAATGATCTGTCTCCGCACGGTTGTAATTGCAAAGCGATTTCATTATATCGTTTCATCCTACGCCTCCTCCACATTCCAGGTCGCAATGTGTGTTAAGCCTGACCCCTGCACTCCTCCGTGCACGAGGAGAGGAATATACACTGCCAGTGCCAGGCTGATGAGAGCAGAGTGTGTACGCTGGGTGATTAACTCAATAAGAAACAAAGATCTCCTTCATTGGGATGCTCTCTGCTGTAATGGTTGTTTGATTGGAAGTCAGTGGCTGTATTGACAGGTGAAGTGGACTGATTAATGGAGGTTTAAGCCAGTAAGGATAACAGTCCTTCACATGGCTTATTTAACTCTAAAAGAGTGACTGATGGTCCGCTGCAGGGGTGTCGTCTAAATCACTCCCTACTGAAGCCTCTAAGCACAGTAATGGGGCCATTTATGCACATCCCTTCAGGAAACATTGATTTGGTGGATTTTAATACAACCCTCTGCTTAGTTTTGTTCTCAGCGTGTGAATGTTACAACTCGCACTTGAAGCTAATTATAACTAGATAATGAGAACCATGAAAATGTTCGATATTCAATCTTAAGGTCAGAACAGTTTTTAATTCTAATAGTTTAAATAATAGGGGATACATTTTCCCAAAGGCACCAAGAAACTCAATACCAGAAGAAATATGCTTTCAACAAGAAGTAATTACTTTCTGGGTGGTAATTAATAACCTTAATGGTAACCCTGGGTCAAGAATGCATTGCTACTTTTAATTTATACGTTAAAAGTTATTTTAAGTGCTACAAAGTAGTACAAAGCACTTCCACTATAGGACCGCTGTACCTTATAGCTAGCAGCGGACAAGCTGTCTGTTACAGTCAGTTGCATACTGCCTTATGCTAATGATTTGACCTAAGGTGCAGAGTTTTAAAGTAAAGCCAGAGCAGTAAAAGGAAAATGGTTCTAGTCAAAACAAAGCGTGCAGAAGAACTGAATGAATATAGAGTATCAGTATTATATCTGTCATGAAGGTCAAAGGTGACTTGTTTGGGGCTTGGTTGAAGCTCTGGTTTCAATTCAGTGGATCAGAATAGCTCAAATTGACACCAAGACCCATCTGCCCACTGAATTAATCCTCCACTCTCTTCCATTTGGCCATTTTTTGTTTTCTTTATCAGCTCCATCCATTTCTTTATTCATTCGGTTGACTTTTGAAAGGGGAGAGGTGACATGTCCTGGGGCATCTGTGTGTTTTTTTTTTAAAATCCAGCGATTTCAAGTGCAACATTTGCAGACTGCAGGGTCACTGGCAGTTATATTTTCCCTCTCCCTCTTCCCTCTCTCTGCCAGTGAAATCGATCGTTTGTTTGTAAGGAGCTCAAACAGCGGGAGAAGGATTCAGGGCTCTGCTGGCAACGCGAGCAGAACAGAAATGCTGCTGGGGAAAGGCAAGCAGAAGGCAAAAAGGCAGAAAACCTCCCCACTCTCACCGTCACTGCACATGACCTTGGGGCCAGAGCGAGCTAGCGAGCGGGCAGGCGGAGGAACCGCCCAGCAAGCTCTGCTGCACGCACAGAGGAATTTGGAAGGCAGAGTGGAGTGTAGGTCTGTGAGCCCTAGCCCTCTGCTTAAGTGAGTGCAAATTAACTGAAATAAAACTTTTAAAGGTCAATATAAATTTGATTTGTTGTCTGCATACTAAACCCTAATCACATTAGAACAAAGTTCCCCTGCTCTTTGAAAAGGCTGCTCTGTTATGTTAATCTATTTGGCTGTTAAACATGAAGGGCAAGCAACAGGTGAGGAGCCTTTATGTGTGTCTGTGGCCCTGCTAATAGAGAGAGACCATCGTGAAACACAGACAGTAGTCGACAGTAGCTGACACTGGCTATCAAACAAACAGCACAGAGAAGATGTCTGCCAAGGAAACAGCCTCTGGTGAGAAACGCAGAATGAAGGAAAACGGGGAGAACAGAGCGATAGCAAGAGAGGATGACAGAATGACACACAGGGGACAGAAATGTTTGTTTTTGTGTGAGCCTGCCTGTGTGTGCAGCATACATGCCTGCCCTACTGTGCGTATACTCTCTGTCTCTTGCTCTTGCTCTGTTATAGCCGTCTCAGTGGCAACTGAGGTGGTGGAGCCCCACAGGGGTCAGCCATGTAAGGAACATAAAAGGCCAATTTAATTTAGCACGTCCGCGGCTACAAAGTATTTTAATTCCGACAGCTGTGACTGAGGAGTTAATATTTGACTTGTCAGAAGTGGGGCCGGGGCCAGTGAATCATTGTAATTCTCATTAAGAGGCTCTCCCCCAGCAGCACCCTAATGCAGAATAATGAAAGTCAAGACGGAGTGAGCTTCTAATGCCAGTTGAGGCCTATCTTTTAATATTCCCCTCTTGATGGATTAGGGAAGCGGGAAATTCATCTTGGATCATAGGGCCTAATTTAATAAGGGATCATTCCAGGAGTATTGCATTTTATAATAATGTCATTTAAAGTGTCGTCTTCCATTTTTACTGTCCCATATGTATGCTTATATAATGGTGCCGGAGGGATGTGTTTTTACAGAGCTCGGCTCTCTTCTGTGTCCACACACCCCCTCCAGACCACACTACACTGTCTCTCTGTGGTCTGCAGGCTCTCAATTCGGGTTTTCATTTCACATTTTGGTCATAGAGCCAATTGAGTGAGCAGTTATGAGAAGTTCAGTTACTCCAGCATGTTGGTGTTTCCCCAAATTATTTCTAATAGTATTTAGGGAAAATCACTGTGATATGAGTGTTTGGATTGTAAATATCACCCATAGGAAATATTATAAAGATACATTACATTTGCTCCATGACAAGCTTCTAAAACCTACTCTCAGAGAGGCAGTGCTATATTTATCCAACCCACTCACAAAAGAAAAATGGATTTTAGGGAATAAATTAAACAAATGTGACTAATATGAAGAAGTGTTGACGTTAGCAGCAGCACAAAGCTCACAATTATACCTTGTAAAGCCTTATATGAGTGAAAAATGCTGGATGTTAGTGGGAAAAGCTTCTGTGAATGCATTTCTATTTTTATGTACATGCAAAGCTTAACAGAAAAACAATCACAATATAATCTTTGTCATTTAGAATTTCCAATTTTGCACATGTAAGATGTCTCAAACCAAGTTACTGCAAAAAAAGATTACAGTAATGCTTTTATAAGCAGTGGTGCAGCTCTGTACTGTATATGCGGTGCCCAGAATATCATATTTCTTATGTTTTCCCATATAACCCACCACCACATATGGACCAATAACATAATTATGTTTTTTAGTACTGTCTTCAAGAGCTAGGAGACAGCTGTGTATCTGTCCAGTAGTCTCAACCAATAGAGACAACTAACTGACTCCTGCTCTCATGAAATAATCACTCACTTAAAAACAAAAAATAGGCTGTGGTAGCAAAATCTGTTAGATCTAAATACCTCATAATGAACCTTAAATCTAGTTTTGTTTTACTTTATACCTGCAGACATTATATTATAGTGGGAATTACCACTGCAGTGTTTATCATTTAACTTCTACCTGAGAGTTAGATGACAAGATTGACACTTGTGTCTGTCCTTCAAATATGAAGCTAGCACCTGGTTAGCATGAGTTAGCACAAAGGCTGGAAATGGGGAAATGGCTAACCTGTCTCTTTCTAAAGGTATCAAAATATACCTGGCACCAACCTCTATACAAAAAAATGGAAAGTAACAATGTCATTTTTGGGGGGTTGTATGCCAGACTATTTCTTCTTCTGTTGGAGAGCTTAACCAAACAAGATATAACATGTTAATTGATGAGCTTTAGAGGTGCTGGTAGACTGATTTTATCACCTTTGGACAGAGCACTCTAGCCATTTTGCCCTGTTTTCAGGCTATGTGCTAAGCTAAGCTAACTGGCTGCTTGCAATAGCTGTACGCAGACATGAGTGGCATTAGTCCTCTCCTGTAACTGTCCACCAGAAAGCAAACAAGAGTATTTCCCAATCTGTCAAACTTTTTCTTTAAGACACTGCTTTGTCACAACCAGCACCTCCCACCTGCCGTTGTGTGTAAAATGGGGACAAACGATGACATTCATCTAAAAATATAATGCAACAACACCACAAACTAGTGCCTGAAAAAATTTGCATTAGATTTAAGTCAACATCCCTCTCATGGTCTCAGTTAAACATAAAAAACTAATTGAGGAAATGTTTTTAGTAGTTAGTGGTAACAGTGCTGAAAACAGAAAAGAAAACCAGAACGCGGACTTTTCCTGAGTCATGAGGAAGTTGCCATGAGCCCTTGCAGGTCTGTGAATCTACATTACATTTCAGTTGCAGTGTGTTGCATTAAACAAGACTTTCTGGCATGGGTTAGACTTAAACCAACTCCCTTCCTCAGTTTCTCTTAGGTGGTCCTACAAGAGCCCTTCCAGCTCACAGTGTGTTACATGTGACCCTTTAAAAGGGTCCCTGTCATCATTAAGATAAGAGGCAGTCTCTCAAACATGCTTTAGTTCAACAAAGTGCTTCCTCTTTGGCACACTCATGTCTTTGGCACCTCCGTCTAGCTTCTCCAACATACTCCTCTCCTTATCTGCTCTGCTCATATCGCTGCCCTTGTCCTCCTAACTCTGCTTTATGTAGGACTTTCCCTCCACCCGCGCCCCGCCTCCACATTCCACGCTCTTTAGTCCAGTGAAGTCCAAATTCAATGTCACTCCGTCAGTCAGCTAAACAATTTCGGAAAGGATTCAGGTCGCAATGTTAAATCTAGTTTATGAATATCACTGCCAGTTGAGAGATATAGTTGTTTTCAATCAGCTTGCTTCCTTCCTCTCCATAACACAGTCAGTTATCTGCCACAGCAAGTGTCAGCTATTTTAGGATGCTTGCGATATTCATTCTCAATACATGTGTCACTTCCTTGAATTTATTTCCATTGCAAAACAATAAGGGAGGGACATTTTTGTTCATCTCACACACTGTTGTCCAGTATTTTTCTGGTGTCAAACTTTCAAAGATTCCCTCTTACAGAAGCAAAATGGCTCTCCGTTCTTCCTGAGTCTGCGTTCTAGTCACTGAGGAAACCACTAAATAAATACGCCTTAAATTGCACTGACAAATTCTAACAGTCAGTTTCTTTGTTTAGTTTATATCAAGAGGAATGATATAAAACAAGAGTGTGCGAAACTCAGCGAGACAGCGAGAGAGAGAGAGAGAGAGAGACGGTCACACACTGAGAAGTAGTTATATCTCAGGAGGGAGGTAGTGTGAGTGTGGGCTAACTTGCGAGATCTATTTTTACATCCCATTTCAGAATGAGATAGTGTCCGTCTCTCACACCCCCCGCTGTGCAGGAAGCTAATGCAGGCCTATTTAATTAGACGTTGGCAGATTGTTGAGCCAACACTGTAATCCAATAGAACGTCGCACCACTATGGGGTCCTGTCTCCTCCGATGCCTCCTTGGCCTCATAATGCAGCGCAGTCAGCTCTTCGCATTTTGTCTGCCCTTCTCTCAGCCTGTGACATCAATTTTCATTAGCCTGCATTAAAACAAGATGCATTCTTCCCACCAGTGACTCACACAGCCCACTCAACCTACTGCTCCCAGTTGAACTTGACATGGGCCCGCGCCATTATACATTACCTTTCATGCTCACGCTTATTAGCCTATAATACGACATGTGTACATGTGTGCGTGTGTTTGTGTGTGGCGCTTGTATGTATTTATCTTCCAGCTCAGGGACAGCAACTTGCATGCACTCACCTAAGGAGTAAATTACCATAGCAATACAGCTGTCAATACTGCTGTATCAATGAGAGGACACAAGTGGCAGGATCAATGAAAACATCTGAATAAGATGCCCTGGATGACAGACACTTTCCTGCTTTAAAATTCTATTACATCTAAAGCGCTTGACCTCTTGCTCCCATATTCTACTGCCTCAAAGACTTATTAATATACAGCAAGGTACTTAGGATAGGTAAACTTTACTTTTCATGGATAATGCTTTAGCTTTAGGGAGGATGCAGTTAGTGTTTTCAAAATGACACAGTCCTATGTAATAATGACTTCCTCCATCTCATCAACACTGTACAAAATACAGTAGTTTCTTACGTGGAAATTAAAAGGCCATTTAATTTAAATGCCTTGTTTTTTGTTTTTGGTTTTTTTTTTGTTTGTTTTTTTCTTTTTTGAGAAGTGAGAGACAGGAGGATGTCACCAAAGCCGGACCCAGACTTGTGATATTGTTGCTAAGGTAGTACAAAGCACTGACAGTACAGTATTATACTTTAATTATAAACATTCATGGTATTCAATAGAGTTGACTTGTGGAATGTAAGTGCATTAACTGAAGTTGAATTTTACACACAAAACATGCAGCCAGTTTATCAACTATGACACACTGTTACAGATTTAACTACCTAACAGTATCTGAAATAGTTCAAATTAGCTCCACAAAGACCAACTACTACATTAAAATACTACTTACACAAATTATCAGTGATAATAATAATCCAATGATTTGAATCATAATTTAATAAACTATTTTCATGCATTATTAGTATCTTCAGTTTTCAATACTTTAAGGACATTTTGCTAATAATACTTAAATACTTTCACATAAATGACAGGGTACTTTGATGATGCAGTATCTGAACATCTGAATATTTCCCCAACCACTGACAGAATTAATCATAGTAATAGTGGTCGTAGATTTTCCCTTTTCTGCCACAAATTGTGTGTTTTGTCTCTTTTAGGGGTTGGGGTTGGGGTTGGGGTTTTGGGGTTGTGGGATGGGTGGAGGTGGTGGGGGGGGGGGGGGGGGTGCTTTGACTAAAGAGTGACAGTGGAGAACTGACGGGAAACAAGCGATGGAGGATGACATGCAACACTTTGCAAATACAAGCCCATGGTCAGGATTTTTTTTTTCTTTCTTTTCACAGCTGTTTTCTTTTAACTTCTTTATTCAGGTTTTGAACAGGATAAACAATATGATTGAGGAAAATACAGACTCCATTTGCCTGATCTTAATGAATCGAATGATCTTAATGACTATATATATATATCTCAGGTTAAGTTGAACAGATGGGTACTATAAAATAATTCACATATTAAATGAGCTGAATAGTCCAAATCTTGAGTTTCTTTTTAAACGTCAATCATCAACGTTGTTGCATTATTTTTTTCTAGCTTCTTTGATGCTCCCCATAAAAAATAAAAAAAAAATAAAAAAAAAATAAAAAAAAAAACTTCTCCTGATGGCACATTTGCCAGTAGTTCAGGGCAATTTCATACATAAATATTATATTGTTAATGTTTACAGATTCCTTAGGTCCCATTCTGAGGGAATCACAACACATTTCTCATAAAGTTATGATGTGTTTGTATGCAATTACTGAATGAATAACTGTAAGTAAATTGCAACCAGCGTATCCATCACAGCATTGTATGTTTTCTAACATCAGTAAGATGTATTGATTTTTGAAGTGCACATACTTAGATTTATGGCTATGTGAAAACAACTCACAGCCTTCTGAGTATAACATTTACAGTACACAGGTGATTGATGCTCATACTGAAAACCAGGGGCTATTTTCCATCACATCTAAACTTTGCCTTGACCACACACGCCTGTCACAAGTTCAGAGAGCATTTGAATGCGGTTGACAGATATATAAATGGTCATAAATGGTTCCTTAGACAGAATGTTGAAAAAGCATTTAACCCCAGAATGAATGATCCTGGACCTCCCTGGATTTACCCACAATAAAAAGACACTTGAGCATCCCCATACAAATATTGGGCGATTTGTCGGCTTTTTTGTCATTTCATGACATTTTAAAATGACATTTTGTAAACTTCAGACAGCATGAATACAATCAATATGAGATGAGTTAGGCCTGTGTTTCCAAGAGGCTTTTTGGAATTTAAGACTCTGTGTACAAACATCTGATGATTGAAAAGCAAGTACTCGATTATACTCACACACAGATGATTGGATCTTACCAGCTTGTAAATACAGAGCAGCATGTGCCAAATGTACAACATTTACTGTGTGCCCCTCATCGCTCTCCCTCTCTCTGTCTCTTTCTGGCTTAGCGTTTCATTTTGTTCTCACACTCTTTCTCTCTGAGACCACAATGCACACATAAACCCATGCACACACAAAAAAGGCACACAAACTCTCCCCAGTGCATCCACAATACACCAAATATCACCTCTTTTTTTTCAATGGAAACAATGAAATTCCCTCCTAGCTGCTAAAGCCCACAGGTCTCAACACATACACCCTTGTTATGTCTTCTTCCCAGGCCAGGGAGTTATACATTATGTTATCTCCCTAATCTGCAAACCAGCTGCAACTGGAAACGAATTAATAACAAATAAAATGCAGCCAGTACATAAAAATGTGTAGATTGCCCTGGGGCACCTAAACAGGAAGCAGTGAAACAATTAGACTTCTTGTTTTGTTCTGACCTCTGTTTTGTTTTGTTCTACTTAGCTGCTGAATAGAAGGGAGCTGGAGATATAGACTTCTGTTTTTCTGTGTCTGTAATCACCATGGTTAAGCCTCCCTGGTCATAGCAGGGGTCAAATCTGCGTGAACACCCACTTTTCATCCTACAGTGAAATTAAATACAGTGTTACAGTCGAGCTCTATGAACGCTGTAATTCTCTGCCGACTGCAACCCACACCAAGTGCTGCAGTTAGCCACCCAGGCCTGTACGGTGCACGCATGTGATAACAGGCAGTGATATGGCGTCCTAATTGCTGGCCTGAGTGCTACTGGAGGGAGTTTTCAGCAGGTTTCTTTTTCACTTTCGCTCCATTTGATGTCTTTGAAGTTGGGCTTTTATCTGCCGTTGCTCCTGATGGTTGTTGTCTTTGGTGCAGTGCTGTGTGCGTCCTGCTCTTTGAGCACTCCTAACATGTAACAAAGGCAAGCCCTTAGAGAGAAAAGAAGAGAGAGGCAGCTCTCTCAAATACTTTCTCACATAAATTCATACACGCACAAGCATGGCTACAAACTGGATATACAATCACATTTAGCCACAGCCATCCGCTGTCAGTAAAAACTGCTCTGTGTGACTGTTTAACGTGCCCTAATTTGATAAAGGGCCAAGTGCTGGAAATGAGAGAGTAGTGTATTTGTCTCAGGGGTTGTAGTGGGGTAAATATAGCAACAAGACAGCACCAGTTGATATGAAGGATTCCATGGTGTGGAGTGCTGTTGTGACTCACCAGGCTTTGATGATCTGTGTGTGCGTGTGTGTGTAGGTGTGTGTGTGTTTGCTTACATGCATTTGGATTTATTGTCCAGTGTTGTTTTCATTCATTTGATGAAGCTGAATATAATTGGCCCACTCCTGACTCCTCCAACTCAGTGCACAATAATCCATTGCAAAGGGGAGAGAGGGAAAAAGTGAGAGTGTGCACAAGTTGACAATGCAGGGAGAGACCAGAGGAAAGCAGGGAAGGAGCGAGGGGGAAAGACAGTGGGAAGAAGCCAGGGAGAGCCTGCGTGGCTGGCTCCCGGCTGGCTGTGTGGGTGTGTGTGTGTAGGTGTGTGTGTGTGTGTGTGTGTGTGTGTCTTAAGAGTGTGTTGAGAGGAGGGCGAGAGCGCTGGTCGTCTCCATGTCTAATCAGGAGAACACTTGTGTGTCCCCGTCTCATTGTCTCCTGGGCCCCTCAGAGCAGAGCCCCTCTCCACTCCGGCACTACACCTCAGGACATGCTGATAGCTGCCTGACCACATCAGAGCTGCAGACTCACAGTTCACACAGGAACTCAGACTTTTGGCTTAAATGGTGAAGAGGTGTAGGGAGGATGAGTATAAATGCACTGACTCCATTCCGGCTGACAAGTCCTTCAGGTGATTCTAAATATTGCTGGAAATTAATTATGCCTTCACAAATTCACTGTTGTAGTTTTCATTAAACTGTACAGGAATGTCCTTGTGGTGTACTCAATAATGAGTATTTTGACACATGTAGTTTATGGCATTTTTAATCTCATATCACTAATACCTATTAAATCACTGTTTTTCATTCCAAAGGAGGATTTTTCATGCCTTCAGACAAAATGAGATGCCTCAGGCCAAACTTTTCTTCATGAAATCGGCCAACTGAATATGTAGTAAATCATGCCTGAACAATATCATTAATGTGACATAACCACTTTAATGAGCTCAACCTCACCTCTTGGTCACTACAAGTAAAAACAACCGGTCACACAAACACTATGAAGACTAACATAAAGGGGACAGTCGCAGGGCATGCGCGCCTCCGACCCCAGTGTTTCTATTCCATCGCAGGGCAGCAGTGCGCGCTCCCGACTCAGCAGTTTCCCAGTTCCGTCTCCTCCATTACTGGCGAGGCTCAGAATCAATAATTCAATAGTTTTGGCGTCTAAATCCTGCCCCACACGGCGAGATACACAAACTAGTGCAGACTCGGTGAGATCAGTATTAATTAATAGCTAAAGACATTGTGTTTTGTGTGGAAATATCGGAAGGGTAATGCGATCTGGATTCCTATAATTACAGGCTCCCGTGTCAGGTGTTTATGAAATGTTCAATAAGAGGCGGTTAAGATGTCAGGAAATGAATCAGGCAAATTTGTAAGTCAAGTGAGGCAGGCGTTAATAATTTTTTTTTTTTTCACAAAAACCTTGGCTCTGTTTTAGGCCTACTTTGTGAGCTGCCTATATATTTCCATGCAGAATACCCAACTTTAGGTCATAACACATAAACAGGCAACATTTGCATCTCGAGATGGGCAGAGGGCCAAGACGACGAATGAGTATTCACAACTGCAATTACACTGAATACCATTAATCTATATTACTTCACATCAAGATGTTCAAAAGTTGTTTTTTTTTTTTAAATCATAATTACTGACAATATCTTAAACGTTGCTGTTATTAAAAACCGCAAGTTTTGTCATTTGTTAAATGTATTGTCGATTGAGGCTAATTGATTTATAATGTAGGCAGTTAGGCTGTTGTGTGCAAGCTGATACCGACAAACAAACAGTGGATATCGTTACATTAAAGGCGCATCTTTGTTTTATATAATTATCAGGCCGTTGGGGGTTGTTCGTGTGTCCATCAGGAGTCCAACACAGTCGTTTCAAATGAGCCTGTCAGAAAAAAAAAAAAGTGTGTGCTTCTCAAGTGCTTCGTTGCTGCAAAACTTTGAGTCACTGAACGGCCCCGGCCTTTTTTTTTTTTTTCTTTATCTGCCTGTTTTTCCAGCATGTACTGGAAATTACCAGCCCTCCACTCCAAACGCTCCATAACCAAACTATGAATAATGCATCGGTTTGGCTTGGGAGCAGCAATAGACAGGCATGTTCCTGACTAAACGGGCCTGTCACAGCTGTGACGTTATCAAAAGACCTATAGCTACAAGCATGAATTGTTAAAAATCTATTGCCCTCAAAGGTTTACCGGCAGAAGAAATAATAATAACAATAATAATAATAATATATGCCAATTCAAATTGTAAAAATAATGTCAACTCATTAAAGAAACTTTAGTTAATTTATTATAGGAACGAAAAACATTTTTGTTTCGGTGGATTCACGTTTCACATGTGATGGAAAAAATTAAAACAATTTCATGAATATCTTTTCTTTTTTCTTTTTTTTTTTTTTTTAGAAACCCGTGCCTCAGGCAAGTTCACTTTCACTGTTATAAAAACATCAAAATTACATACAGAAAGCACGTGATTTTTAATACACGGAAATAAAGTAAAATACAAAATGAACAACTTCCCCACAAGGCATTCATAAAGCCACTAAATAATAAAAATAATGCATGTTTCTTGTGTATAAACATATTTTACACCTGCCCGTACCGGTTCGCAGTCCTCGTATTACTGTCGTTTGTTCGTTTGCTTACTGTGGCAAGATGGTATTCATGACGTAACGCCCTCCTTTAAAAGGGGACAGATCACCACCTTGTAAATAATGGACACTGGATCTGGCAGATCCTAACGAGTTCAGCATATAGCCTACACATATATTATAATCTCACATTTCTGGTGTGTTGCCATAGTTTTACCTTTACCAGAGGAGGTCCAAACAAGGTCAAATACAGGCCAAACATTCAAGTGAGAGTTGCCCTTCCTCAGAGAGGGGAGGGAAGGGGAGAGAGAGGGGAGAGAAGAGAGAGAGAGGGGGGGGGGGGGGGGGTGGCTCACATCACGTCATCCGTGAAGACAAACTCATGCAAACACTGCTGAGGCATTTTGAATTTGGACAAGAAACAGAAGAGGGAGAAACACCTCGAATATTGTCTATTTTGTCTCTGTTTTGTCAAAGAATTCCCGCTCTGTCCTTTCACAGAGAAAGTGGTTTTTGAAATATAACGAGGCCAGCCTCTATATAGGTTCAAAATGAAACCATAGCAATAATAATATAATATTAAAACAGAACAAAACAACTGCAGAATGGTGGGATCGCCTTGTTTGGCAAAGTGTGGACCGTCCCAGCTGCATCCTCCTCCTCCTCCTCCTCCTGCTCTTCCTCCTCAGGGTGTCCCGCCGCCGTCCTCAGCTATGTGGCTGCAGGGAAAGACCCTGCCTGGCCTGGCTTTTCTCTGTTTTTTTTTTTTTTGTTTTTTTTTTGTTGTTGTTGTTTTGTTTTGTTTTGTTTTTTTTTTTCCTTTTGCCGTCCAAAAATCATGTCTGTGTAGGCTATCACGTCACTGTCTCTTTCTCCACCGTCTTTTCCTTTATCTCATAAATAGCCTATATAATTTTTTTTTTTTTTAATAGTTATACTCGTCGTCCTTCATTGGAAAAACAAAACATAAATATCGTCCACGGATACGGTTTTTGTCTCACTTTGTCCCCGGGTTCTCTCACTTCGCAAGCGTTCATGTTCAGCGTCCCTCAGTGGCGAGGACGCGCCGGAGAGCGTGTGCGCGCCTCGCGTCCGCGCGTCTCCCTGGCGTCACAGTCCCAGCGCGGCCGTGTGCTTCTTGGCCTTCAGCCGCAGGTCGGCGATGCTGGAGTTCTTGCTGGTGTTCTTGGCGGCGGCGGCGGCGGCCACGACGGAGGCGGCGGACGCAGAGTCGGCGGCGAGCGTCGCCAGGGGCAACCCGAAGGGCGGCGCGGGGAACATCATGTAGGGCGCATGCGCCGCCAGGTGAGAGTGCAGGTGGTGCTGTGCGTGGGCCACGGCGCTGTCCAGCTGCAGCTGCGCCTGCACCTGAAAGGAGAAGGGCGGCACGTTGCAATGACTATCCTACGGGACGGGGCGCACGGGTGGGGAGAGAAGGGGGGGGGGGGGGGGGGGGGGGGGGGGGGGAGAACATGCGTTAACTTTGCAGCGGGTTGTCTGGAGGCTCATTTAGTTGTGACTGGTGCAGGGTGTGATTCGGCTATATGAAGTGTGGCTGCGCTCCTGGTGAGGCAGGGCGGTGACCCGGGGGTTAAAGAGGCCATCGTCCAGGGCGCTGAGCGCTGTCGCTGGGACTGTGTTGGCTACTTGTGCAGCGGTTCTGAATCAAAGGTCAAATTTGAGCTTTTGTTTGAACGTACATCAGTAAGCATGAAATCTAATCTCAATTCAAAACTTTCATTGCCTTTGGGAATCTTGGGCCTTTGCCTACAATAAACTCACACCAGGCAGTGGTGCTGAAACTGAGCCCTGCATTTCACTGAAATGTAACTGGCCACAAATAATGTACAGAATTGTATTAATCTGACCGACCTCACCACCGCACAGTGCCCCATGTACAGATTGCACAGTTCAGTATATCAAAAACAAGTCACCCATCTCATGGATGTGCCTTCACTGGACCCAACAGATCTAAAGCCTGGTTTTCGTTCGCTGACAGTGATATCCTGGCCTTGTTTAGGCCACAGACTATCTCGTATAAATGGTCCTTAAACAACAGACGGAACTGGCACAGTGTTTTTGTCAGTGTGGTAATAAGAGTCTAGTGACCCCCTTCACTGGAACTGGAGTCTTTGCATAGCGCTTGAGCAGAGCCTGTGCCAAGACAGCAGTCCGGGGATGGGTCTGGTTTTTAAGGCTAGACGCTTCAAAGTAACTTGCCTGCTGGAATGGCATCCGCAAAGCCCCCACGTTGACATATGGCGCTACACGACAAGCCTCAAACTGATTCGCTGCTCCAATCAGGACTCCTGCAAAAACACAAAGATGATAGCCTCATTGTGAGGAGCACATTCAAAACCACAAGGAGTGAGCGGTGGGACTTAATAACGGGCAGCGAGCTGAATGGCGGAGTAAACTTTAATAACGTCCAAGATTAAAACTCACTAAAGAAATCACACTGCTTCTGATGGCATAATTAACTGGAAGTGAGACCTCCAGTCGAATAGTAGCAGTGGGTAAAGATGAAGGATGTTACACGCATTTGAGCATGTAGTTGCCTTGTAATAGAATAGAATAGAATAGAAGAGAATAGAATAGAATAGAATGGAATAGAAATAAGCCTGTAGTTTTGTCTTTGCGTGAGCATGCAGGATAAAAAGCGTACCTTTATGTAGCTGGTTCTCCTGCTTTCTGCATTTGGCTCTTCTATTCTGGAACCAAACCTGCAGGGACAGAAATTAATTAGAGACCTACTGATTGGCAGCTGCTTGTGAGGCCATGTGTAATTCCGTTCAAAGTGACAACAACCGCAGAAAAACAATATCCCCGGGGAGCACTGAAATATTAATGCCACTGCTTAACCCCAGATTTTAATTATTGCATTTAGTCTACTGCGAGGCAGAGTGAGGGGTTGGAGGCAGGAAGCGGAGAAACAGTGGAGCAAAGAATGGAAAGTATTAGCACATTTCTCGAAAATTAAAAGTCGCATCAGGAGAACAGAAAGAGCCGTGTTGGGAATGTGCAGGACTATAACAAATAACCTTGTCAGCGATGGTTTCATCTTTCTATAGATTCGTGTCCCCGAAGAGTTGAATGGACCCTCAGATATCGGATAGCAGCGATGCTACGGTTTTGGACATCAGAGCAAGGCGATCTGAGAGCATCTCCCTCTCATTAAATGACCGTTGAAATTAATTACCCTTATCTGCAGAAAATCCGTGTCAGAGAAACGCTTAAAATGCCTCGCAGTTTTGTCTAATCACCGCCATAACACGTACTTGCACAAAAAAAAAAAAAAAAAAAAACGCTTCAAAGACAGCTCACTTCTCTTTTCCTTCTGTTGAAATCGACAAGCAATTTCAGAGAAAAGCCTTGGAACACAGATTAAACGATTTATTACTATGATAATCTGCTTTGAATCTCCTACACAAAGCTCGGGCTAAATTAGTCCACAATACAACATGTCAGTCTGCAGTCTCCCCGACATCAAGTCCATATACAGGCACTGAGAGCATGATTGAAATATCATATCGATTTGGCTGTCAGATGGCTTCATGTATTGGCCACAGTGTATGTCAATCGGAAGTCCTTTTGTGCACGCTTCAGGTATAATTTATTGCGATGATAAAAAGCAAATGCGCTGCTGATATTGATTAAGTCAGAATTAAAAAAAAATAAATAAATAAAATCTCAATAAATGTGTGGTCTATTAAACTAAAAAAAGATATTGTAACAGAGAGAAAAGAGAGAGGGAGGGAGCGCTGTTCTTGATTTGGGTAGAAAATAATACATAATTTATGCAAATCCCCGAGCTGTGCTCCTTGTTCGGGACACAATACGCCTTATTGGTGAGATTCCAGTTCAGGCCGGGAGAGCCCTGCAAAAAGCTGGCTTTAACTTTTGTTGGGGGGGGGGGAGTGGAGGGTTGGTTTGGGATGGGGATCTTTCGGGCCCATTTTTATGATTTTTTTTTTTTTTTTTTTTGTCCCAGAATGACCGCCATATTCAGTATGGAGACAAATGCTCAGTTCTCCTCTGAGCCGGGGCATATGGGATTTAAAAAAAAAAAGAGTCTGGAATAAGACATTATAAGCTTTTTTGATAAATCAGATGAGAAGAGTTGTCTATATGTTAGTTTGCCTGCCCCCCCACCCCCGATCCCGTTACACAAGACATGTCTGAGCCCCCCCCTTACTCCCCAACCCTCCCCTCCCCTGACTGGCTGAAGCCTTACTGGGTTTCTGCGCAGATGGTGTGTCCCCATGAAAAAGAACAGCAGCTCTGACAAACAGGGCCTTGGTAACATACACCCAGAAACTGAAGGCAAATATTTGTAGGCTTATTTGTTTCGGTGGATTTGGACAATAACACTTAAAATGACTCTCGTGATACAAGCAGGGCCTGATTGAAATCATTAACAAAAATTAAATAGTCGAAACATGCTGAGAGAAAAACAATCTGATCAGAAAGTAATAATAATATTTTGATGGAACTACCGCCTGGTTTCGTCCTTATTTAAAAAAAAAAAAAAAAAATCTTGTGCCAACTGAACACCAGTGAACAGTTTCACAGATTCAGGCCTGCGCTGTGGTGTAGCAAGTGTGTGTCTGTGTACGTTTGTCTTCTACATGAGAAACCTCCATAAAATAACAATGTTATCATCCTCAGATCGTGTTTATGCGGGACACCAGGCCCTCCTGGAGAAAGAGAGTATGGGAGCTTTTTTTTTTTTTTTTTTTTTTTTTTTTTTACTGTTGTTGATGTTGTTGATGTTGTTGTCGTCGTTTTATTATTATTATTATTATTTAATTTAGATTTAAGCATTTGGGTCAGGGAAACAGGAAACACCCACTCACACAGCCATGATGCTGACAATGTTGATGATGATAATAATAATAATACATTTCTGATTATGTTTCAGGGTATGGGGGGTTTATTTTGTACTTTAATGGGGTCACTGTCTTTGAAAATGCTTTCTTCATAATAATAATAGCCTAATTAATAACAACAACTATAATAATAATAATAATAATAATAATAATAATAATACATTTCCCGTATTTTAATTATTATTTGTTACATTTTGGTATGGACAGTCCAGAATTGGCTCGCCATACCTGTACTCGGGCCTCCGACAGTCCCAGTCGCTGGCTGAGCTCCTCCCGCATGAAGGCGTCCGGGTAGTGGGTCTCGTCGAAGAGCCGCTCCAGCTCGTTGAGCTGCTCTAACGTGAAGTTAGTCCGACTTCTCCTCTGTTTGATTTTAGTCTGTGTCTCGTCCTCTATGGGCTTCGAGTCCTCTTTCCTTTCCTTCACATCTGTGGTGCCTGCGAGGAGAGGGGGACATCAACATCATGCGGCTGGACTCTCACCTACAGCCTGTGGTCATCGTTGGCCCTCATCGTCACATATTTATGACATGTTCGTAAATGCTTTTATTCTTAAAAAAATAGACTTCGTTCTCATACAAAGCACAGAACTTACATCGGTTTGATTCGGCTTAAAACGTGATATTGTTTTGTTTTTTTTTTTAATTAACCAAACTCGGTGTGAAATCTCTGTACTTCAAAAAAGGGTAGAATAAAAACAAAACAAACAAAAAAAAAAAACATGCACTACTACAGTGACTCTAGCTATTAAATAGTTGAAGCCAACACAAAAGAGCGAGAATTTTTTTTATCGACCAACACATACTGAGATAAAGCCTTGATCACAGTCATTTACTGCTGCTAAGGAAAGAAAGAAAGAAAAAAGAATAAAGGAAGTAAAACACAAAGAGAGAGAGAGAGAGAGAGAGAGAGAGACATGCCCTCCCAGCCCTCGAATATCACAGAGCTATCAGACCTCGGATGTTTTGTAGAGCTACATAAAGCTCTTTAATTATTAACTGCTTATAAATATGCAGCGCGGTGCCCACTGTTGGATGTCTGATACATGCTTGTCGCAGCTCCGCTTTTAACCATGCGGCCCATGACGAGCAGATGTCATTTTTACAAGCCACCCAACTCTGAGATATCTTGTCCTGTGCGTTGTCACATCTTGTCCAGGTCTCGTAACAGACAGTGAGCAGGCTGCACAGGACACATGGAGCGGCTACTGCGCTTTCCTTTAAATGTTGCTGGTTTGTTTTAATGCACTAAACACAAAAGCAGTTCTTGATATTCAAGTAAATATTTACTATTTCCTATTATTTTATGCTGTCTTCAACCTTTATTTTTTTCTTCCTCTGTTTTATTATTATTATTATTATTATTATTTTTGCTTTACGCTATACAATTATAAAAACAATGAATTATTAAAGGCAACACGCACAAAAAAAATGTCCCACCCACCGTTACCGTTTGATATTTGTAATATGAGATGATCAGATTTGTGTTCAGGCCATCTACTAGGCTCTGGCACCTGATGTGCTTTCACACCTGAAGACAGACGTCTGTGTACACCGGCTGAAATGAAAGGACCTGATAGACACCTTTCATGTGCAGTAATCTGCGTGTCAGGTGTATCATAGCCCTCTCTTCGTTTAAACGTTGCTATCAGCCTATATATAAAAGATGGCTATATGGAGAATCCTGAGATAACTGGCAATCAATATAAGGAATATAATAACTATGGTAAATAAAGATGAACTATACATACAAGGCTTCTGATCAATATGATGTTAGGTCAACTGCAGCGTTCTCCTCTATTGCCACAACGCATCTCTGTGGATTTATAAACTTAGGATATAAAAATGCAAGACATTGGGGCTTAGGTCCAGTCATCCTGCGGAAGGATAGTTATTATAGTTTGCCACAGGAGGCCTTGTTTATCATACTCTAGTTCTGGGGTATAGGCCTTCTCTGGTGCACTGGAACTTACGAATTGAAACTTTCGAAACGCACCGCAGGATGACATTGCTAAGCTGCAAGGTTCTGATTAAAATGGACAATACTACGAGCTGTAATGTCCGGTAAACAGTCTGCAAGGAGGGCGATTTTTGGCGTTGCACAAGGCTAACTCTACTAACATGATCAAAAACAGGCGACACGATAGTTGCAGAAAGCACCAGTTTCTCACGACCCCCCCCCCCCCCCCCCCCCCCCCCCGCTCTCACAGAGCGCGGTCGTCCTGTAACTTGCACCGACAGTGACACTACTTTGCTGCTCAATATCCGCAGCGTCCGCTTGGGCCACAATCATGACTTCAAATGAAGATGTTTTAAGTCTGTTTCGCAAATAAAAGCGCGGCTACGCTCAGTACATGATGTTCGATTACTCTTTAGACTTAAATTCCTCCTCTAGGCTACTAGGTCCACAAGTCCTCTAACATCCGTGCACATCATGCAGCCCTACCGTCAATGAGTTTGGGGCTCCCGGCGTCCCTGATTCTTTCCGGGCCGAGCATGTCCGTTTCCCTGCCCGGCGAGAGCGCAACGTTTCGGGTGACTGCGGCCGCCTCCTCTCGGCTCCCGGGCTCCGCGGATAAAGACTCCCTGCTCCCTGCTCGCGTCGAACCGGTCTCCAACACCTCCCTGTAGGTTATCACTTCCTTCTTCTCCTTCACTTTCTGATCGAAAGACTTAGACACGAAAGCGGTGAGCTCTTCCATCACTGTTTTCTCTCCTCTTTTTAAAAAAAAAAAAAAAAAAAAAAAAAAAAAAAAAATCACCACACACCACACACACTCTCACACTCTCTCCCTTTGCTCCACGACAGCTTAAGACATCAGTGGTGTGGCTCGTTTTAAAGTCGACCCCTTGAAAATGATACGAGGTGATGCTGCCAACTCTGGAAAGAAGGTAAAAAATATATAACGATATATCTTCTCAGCCAATTCCTCCTCCTTTGCTAGCGGAGTTGGGAACCTGCTGGTGATCCTCTATTGAAGTCACAGTATTTATACTTTGCGGCGCCTTGCCCCCTTGATCCGTGCAAATTACCTCCCCTCAGGATGCCGGGATGAGCCCCCCTTCCCCTTCACTGATATGGGAGCGAGAGAGAGAAGAGGAGTAAAAAAAACAAAAAAAAAAAAAAAAAAAAAAACATTAAGCAGCACCGTCGCTATTGGCCATTAATCCGAGATTGACAAGAAGGACTAATTAATTTAATTAAGCGCTCATTCGCTGCTATTGTCCTGAGTTAGTTTTTTAAACACCCGGGAGATGGTCATAGATCTCTCTCTCTCTCCCTCCCTCTCTCTCTCTCTCTCCCTCTCTCTCCCTCTCTCTCTCTCTCTCTCTGCAGGGGTGTGGCTTAAAAAAAAAAAAAAAAATCTGAAAATGACAAGAGAGAGGGAAGCACATGGACGAGGAGTCCTTCCTTACTCTATCTCTGTGATCTGGGGTGGGGAAGAAGACAAGCGATGACATGGGGAGAAAAGAGGTAGAAGCGGACCAGCTGGGATGCCGTGAGGAGCAGCGACGGCTTACACAGGGAGCTTTAGAGGAAGCTCAAGTGAACATATTTGGCTTTAACCCCAGTTGCACACACGATTGGCTCCAGGCCTGGTAAATTTATCCCGGAGTTGTCGGTGCGGTGCTGTGCGTCAAAGTTGTCGCTTTTGATTTAAAACGGAATTTCAACGTAAAATAGCCTATGTAAGAAGAAAAAAGGTTTATATCATATTATAACAGAACCGCTGCGGTTTGAGGCCTAATTTTATATTCTAACAATAATAATAAATGAAAGTATTATTAGGATATAATAATAATAATAATTATTATTATAATTATTATAATTATTATAATTATTATTATCAGTGCACATGCATAACCTTAGGCTATTAAAGTGTATGAATTGAATGACTAGACATATGCCTGATATGAAAGTTTTAGGAGCCCATGAGACAAATTATTCAGTGTTTCTACACTATCCAGCGTTGGTTTATGTTTCTAATCAGCAATTATGTATTTTAAATTGTCATCATTAGTGAGGCTATATCGCTTAATATTAATTCTCAGTGGACTTTTTTAAGCCATTAGGATGTTAAATAGCAGCTAAACGTTTAATTATAGTGCCTCTTGCGATGCGTTGCCATTGGGCGCGCTAATTAACGTTTTCAACTGGCTGTTTCCCGCCGAAATGATTGCTTATATCTGCAGAAATAAATAAACAATGGTTCACTGGCGGCGAAGGTGAAGTGAGCGCCGCGGAGGGAGAGCAATTAAGTGAGAAGAGGAGGCACCATGTAGGCAGACAAGTAACGGGATACAGCGGGATTTTGAAAATGTCGGGATGAATCTGGTGCAAAATTAAGCGTGTTTATTGATAATCTATATAAAGACCTAATTCCACACAAGAGCTCTAACAATTCCCCTGATTAAATATTAACGATGTTTCAGCTTGAACCCTAGGCATTAATTACTCTTATTTCTGCTGCATCTGAAAGCAGGGTGAATTCCTAATCGCTGTGATAAACAGCCTCTTGTATCTATCTGCAGTGAAAACCACATTAAATTGTTTCTGATCAGCCATTCCCATGCATGATGTTGATTCATTTAGCCTACTGGTAAATGTTGTCCGAGTAGCAGCGGCGTTTCACCTTCAGTCTGTGTGAATTTCAAATAATTCATTCTCCTACTTTGCTGAAAATGGTTTGGATGCTTTGTCTGCCCTTGCAGCTCTCTCCGTATATATGTTTATTAAAAAAAAAACAAAAAAAACTTATAATCTGAGAAGATGACCTCATGCGAATGATCACTGACAAGTTACAACACACACGTGTAAGTTGCTCATTTTAACATTTGTGGTGTGCAGAAGGAAATAAGAGTAGCACGGACTGTTGATATATGTGAATGAGCATTATAAGTCTGTTACTATGAAATATTTTCAACTGAAATCCCAAAGATTACACAGAGTCCAACATAACAATTCAAAATAATACGTGAAGAAGGTGCGTTGCTGCTTAGTTAACTGACGTCGTGCTCCTAGATTTATGAAATAGTGCCAATGCCGGGTTCAAAAGTTGCCGTACTGGAAAACATCATCCAGAAATGTTCACTTTTGTCAATCCTTTTTTTTCCCCTCCCTCAAATAGCCTGGGGTAGCCTACATCAGTCGTGCAATAGGGGAAATATTATTCTTTACCTATAGGTTCACTGAAAATATATGAAGCTATTTTATTAATAATGGCTCGGATTCATTTTAAACAGAATACCAAAGCAGTTTGGGCCCAATCATAAAAAAAAAAACTAACAAAAACAATTCAAGCCCATAACACCAAGTAAGATATCACTTAGTCCATCGATTCCTCTGTGTGTGATTCTGTTGTCTGTGCTCGATCGATGCGCTCTGGTTTGACGAGTCCAGTCTTCAGAGCAGTGCATGGTTGAGTTGTGGTGCTCCGCAACGATTTAAAAGGTGAGAAGCGGGATTTTCATTCCAAGGTAACGTCTGCATTTTTTTTTTTTTTTGGTACATGTATACTTTCATTTTACGTTTACTGAGTGCAATGTGATACGTGTTTACCGTCGAGCAGCTAGAAGGCTAAAGGCTAAACGAGAACCACAGCCAAACGTCAGTGGAGTTAGCACAGTTAGCCTGCTAGCTAGCCTTCACAGAAAACACGTTTGTTTGAAATTCGCCTCCTTAGTATTTACTGTATGTGCAACAACAGTGGTGTTACAGCTGTTACCGTGTTTCAAAAAACACAACTGTTACTTCACTACATGTGGTTTATAAGCTATGCTACGTGTTATGCTAGCTCTACAGCCAGACCCCTTTCTAGAGCTCAGTGGTCACCGTAGCAACAACAACATAACACTGTGTGTATGTGATATGTTAAATTGTTTAGTTTGTTCCCGTCGATGCTCTTGGTTTAACTGTATATCAAGCTGCTCTGCAACCCTACTCTTGCGTGTATGTTTTGCCAGCTGACAGACAGCCAGCATGGGTCGGCGCTCCTCTGACAGTGAGGATGACGGTCGGAGCAGGAGGAAGAGAAAACAGCGTCGCCGTTCATCCTCTTCGTCCTCTTCTTCCTCCTCATCCTCCGGCAGCAGGGTGACCAGCAGCCGGAGTCGCAGGTCCAGTCGCAGGAGCCGATCTCGCTCCAGAGACAGGGACAGGAGGTGAGAGTGCACAACAAGCTTGTCCTCTAAACAGAGGTAGCAGGGATGAACACTGAGCAGGTGACTGTCCTGCTGAAGAGTCCTTGAGAAAGACAGACTCTGTTTTATTCCTGGTGCATTGTCTTCTTGTGGAAGAGTAGAGGAAGCTGGTGTCACAAACATATGTTTCCCAACTAAATGCTCTAAATGACTAATCTTCTCTGTGGTTACTGAAGTAAAGCAGAGATTCAAAACACTGTTTGTACATTTCCTGTTTTCTTGTGTTGGCTTGTCTTGTCTTTCTTGTCCCTTTTAGTTTAGTAACATTTGTTTCAGGAGTGTGATGTACTGTTGAAGGCAGTTCTCACCATATTACTGGCTGTTAAAGTTTAGGCTTTAAGTGATGTCAGTAACTTTGTAATGTTAATCTTATACTTCTATATTCTGCTTTTAGGGAGACTTTATAACAGCTGCCCAGGGACTACAGTTGAAAAACATTCTCTTAGTTTACTGTGGCACATTTACAGCAATGTTTAAAATTGATAAATATACACATTATATATGTGTATATATGTGTCTAATAACTTTACTGCCAATATTTTTCTGATATGCCTCTTTCACAGCAGACGTTCTGAAAAGCACAGATGTTACTTATAACATTCACAATGGCCCTGTTCTTCTCAAGTGCCCTAATAATTCATGACAGTGAACCAGCATGAACAATCCCAAGACCCTGAGACTGAAGCAGCGAAAATGGATGTCAGCCATCGTTCATTTTTTAAAAATTTATACCTGTGCTTTACCCTACTGTGAGATGTCAGTGTCAGTGTCCGTTTGTCAGTGAAGTTGCACTTATTTCAGCATTTGCATCATACAGAACTTTATACAGAGATATATTTGTAAATCAGCTGATAATTGAGAAAATAATGGGTACTGTTGTTTTGTTTTGGCTTCATGTGGGCAAAGGGAGAAATGCCATTACTGAGTAATAACTGAGACAGCTGTGACTAGTTTGGATTTTATGTAGTTCAGTCTTCCTCAGCATGCAGTAACTTGATTTAAAAGCAAGATATGACAGAAAACTTGTTGAATTCATGAGAATTTTGTTTGGTTGACACGAAAACATCCTTTGAAATAAATGCTGCATTTTAATAGTACAGTTGTTTACATTTCAGTTTCAATTAGGAAACGGTCGGTTTTTGTTGTTTTGCCCACGTCGAGGATAATTGAAGACAACCGCAGGATGGAATATTTGGTCTCTTTAGTTGTTATTCATATAGAACAGTGGACAGTGAAGTACTCCTTTACTGCCTTTACCCAATTTATTTTGAAATTTGACAACGACATTTTGATTAAATCTCCACTATTTTAATTGGTCATACAATTTCCACAAAAAGAATGTGCTTGGGCACTATAAGAAGTAACACTAGCACTTTTAATTTTGTGCTTAGGCTAGAAATCATTTGAGAGGTGAAACATTTAGAACTCTATAGGCAAAGTGAGACGGTTGGCACTGCAGATAGGTTGGTCTCTTATATCTTGAATAGTTTGACTTTGGGATAGATGTGGCTCATTTCAATGCCTGGTTTTGTGTCTAGTCTTTCAGAAAATAAATAAAATGGAAAAGCTTGTCATAGCTGAGACATAAAATGTTACAAGCTCATACTACTTTTATAAGCTTCTTGTTGTGTTTATAAAGTATCATACATTGATATTTAGCAGTTGGTGAGGAAGGGGGAGGCTCAGTATAATAAAGACATCTTTACACGTGGTTAGTGGCTGGACCTGGCCTCCTCCATCCACCATCCATCCATCTACAGCTGCCACTGGCTGTGTGTGGCTGTTCAGACAAGGCCAATTGATGGTAATTATTTATGAGACTTGGTCAAGGTCCATTACTGCTGATGGGAAGTCATTGTCTGTCTGCACAGGGTGGGGCTGGGTGGGCAGTGTAAATCCTGAGACCAATGTACCTAATCTATTAGCCATACATTTTGATCAATTAACCAAGACCTTGAGTGTATATATGTGTGTGTGTGTGTGTGTGTGTGTGTGTGTGTGTGTGTGTGTGAGAGAGAGAGAGAGAGAGAGAGAGAGAGAGAGAGAGAGAGAGAGAGAGTGTGAGTGTGAGTGTGAGAAAAACAGAAGAGTGCTTATACTCTTGGCCGGTGACATTATGACCACATAATTAGTGTGTGTGCACAAAGAGTAATTGATGGAATGGACATGTGTGTGAGATATAAAGTGGGGGCAAGATGGAGAAAAAGTGTGTGTGTGTGAGTGTGAGTGTGTGTGAGTGAGCAAGAGACATGAATTCCAACTTTTTAGGCGTATTCATGTCAAAGGCTTCTGTGTTATGCAGCTTGCACTCACATGTGTTTGGGCCATTATGTTTTATTACATTACATTTGCGCAGGCTTCTGTGAAAATTTGTGAGTTGGCTCACTACTGTGTGTTCCTTCTGTGTAATGTATGAAGTGGTTCTACAAGGGCTGTGGAAGTTATTTCATAAGGCCTCACTCATGGGATCCAGCCTTTAGAATACTAATGGATCTTTGCTGTGCTACTCTAAGTGGTACAAATCTGGTTTGATAGTTCAGCCTCTGTGTTATTTGTATTGCTTTTCCTTTTCTTCTCCTCTCCTCTATCTTGCAGTGTTCCCACAGGACCGAGTGTGTTTTTTTTTTTTTTTTTTTTTTTTTTTGTATCTGTGTGTGTGCGCTAAAAATATTTGGGTATTTTTGGCTTTGGTGAAACAAAAGAAAAGATTTTAAATAATGAATATTGCTCAAACTGTTTGAATAGAGGCGGGGAGGTTTCTGCATTTACATTCACCCCTATAAATACCTCCTGCTACATGATATCAATAGAAACACGGTGTGAGTGGTGTTTGGAAAATAGCCGCTACACACACACTGCTGTAGCCACATTAAAGAGCAGCAGAGCACCAAAGGGCCCCTGTGGAGGAACTGTAGGGCAGCCTGTGTGGCTCTGTTGCTCTGGGCCATAGACAAACTTGTTCACTAATGCAAAGTAGCCATGAGCGCTGCTGATAATAGGTCAGTTTATTTGGTTCATTAGGACATATTTGCTCTTGAAATGACCAACAAAATAAATTAGGAATGCAGCAGTGATTTATACAGAAGAGGGAAGAATTTCAGATTATGTTGTCTGAGCTGTTGAAAACTAGTGGATGAACACAGAGAATAAATGAAAATGGTGTTTGTCATGGCAGGGTGGAACTGCAGAGGGAAATGATGTGGCAAGAGCTTGACTTTGGTTTTGTAGGTTTGTTTTATGGAAAGCAAACTGTGACCATGGTAAAATTGTAATTACTAATAACAGAAGTATTTACAAATGTATATTCTCAGTGATTGGGAATCAGTTTTTTTTCATTACCCACACTGCGTTTTGAGAACCTGTTTACATGTTTCACTGTTTTTCACTTGCCAGTACCAGATAATGATTAATTGTATAAACAAGAATCCTGCGGTATGATTGATGATTTGTTTTAAGAGTCGTGCCAATAATACAATCACATTTGTACGTTTCTGTCTGTGTGCTCCAGGAGGAAACGACGTTCCAGCAGCAGTTCGTCCCGCAGTTCGTCTCACAGGAGGAGGAGTCGCAGTACAGCGAGAGACAAAGGGAGGAGCCACCGCTCACACAGATCACGCAGCCGAGACAGGAGGTAACACCGTTACACATTCACGACTCACTGTTTACTCAAATTTGACTTTTGACTTGAATTTTTTTTTTATTAGTCCTTGCATTGACCAGCAACAAAAACAAATCATTTCTTGGATAAGAATTATTCAAACCACTTACTTTTTATCTGGTTGGCATAAACACTTTTTAGTTAGAAGTTGTTGACACTTTGGTGGTTTGGTATTGTCATTTTACTGACTGTCTGGTTTAGATTAATCTTGGGAAAATTTGCTGCAGAATTTTATCTGTGATAATAGCGTGTAAAATGATATTAATAGTGACAGTGATAATGATAGTAATAATAATACTCTCTGAATAAATATGTTTTTAATTGTATTTTTAAGAATATGTTCCTTTCATTCTGAGACAAAGTCTATAATTCATGTAGAAAAAGGGTGAGTGATGGTTTCATCATTTAGGAGTGACAAAAGAATTCGACTTGAAACACTTATTGAGTGTTTGTATTACAAATCAGTGTGTGGAATTCCATGGCAGACTTTTCTTATTAAAGAAGCAATAAGAATTTTGGAAGTTTATTGTAGCATCAACAATCACATCATTTCGTATTTATGTTTTATGTCGTCAGATTGAGCCACATGGAAACTTGCATTTTAGGTCTGGATTAACACTTTGCGTATGCGTGTACTCATGTCTCTACAATCCATCTTACTGCGTGAGTATTAATGAAACAGAGACCCGCAGAGACAGCAGGTCATATGCAACACCAGTCCAATCTCTTCTGGCAGCAGCTCTCCTTTCACTCATTAATGCAATTAAAACATCATTACCCATACATACTGTGTTGAATTATGATTTGAATTATGATTATTATTGCTGTAGTTGACTCAATTTTTTTTTTTTTTGTCTTTTTAGCAAGGGACTAACTTATTCATGCAAGTCTAATGTGTACACACCTGCACCACACTTCCAGCACACACACAGCCATAGTCAGTCGTGTATCCCTTTCAGAAACATAAAGGCAAAGTCTCTGTGTGTGGTGGTCCATGTCATTAGCATAGCTAATCTGGTGCTAATGAACCAGTAAACTGTGCTGTTTTTAAATCCCTCACACACACGCGGACACGCAGACACGCAGACACATAGAAACGTGCACAGATGCACAATTGAAGAAAAGGTTGTCATAATATATGCGTGAGCAAGGCCCTTTGTTTACTTGTGTATGGCTGCGGGGGAGAGCAGAGATCATTTTAATCACAAAGAAAAAAGAGTTTTAATATCTTCATTACAGAGGTGACAGGATGAAGGGACGATGCAACAGAGATGTTTTGACAAGTGTGGTTGATGGTGCCATAAAAAGACACCACACTCCAGCTCTACAATCTAATGTTCACAGAACATGTTGTGGCCTCAGAACAAGCAGCAAATTTCAGTGTTGCACCAAAACAATTTATTGAGAGAAATTGGCCCAACAGTTTTCACACATTCTCCCTCTGCTCTCTGCGGTACTGTGGCAGTCACTCACAGCGGCAGCGGTGATTAAAACATCAGTCGAAAATGGCATTACTGGTGTGGGTGGGAGATGAAAGGTGGAAGGGATTTGGGAGATTTAGAACTACAGTCGATGACATCGGTGTTTACAAACAATGCACTGTGATTAGGAGGGTTGCGTTGTGTAATCCGCTTAGTGGTAAGCGAGGAGCAGGTGGGTTGGGCTGGCGTTGGTGGCGGAGAGTTTGTGTGGGTGCGTGGTGGGGTGTTACAAGGTGGAGGCGGTGTTGGAGGTGGGGATGTGTGAAATGATGACATTGATGATAAATTTATGCCGTTATGTGATGGCAGCTGCAATTTGTGTCTGCAAAACTTTGTCGGTGGTGACCACATGTGCACTCCTGTTTCAGCCTCAGAACAATCCAGTGGAAATTTTATGGTGTCATCTAATAAATGGAACTAGAGCTGAAACGATTAGTCAATGAATGGATTAGAAAAATAATAAACAATTTTAATTTTTGATAGATGAATTTGTTGAATTTTGGTCAAAAGTGCAAAACATTCTTGTTCCAGCTTCTCAGAGGGGAAAATTAGCAGCTTGTACCTAATCTCTTTGGGTTTCAGACTGTTGTTTGGCCCAAACATGGCCAGCAAGAAGACAACACCTTCAACCCTGGAAAATGGGATGGCTATTTTTTTTTTTTTTTTTTTACAATTTTGACATTTAATGGACCGGAAACTAATATGCAGATTTGTTGATAATAAATTGCTAGTTGACACACAAAAGGCAGCAATAGGAGTAATTTTAGTTTTATAATCTTGTCCTGTGTTGGGTCACTGCATATTCTAGCCCCACTGGAGTTGTGGAATGAAAGCAGTTTGGTGTGTACTGTGAACAGGTGCCCTGACTGCCATTAGTCAGTGGTGTGTGTGTGTGTTCATGAGGTTGCCTGAGCTGGCTGAGAGGCTGGCTGATGGATCAGAGGAGGATTGAGTGGACAGGACCTCATGATTGATAAGCAGATAGGATATGAGGTGCTGCCTGCCACACCAACCCGGCACCACCTTCAGAATAAGAAGGAGAGAAGAGAGACCGAGTGCACCGACCAGAGAGAAGAAAGAGAGAGGGGACAAGAAGTTAGACGAGAATGTAAAAATCTGGAGAGAATAAGTTGAGTTAGTGCAGGAGAGGGAGTGGAGAAGATCCTAAAGGAGGAAAATGAACAGGAAAGACGAAAGGAAGTGTCGGTAGAGAGAATAGGCTTGAGAGAGGGATAATATTCAGAAGAAATGAGAATAATAATTTCTGCATCAGAATATTGCAAGGGAGAAGATTAGGACCATAGTGAGGCTGTCGTAGGTTGAAGGGAGAGAATATTATTACCTTCTTTTCAGTCTCTCATGTATAAATAAAAAATAGAGATACATGAAATAAGAATAATGCTCTATCATGTGTTTACCATCTATCGTTGCTTCTACCCTCTCTCCTCTCTTTCTCCTTTTTTTTCTGCCCTCAATCAGAGGAGGGCCAGGTCCCCCAGAGGCAGTCAATCTTGCCCTGAAATGTAAAACAGACAAGAGGAGCAGATTACCTATTTGCCATTAATGTTTATTCTCTTTGATGTGAGCAGGCATATCAGGCTGTGTGTGTGTGTGTGTGTGTGTGTGTGTGTGTGTGTGTGTGTGTGTGTGTGTGTGTGTGTGTGTGTGTGTGTGTGTGTGTGTGTGTGTGTGTGTGTGTGTGTGTGAGAGAGAGAGAGAGAGAGAGAGAGAGTGGGTGTGTGAGAGAGAGAGAGAGAGTGGGTGTGTGAGTGCCTGCCTGTGTATGTGTGCACCAGCAGCTGAGCATGTGTGAGGTTGATTGAGCGTATGCATGTATGGTGCAAATCTGCGCGAATGCATGTTCATTTGGGGGGGGGGGGGGGGAGAGTCACGGCCTAGTCCACTGGGGGAGAGCAGAGTGGAGCATGGTGGCAGCAGCGTACAGTGATCTGATGGGTACCCAGTCCAACAAAGACGACACAGCCTCTCATCACAGTAGGATCACAGGCATGTCTTTAGGTGAGCTCGACGGCGCAGTGTAGTGCTGGGCTTTTATGGGCGGCCACAGCAGGGGTTAAATGTGTGTGGCTCAGTCAGTCATTCTGTCAGTCCTTCAGTGACTTTACAGTTTGCTTTAGAGGCACCATTGGAAGACATGGAGGACTGGCAGGTGTGATTCCACCACAATTCTACCACTTGACCCATCAAAGAGCAGCTGAGGATTTCATTTATTGTTAGGTATTCATGCATGCACATATAGGTAAGCATATACTGCAGGGTACACACAACACACAAACGCTTACATTTTCCTCATTAATATTTCAAGGGTGTGTTGAGTTAGCAGGGCAGAGTGCTAGCGTCAGGGTTTAGCCCTGTTAACACTGGAGCGCCTTCATCACTGGGATGCTGTCATGAGTTTAAGGAGAGTGAGACCTCTAATTATCGGTCTTTCCCCCCAGAGGAGATAGATAGCAAGCTAAACACACCACCCAACATGGTAGGATGGCCGACCAGAGTCAGGATTATCTCAGCCCCCTGGAGCCACAGAGGCCAGGATGAGGCCAGAAGATATGCTCATTTTGAGCTAGGGGAAAGGACTGTGGGTGGAACATGGTTTTGGACTAGACAGATAGTCACTATTAAAAAAATGTGGTTATGGTCAAGTACAAACTGGCATTGCCAAATTTTCGTTTAATCTTTTTCAGTTTTTATTCATTGTTGACGAGTCATTGCAAAGGATGTTTTTATGAATAGGCTTACCTGATTCTTGTTAGGGTGCTGGAACTCATGGCTGGGTCTCCTTCTTTAAACAATTTGTTTTACATTTTAGGGCACATCTTTTGCTGGCCAAGAAATAGTTTGGCAATACCTTCCCATAAGACTGCAACTTGTTGTTTTTACATTCCTCCTTTTTTCCACAGATTAAACAAATGAGATAAGATGTTTTAATTAGTGAGCTCTAGTTTTTATTACCTTTGGACAGAGCCAGGCTCACTGTCTCCTCCCTGTTTCCAGCCTTCATGCTAAATTAACCTGCCAGCTGCTAGCTTCATATTCACTATGCAGACATTAGAGGGGTATCTGTCTTTTCTGTTAATCATTATCAGAAAAGGAATAAGTGTATTTTCCAAACTAGTCCTTTAAGGCTGACATGAAACATAGGATGTAATAATTATGAGGCACTTCAGTGATCCCTTCAGTGATCCCTGGAGGAATCTCCTGATTCCTCCAGAGAGGTCAGATGTCAGGGCTGAGTAAAGATCAGTGCCCAGGGCACCTAGTTTCGGTGCCTTGGTCAGAGATATTTAAGCAGGTGTAATGCCTTGCACATCAGTAGTTGACCTAGAGTCTTCTGGCTGTGAGACAGTCGTCTAACCACTTTGCCACCCTGCCATGTCTTTCTGGCTGCTAGACCCAGGTAATCTGGATGTTATAGTTCCACAACATGAGCTCTGCTCTCTGGACTGGAGATCACAGAAGGACTCTGTGTGTGTGTGTGTGTGTGTGTGTGTGTGTGTGTGTGTGTGTGTGTGTGTGTGTGTGTGTGTGTGTGTGTGTGGAATTGAGCAATGGCCTGGTATTTATTTCACACAGCAATTTTCCCCTGTATGAGATGAGGTGTCGTACATCTGCTAGATAGCTTTTCCTGCCTAGCACTGACACGAAGCGTGCGCAAGGTCATCCAGGCAGCTGGGAGCGGGGAGGGCTGAGGTGAGGAACTGTAGGGAGGAGAGGAAAGGTCTTACAGGGGGAGGGAGGGAAGGTGGGGTAGTTGAGTACAAGATGACAGAGGTGGGGTGAGGAAAATCTACAGTTTATTGTGGGTGAGCAGTGTGGCTGCACAGCTTTGCACTGCACCTGGATCAGCAATTCCCCTGTCAGATGGCAGGGTGGGAAACGTATATTAATTCACAAAGTTCAGAGTATGTGTGTGTGTGATGTAACAGGTGGTTTAGGGTGTCGCTGGCTTCATAAGGGAAACAGGCCTGAGTGTGTTTTGAGGACATGACAAGTGGAATCTGGTGGTGAGATGTCGCCATGATGAGAGAACCATAAGGCATGAATTGTTGTGCTGATGGATAGGAACTAACATGAAGTGGATTGTGAACAACCCCAAAATCATTTTGCTTCTTTAGGTTGCTCTATTTAACTAAGTATTATTACAGTTATGTATTTAAGAGCAGGCTCCTGGCTGCTTTTCATGTATCTGTCTGTTATTTCATGGGCTCTACAGATCTTTTCTTCTCCTCCTTCCCACAGGATGGCATTTAGCTCTTTCTTCCTTCTTCCCCTATTACCGGACTTGCAAAGTGTTGATTTAAACTGAAAGATGACCTGGTTTAGTTCGGCTGCGTCTTCTCTACTCCATAAAAATCAACATGCTTCCAGTCGTGAGATCTGAGCGCGTTTGTTGTTGTTGTTCCTCTCTTTTCCCCTCTCTCTCTGTCTTTCTCTCTCTGTCTTACTCTCTTTCTCTGTGTTGTCTTTTTTATTTATCTGCTGTAAAGGCCAGTCAAGCGCTGCTCGGCTTTGTTGTCAGAAACCTTTATTTACCAAAGGGAGGAATAAGTGACTGACACAGACAGCCTCTTTCATCCCCGCCTCGCCGCAAGCAGTGTTCCCCTCTAACGCCAGAGGAAACACCCCCCCCCCCTCCTCTCTCACCCCTCACTTCTGCCAAGCTGGCCTCCCCCCACAACCCCACTCCACTGCACCCCTCCATCCTGCAGGCTCACAACACACTGGCCCACTCCCCTGGGTAGCAACCTAGCTGTAGAATCTGAGTAACACACACACACAAACACACACAAACACACACAAACACACATGCAGAATTCACCTCACAAAAGGCATCTCACCAGTCCTCTCACATAGACGATCAAATGAGAGAGTTAGTCCGATCGTCCCAAACAAAGACGAGTTTAACATCAAAGAGTTGTCCTTTTTCTCTTTTTATCCATCTGTTAAACAAACTGGGAGTAATGACACATAAAGCCTGTTATGTTACAACACTGGCTTGAAAGGCAGTTTTTGTATTTTTAATTTTGTGTGAAGGAGGAATCCTTCGGGCAACAGTGATCAGTCAGTGGTAACAAGTGTGTTAATGTTTTAAAAAAAACATTAACACAAGATTATGATGAGATAAAACATCATCATCCTCATTAATTTGGTTGTAGCATGAGGTAATAATGTATTTACAATAATTCTCAAAAGGTGTAATTAAGCTGAATTTGATACTATATAGAAAGCATTATTACTATATTAGCATTTTAGATAATACTGTAAATACAAAGAGGTTTTTGTGCAGACACTGATGGTGTGCAAAGTCAGACTCACGACTGTATAATTTCTCCAGTTTACCTGTTCAACCAGAGGTAAATGTTTAAATTAGCAGAATGTTAGATTCATATACTGTAGCCCTTCATCACGATCAAGATGCAAAGAATTTTCAGTGTCTGATAATAAGTAACAGCTTTTCTTATCTAGTCATTGGCTTTTTGTTATTTTCTCTTGTTCACATTTTTGAGTGTGGAGGTGGGAAGATAAATCCTGTTTTTTGTGAAAAGGTCCTTAAACTGTGCTGCTATTATGTATCTCATATGTTTGTAAAATAGACCAATTAGAAGACATTTTCTTTAAAGTTTTTTTTTTTTTTTTTTTAAATCTTTATTTCTTATCTTATGTCCAATTGCTACTAAAACTAATTTACTGGATTTGCTTAGAAGTAGCATTTAATAGGACAAAGGTCATAATTACAAATAAATGTCACAGATTTTTTTTCCAGATATTGCAATAAACATAGTTCATTCAGTTTTTTGAAGTTTATATCTCTGAACATTGAGAGTGCTGACTAATGTTCCTTTGGAAAGCTGTGTGTATGAATGAATTCAAACCTTTGTGATTAATTTAAGTATCATAAAAACCAGATGACTTACTTTATATCTGTATACCAAAGACAAAATTTGGCTGTTTGATGACTGAAACCCAATACAAATGTGACACTCCTACTTTTATTTCTTTGGTAGAGAAACACTTGAACAGTTTTGCAAATAAAACCTCTATAATGCCAAAAGACTAATGTCATGTTATCAGCCCTCATTGTGTTCACTTTATGAGAGAGAAAAGCCTCATCCGTCTGGCCAGACCAAGAGAAAGATGGAGACAGAAACGCTTTTAGCTCTGGCATCGGAAAATGAACACCAAATGTATCTCTCTCTCTTTTTCCTTCCTGCCTTCTCTCTGTCTCTCTTTCCTATTTAAGCTTCTTGAAGTTCTTCCAAATTGGGTTTTAAATGCCAATTAGGAGGTTGAATGTAGTAAAATAAAAGCAAATGCAGGCAGGATGGCCTCACCTTCTGGCTGGTTAGGCTTCAGAGAGAGCCGAGCCGGACCTTTGGCTCCCAGCGAGGCTTTGAGAGAAATATCCTGCCTAATGAACACATTAATTATAACCATAACTATTTATAAGATGATAATTAGAAACGAAGGGAGGTAAACTGGGCTTTTCCTGCAATTAATGGAGGATTAATTACGGGAGCTAATGAAGTGGATTTTTGAAACGCGTGGAGGTGAAGTACAGAGATGTGCAGCTCGCTTTGTGATCACTGGCATAATTATTTTCTCCAGCGCCAAAGCGTTTGAGGCCCTGGTCCTCGCCGGCTCAGGCCGGCTAATAAGCATCATTGCATCGTTATATATGCACTTAAAAAGACTTGCCACTGAAATGACTGTCTAATTATTTCTAATTGGCAGGCCCTGTGTGTTGTCATTGAGCTGTTTGGAGCCGCAGCGGAGCCCTGGGTCTAATAACACTCTGGGCGGAGAAGCACGGGGAGAGAGAGAGAGATAGAGAGACAGTGATACACAGAGAGAAAGAGCAAGAGTAAAGAGGAGGGGGCCTTACCGGTTGCCTGCTGCTTATAGCCGGACCTGCACATTGTCCCCCTGTGCCACTCGCCCAGCAGGACAGCAGGTCCTAGAATGACGCCAGGTGCACTCAGAGGTCACCTTGCCAAGTAGCCGATTAGCAAAGTTTTATTTTATCTGTGCTTGTTTTCCCCTTTTAATTAACAGCTTCTGCTCTTAATTTATGCACAGATAAACGCCACCGTCTGTCCACAGTTCTTCTTTCAGTCTTAAACATACTACTCACACACACGCACACACTCACAGAGGGGGTGGGGGGTATGTTTATGTGCTGTGTGTGATTCAGTGGCCAGGTTTTGAGCCAGTCCGCAGAGACCCCTGCTAAGAGAGCATGCATGGACAAACCTCAGTCAGACGTGGTTACCTTGTACTCTAGTTATACTCTAGCTCAAACCATATGGATACTATCATTCTCTGGGACTCAGTGGAGGACTCATGTGTCGACATGTAGTTTGTCTTTACAACAGTCACAGTCATATTCAGAATTAGTGTTGATTTTTTTTTTTTCAGCACACATTTATCATCAGGTTTTTTAATAAAAGTAAATACATGCATGTTTACAGTAGATTTTCATTTTCATTACATTATTTGAGGCATTGATCTCCATGTCCATGTTTGAGTGTGTATGTGTTATGAGAGTGTTTGAATGATGGTTTAGGATTATGTGTGTGAGCACCTCACTTAACTCGTCCTAAGCAGAGCCATGTGCGTTGTCCTGCCAAAAAAAAAAAACCCTCTGTCATTCCTCCTCTACCCCCCGGACAACTTGAGAGCAAATTGCCAGCTAATGGAACCACTGCCTGCACTTGTCAGTTCACTTTGGACAAGCAAAGGCACCACACAAACACACATACACACACAAGCATGTGGTTTCACTCACACGTTTAGTAATTTATTTGTGGAAAAAGAAGAGAAAAATGAGAGCGAGGGAGAATGGCAGAGAAATGAAACAAGGATCATGTGCGTCTTGACTGAAACCTTGACAATCTTTTTGAAAGTAATGAAACACTTTCTCAGCATGCGCATTAGGTTTTCTATTTGAAATTTGTCTTCCTTTTTTTGCTCTGTCTATCTATTTGGGTTTTGGCAGAGTTGCGGACATGAGGAGGAAGTGGAGAGAGATGGATCGCCCAAAGGATACGTGGCCAACTGATGTATGATTGGCTGAACAAAGAGCAGATCACGTCTGTGACTGGTTGAACAGAGAACTCGGTGTCGTGATTTTGGCTTCAAATCAAAGCAGGAAAAATGTAATTATTTTAAATGCAGTCAACAGTTTTGTGTGGAGTGGAAGTTTGCCAGATTTCTATGTAAACTCAGTGGGATACTGATGCTCAGTAAAAATGAGATAACAGAGTGTGATCTCTGTCTCTCTGGTGCTACTGCAGATGTGTAATGAATGGCATTTATGCATCAGTGTAACATGTGGCATCATTTGGATCCTGCCTCCAACAGTATATAGCAAATCAGTGTTTTGACGCTTTTAGTAAAATGTTAGGATCTGTAGGCATTTCATTGAAGACATAAAACTGAAAATGTGAAGATATAAGTTATATTTAGTAATAGGAAAGATATTTTAAACAATTAATTACTTACAAAATTAAAAAATAGACCTTGGCTGCATCGTTATTTCACTCTCTACAGAGCTGAAAAGAATTTGGAATATTCTCCTACAAAACATAATCTACGCAGAAATTCCTGCCATTTCTCAGAGAATGGGTCTCTATGTTGTCCGTATATTTCTGTACTGTTTACGAAACGGATTCTCTCTACTTGCATGGGTATGTGTCACAGCACCGAAATCATCCTATCCACTACCCACGATTGGTTAAAAAAACAAGGTAACATTTGCCTTCTGTATGGACTACTTCTATGGACATGTAGACTACGAGAAGTGACAGATGTATTGGAGAGGAGAGCTTTTTTTTCCAGAGGGTGGAGTGTTTTCTCTTTCTGTTCATTTCTTGATCTCTCTTTCGGTGTTCATCTGTCTCTTTCTCCTCCTCCTTGTTCATTCTTGACAGCGGTTCATAAAAAAAAAATAAAAAAAAAAGATTTTTAGAAACTTCTTTATGAGACAAGCCTCTCCTCTGTCATAAGACAACTTTATGTTATTCCACTGAAGAGGGGAAACTAATAGTCCTATGTTTTTTACGGGGCGCTATTCCAGTTGTGTCTTGGGTGTTTAATTAAGTGTAGTTTCCCTTTAGTAGTGGAATGTGTGTCTGCTTTTTGTCGGCCCGTTCCTCTGTGCCTTTTACAGTCCACCCACATGGTTTGTCTCAGCGTTTATGATTTTTCTTATACCGGAGTTGTGAGGTTCCTAAATCACTTAAGCACACAGGGCCGAGCAGTCCACATTTAAACAATAAAAGGCTGTTATGCTAAGGGCCCTCAGATCTCCTACCACTTCATAAATACATGCGTATAAAAGGCAGAAAAATACATCTTCCCTGACCAGAGGGAGAGGGAGAGCGAGCGTCTGAGAGCACACCTGCTAATTGGAGCCAGCTTGATGTGAAGCACGGCTGTCTGCTCCGTCTTCTCCATAAGTCCCAATCATTTTTTTCTTTTCTTTTTCATTCGCTCCCCTTTTTTGTTACCCTGGTTGTTCTTGACTCCCCGACTTTTAAAACCTTTTTCTTTCTTTATCTTAATGCTTCTTCTCTCTCCATAGCCTCCTGCTGTCCTTCAACTATTGTCCTCACTCCCACTCTTTCTCCTCCTCCTCCTCTGTCCTCCAACTTTTTCTACCTCCCTGCTCTCCACTCTCTTACACGTGGAGGCAATGACAACCAAAACAACTCTCTCCTAACTCGGTGTAACTAATTGTTCCGGGCCATGATGGATGGAAGGAGGGAAAAAGTGGGTTTCAATTGCGTGAGTAGCTGTGAGCGAGTTGGCAAGTTAGCACCTAGTCTCAATGTGACCTCCACTTGACCTTGTGTCGGGGCTGAGTGGCTGAGCCAGCCCCCCCCTCCCAGCTCCAGCTGCTAATGGGTGTCATGTCAAGCTGCGGCTGCACAGAGGTCAAAGGTCGCGGGTGCACACCAGACGGCCAAGTTTAGGATTGCGATGAGGTGGCTGAGTGACACTGGGCATATGTGCCAATGAAGATGTTGGGTAATAGGCACACACACACACACACACATGCACATGGAAACCACATCGTGCTGCAGAAAGTTATCTTTTCCCTCATCGTTGGCTTGCCGTTGTAGGTTCATATAGATCTGAGGAGTCTTTGAAGACCTTTGAACGCTTCTAAATGGCTTGACCTTGTGGCTCGTGGCTGTAACCGTATGTGTGTGTGTGTGCTTGGGTGTGTATGGGTGGGTAGTGAGTGGGTGGCCTGCATGGGGTCTCATTTCTGTTTCACAACATAGCAGGGCATTGCAGACGTTTGTGTTGACGACGGCTAAATTAAAAGCAAACCGAAGATTATGACAAATCTAAACATTGCTTTTATGAAGCAGAGGGGGGACGAAGAAAAAACATTTCTGTGAATATTTCATGCTCCGTCTTTGCTGTGTTAATTGTGCTCACAATCAGCTACTTTGCAGTGATTCCTTGTGTGTTATTTAGTGTGTGTATGTATATTTATGTTTCTATGTGGGTGTGCATGGTGGATGACTGAGTCCGTGTGTGTGCTTGCGTGTGTGTGTGTGTGTACTGTGAACCGAGGGAACAGATAATGTGGCTGCTTGGAAGGGGAAAGCAGCTTGGGAAATGATTTCAACAGCTCTCATAATTAGAGGAATATCATAAATTAAACTTGTGTCTGCCGTTGCGTTTGAAGAGCACTCAAAAGTAATAAATTCTGGATGGTTAACATATTTGCATTCCATTCAGCAGGCAGCGTCAGGCAGGAACAGCTGTTTTCCACGTCTTTTGGCAGCAGGAAATGCACATTGCTCACTCAAGGTGCTTTTAGACACATTGAAATGGCAGAAAAAAGAAAAGTGACTTTTAACTTGAACATGAAGCTGCTGCTGTGTGCTCTGTCACTGGAAATAACTCGGCAGGATACAGCGCATTAATGAAGTTCTTCAAATATGGATCTTCTTACTTTCAATTGGCCCGTTTCTTTTTCAATCTGTCTGTTGCTTGGAAAAGTCGACCGGCAAGCTTTTTTGTAGTCTGTGTAAGTGTGTGTGTCTGTGTGTGTGTGTATGTGTCTGTCTGTCTGTCTTGTTGTAGATACAATGAATAAATGCCAATGATTTGAACAAATTTTACAGTTTCTAAATGCTTCCTTAGTAGTAACAAAGACACTTTATCTAGAATGAGTTGAGAAGAAAACTGCTGTGATTTTGCACCATATTTTTAGGCCAATTTAAATTTTTTTTTTTATAAAGGTGAAGTGTGTCGCAGCATAACATATTGTGGTACTACAGAGATCCCCCGTATTCTCTACCAATGAAGCATGTCCCTTATGTGTACAGTCCTCAGAAAAAAAGAAAAACATCACATAATTTGCATGTATGTTTTTGGGTTGGTTTTTTTTTTTGTGAAAATGAAATGCAAAAATTTCCCAAATTGTGACTCATATCACAATCTCAATATCTGCCAAAATAATCCCAATGTTTTGGTTTTTTTTTTGTATATTGTTCAGCACTATCACCATCTCTGACCAGTCTATCCAACATTACGCAATCGATATCGTTTAAAGGCATTTTAGTTACAATTAGTGATTTTTGAATCTGCTACTCCACATCTGGAGCAGCTCCTGGTTCACTGGCTTTGCTGCATTTCTCCCTCTGATCTCTCTAAAAAGATGAAACCTTATACTGCAAGATTTTTTCTTCTTTTTTTGACCATATCCTAAGCTTAATGGGAGTCTACCTCTGTACTTGCTTGTGGAATCTAACTATCTCAATATTTTACAAACATTGATTAATGATGGCTTAGATGCACACAAATTGTAGCTAAAATGATTTTGTTGTATTTGTTAAAATGACAAAGCACTCAGGTTTTAATAGCAAGTCCATTAGCAGATAGCCATTTATAATACACTGTGATATAGAGGGTAGTGGCACATATTTACAGTAGTTATTCAAAAAGATGCAAAACCTCCAGTTCAACAATTCCATTTTCACATCCTACTCACATTATTAATGATTAGTTATTTTTAGTCTTTATCATAAATACAATATCTAACCAGGAAATAGAGATGGACATTTTGGAACATAATAATACAACTGTATGTCTCTGTCCCATGATAATTCCTCTCTAGCTTTTAGTGTATTGTTGGTAAGAATGACTAGTCAGATAGGGGTCACTGTCGCCAGCACCCACTGAAATGTGATAGGGTTAAGGTTACATGACCATTAATCATTGCTGTGCCACGCTGGCCTAATGGACAGAGATGCTGCTCGGGGCATCACTGAGAACATCACTTGTGTTCTCAGCAGTTATGTTGGTGTTTTCTGCCTTGGGATAAATACAATATGAACTTTGTTTTGTCTTTCCACAGAGGATGGTGGTTGGGGAAATGAAGAAACAATATGAATGTGTGTCACTGCTGCGCAGTTAGGGGCAAGATAGGGTTAAAGAAACAGTTAAGATGATTGGTATGTGTGTGTGTGTGTGTGTGTGTGTGTGTTCATGTGTTCCCCGTCCCGACACTGCGAAGTATGAATAATGATTTAACTGGGGTCAGATTCCATTGGAGACGTTCACCTGTATCTGACACTAGTGGTATTGCGTAGCTGCCATTAATGTCCAATTTTCAATGAAAACAGAAATAGAATACAGACTGATAAGGGTAACACCATCCAGCTTCACACCCGACCACATAATTACCCCAATGGGCTGTGGTGAGGGATCATATCCTGGCGCACACTGGGGGGTCAGCGGCGATAAGCTTCAGCCCAGCTCCCAACATGCAGCATAATTACTCTATTGATAATTCACCAGGAAAACGGTGCCAGCCAATTGCAGAGCTCCGATTTAATGGATTGGACGGTGAAACGAGGGAGGAATGGAGGAAGGAGGCTGTGAGGGGGCAGCGTGTGTGTGTGGGGGGGTTGTACGTGGGAGCAACCTGCAAGGGCCTTTTATTAGAAATGAAAATATGTTTAGGCCATAGGGGGACCCATTTTCCCTGGAGATAATAAGGCCAATAAAATGTAAAGCAGGGGAAGGGCTTGGCATGGGGTCCAACTGTGGCTGTTTATCTGTGTGTGTCCTGCATTAGCCCATTTATCCCCAACCTCAAATTAGCTAATCATTCTCCAAGGGGAAGGACTTGGTCAGGAAATTGACATTTAGCAGCATAGGCTCACTCTATTAACTACAGTAAATTTAATTTGCTGCACACCCCAGAAGTGGGCTGTTTTCTTTGCCATCAGAGGGAGAAAGGAAGAGGGAGACAGAGACAGAGAAACAGAGAGAGAGAGAGAAAGAGAGATTGTGTGTATTGCATCTGCTGCTTCTGGCCACAATTTGCTTGGCTGTAAATATAAGACTTAGACTTGGAACTCTGCAACTCTGTTGTATTTCCCCTCATATACTGTTGATTACAAACATACGCAGGCATTGTCAACACATAGATTCACTCATTCCAAGGTCTGTTTGGGCCATTGATGGATTATCTCGCCTGGAGACTCCAAACCCCAAAAATGCCAATGTTTTCCTTTCCCTCTTTTCCATTAACTGTGATTCTCTGATGAGGTTAATCGTAGCTCCAGTAAACACTGTATTAAACATTCTAAATCAAATGTCCTGTGACTGATGACTGCTTTCACCTCTGCCTCTGAATCAGATGTTTCATGATAATTATTTCTGATTATCACTCCAGGGTGGCTGCTTTAGTGTCTGTTCTGCAGAATGCAATGAGACAGGATTTACTGTGGGAAAAAGATACTAAAGAGCGACTGCTGTAGCTGCTTGGATAACAGTAATATTATTGAAAGGAGAGTTGCAACGATTAGTCAATCATTAGAAGATAAATCTGCAGCTCTTTAGAGACTTGATTAAACATTTAAGTCATTTTTAATCAAAAATGAAAACCTGTATTTTTTTTTTTGTCCTCTGAGAATAAGTTCAGTATCTTAGTGTTTTTTGATTTTGTTTAAACAAAAAAAGTTGGTGAAATATTCAAAAATGCAAATAATGGATATTAAGAATGTGCAGTTCAGCTCTCTTAGTTGAAATGTATTTATATGATTTACAATATGTGCTAAATATATGTCATCTTTTAAAGATGTTGGTCATTGCTCAAGTTTTTTCCTTTTTTTTTTTTCAAAGAGAGATTCTCTCTTCCAGAGACCTTGAAATAGCGCAGTTAACTCTCCGGAGATCAGGATCGCCCCAGCCTAATTGATTGCAACAGTTGTCGGAGTGTTGTCTGTTAGGATGGTGACAGGCGTCTGAAGAAAATGATTAGTTTTCTGTCGAGAGAGAGACAGCTCTGGATGTCCCAAACTGCAAACTAATAAAGGGGGGAAAGCAATAAAGCTCGTGGACAGCAGGTTCGACTGTTTTTATAGACAAATCAATAAAATGATAGATGATGGAAAATAACGGCATCTTAGCTGCCGATTTCTACTGGGATTTAAAATCACGGTCTTTCACATGCATGCACACACACACACACACACACACACACACACACACACACACACACACACACGGATGCACACACTGACAAAAGATGCAGGCTCACACATAAACTCACACTTAAGCAGAATATGTTGAAGTGTTTTCCCTGCATTAACAGAGGCATGTGCAGTGTCACGTAAATAAGTGGTTATATTTTGGTAATTTGTTTCTTTGCCCGTATGGCACCATATTGAGATATGAGTTACACTTTCAATTCTCCATTTTTCTGGTTTTGAAATGATGTGTGTATTACTGTATGTGGGTGTTTATGTTTGTGTGTCATAACTAACAGAGTAAATCTCACACTGTAAATCTTTTTGAGACCAGAGGGCCAGTGTCAGGATCAATACTGAGGACAGGCCTTCCTCTGAGCCCGCCTCTAATTGGCTCGATTTCTACTGAGTGTGTTGTGTATGTGTGTGTCATAGTATGTGTGGTTGTATATCACTGTATTCTTATTGCAGTCCTATGAAGGATGAATTTATCTACTCCAGGAAAATTTGATCATAGTGAGTTTTATTGTGAGTTTTGTTAATAGATGTGAAGGTTCATTGTTTCTGTGTATTAATGTATAGCCACTGTCTTATTGAAGCTTGTCTCACATTGGGTTTCAAAGAAGGTTTTGATTTCAGTTCTACCCATCAACTCTCGCAGTAGTAAAAAGTGTATAAGGTGGAATAAAGAAAGGAATTAATGTTTGCTTTTTTATGGAACGCTTTTTCTCACTAACATTAACTTGTTCTTGTGTATTGTGACTCTACAATACAATCATACAGGGAGAAATCCATCGTAGAAGATCCATAGATTTTTTTAACAAGCAATGAACAGAATCACCTGTATTACAATGCATCCCCAACCTGTGTTTTCCTCAGTGAGCTCTTAATCCATCGCTCCTACTATTCCTATTTGTGTTTCCTGTCACTGTTGCCACACACATGCATAACTGACAGCTACATGAAACAGTCTCAGCCACATTTTCTGGAAGTAACCGAAAGGTATTCTAGGAAATACGGACAATCTTTAAGTATATACAAGAGACTTAGACCAGGTGGATGATATTTAGCTCTGCTCATTTGTGAAAACTTCCCACTTCTTATATATTTACAAAAAAAGAAAACAAACTATTATTATGTTGTTCGAATCACTCGCTGTAATCGCTGTAAATGTCTTATTACACCTCACATCTTTCAGGTCTCATTCTCGCCACCGACGGTCTCGCAGTAGAAGTGGCAGTCGCAGCCGGCGAGGAAGCCACGGCCGCAAAAGGAGCCGTAGCCACAGTCGCCGAAGGAGCCGTAGCCACAGTCGCCGAAAGAGCCGCAGCCACAGCAGAGAACGGGACCGGAGCCGACGCAAGGGCCGCGACCGGGAGAGGGAGAAAGAGAAAGAGAAGGAAAGAGATAGAGGAAGAGACAGAGACAAGGACAAAAGTAAAGACAAGGCAGACAAAAAGGGGTAAGTGATGGATGACTCTGTACATAGAGACACAAACACACCAAACAAGTGCTGGGTCGGCCCAGCTCAATCTAAACTGCTGCCTCCACGGGAGAACAGAATATTTTGGTCAGTATAATACAGGCTCAAATATGGAGCTCAGTCTCAGCTACTCCATCTGTCCATCCATCACTGAATCCTTCCATCCATCAATCCATCAGTCCCTTTCTTCTTCTGTTTCCCCCTGCAATCAACCACTGGGTACACTGGACTTGTAATGTGATATAATTCCCTCTTGCAAGAGAGGACGTCATGTTGATAAAAGAATAGATGGTAGGTAGGAGTGCTGCAGAGGTTCAGTTTTTAGAGAATGTTTTGGTCGCCAGATGATGTCTGATGCCTTTAACTCTGCTTTTCACCCTCTGGACCCAGCTACAATAAGTCTAGAAGCATAACAAGATCATATGCATCTCCAGTGTCACTGGTGCTCAGGCCAGGAAAAAAAGCAATAAATGAGAAGTCCTTATTAAGGAGAGAAAAGTTGGCAAATGACATCTTCACTTGCAAGCTTGTGTCATCTAAAGGCTGTAATACACACTCATAAACGGTTTGGTGTAGTGCATCCTTTAGCAGTGATGCACTCCAGTGCAGTTCTCCTAACTTCCTTAGAGGCCTCTCTTTGCTTCAACCACAATAGCACCCTCAATCCCTCCCCAGTGCTTCATGCTCTAATGTGATTGGAGGCCACTGTAATATGGCTGGTACCCAGTTGTTTGCTGTCATATTGAATGGCACAGATGTGTGCATCAGGCTATGTGTCCCATGAGTGATGCAGACAAGCTGCTCTGCTATACATCTATTTAAGAGACTTTGGTCCCCCAGGTAAACTGTGTCTGAACTCATGGTGTAGGTCATGTTGGACCAAGATTTAAAAGTGCATGTTGTAAAGATCAAGAATTTTCAAAATATATACACATCCAAATCTAAAGTCAGGTAGTGATTAAGATGATCTTTGGTTTTTCAAAGTAATACTTGAATCATGTTGAAATAAAGTTTTAACCACACATAAACTTGTCAGGGAGACAGCAGTAAATGGAAAGCTTAGAAAAAAACGCCTCAAAGTGTTTTCTCAGAACAGAAATATGCAGTAATAGCCAAATGGCAATTTATGATTTTACGACCGTTTGATCTGACTGAAAAGGATCTTCATTCCTCAGATGTATTCATGATGCAACATTGCAATCAGATGATGAAAATCGTTTCTGTAGCAATGGCCGTAATAGACAATAACACAATATATCTGAAGTACATTTAAAAAAAAAACAAAAAAAAAAAACTCTTTGCTTGTGCCCCACTGTCCAACTGTCACAGAAATGAACAGCTTTTTTTCTAGAAATTGTGTGCATGCTGCGCCTCATTACGTGACGTAAATGCTAATTATTCAGTATGTATCTGTGACAACGAATTTTATCAGAGCTTCATTTAAAACGTAACTCATTTTATGTATTTAAGGAGTGCAGTTCATGAAATGGTTTTTAGAAAATATTCACACCCCTTCATTGTTTTCACATTTTGTCAGGTTGCAGCCTTATGCTAAAAAAAACAAAAAAGAACAACACATTTTTTCTCTCATCAATCAATCTTTTGCATTTATCAAAAAGATAAACTGAAATATCACATTGACATAAGTGTTCAGACACTTTGCTATGAGACTTTTTTTTTCTCTTGAGAATCTTTGAGATGTTTCTACGTCTTGATTGGAGTCCACCTGTGTTAAATTCACTTGATCAGACATGATTTAGAAAGGCACACGTGTGTCAGAGCAAAAGCCATGAGATGGAAGGAACTGCCTGCAGAGCTCAGGGACGGGGTTTTATCGAGGTACAGGGATTGAAGGTTCCCAAGACCACAGTGAAATAAGGGTTAAGCATTTACATACAAGTCAAGGTGCATTTGTTAGTGGAAAAGACAGAACAGATTTGTTGAAATAACAGAAAGCCTCATCTTCTAATGTAATTTCCATATATTCAGCACTGTTTTTTGAATCCTTGGAGGCTTCATTGGTCATCACCAAAACCTCAGGGCTCAAGATTTCTCTTTGTGAGCAGAACATGGAGATTTGCTTTTAAAGGAAAAGTGCTCTATTTATTTGAAGCTATTACATATTGCCTTTCTTAGATTCATATCAGGAAAACAAATAAAGCTAACAGTAAAATGTAAGGCCAGCAGACTATATCTATTTTCTTATTAAGGCTTCAATATCCTTCAGCATTGATATGAATCTCTTCCTTTATCTCTGACCCCGCTTTAGCTTGTGTATTTGCAGGTGTGTGTGCTCATATACGTAGTAAGTTTGTTGATTGTGTTGATGTGTGTATATGTGTGTGTGTGTGTGTGTGTGTGTGTGTGTGTGTGCGTGCGTGCGTGCGTGCGTGCGTGCGTGCGTGCGTGCGTGCGTGCGTGCGTGCGTGCGTGCGTGCGTGCGTGTGCGTGTATGCATTTCCACCTGTGGCAGCATTATTATATTGCAAACTGTCTATCCTTCTATCTGGCCTTCCAAATTACTTAAACCTGTGGCGGTATTATGTTGGAATAATTCTGACTAAAACATATGGTGCTGACCTGCCATAGCATATACATATAGTATATATCTGTAGAAATAATCCCGTCTGTGGTTTTCTTAAATCTGCCTTTGAAAGGAGGTTTCTCAACTGTTTGCCTGTATAAAAAATTATATCATGCGAATTTTTGTCACTTGAAGTCAAAATTAAACAGCAGTGCTAAGCTTCTTGCGTCTTTAGTTCACAATTTATCAGTTAGAGGAAGAAATGCAGCGAGTGGATTGTTCAGAAATATATACTTGATATGGTTCTTTGTATTTTAACATGAAATTTGAATTTACCTGAACAATACTGGTAATACCTAAAAATATACTGCTCTCCAGGTAAGAATCCTGGAAAATGTGACGTGATTATTAATTAAAAATATGACAAATTCCTGTTTATGGCATTTCATTTTGAACTAATGTATAGAATGTGACATGATATTATTAGATAAAATAATAATTAGTAAATCTTATCATTTTATTTTGACTTTAATTGTCTCGACCACCACACTTCACACGTTCAAATTAAGCAGGTCTGTTTATGGACCTTGGTATTATGTTGTCACTGTCCAAAAGCAGCCTGACATGCATGTTCCTGTGCCTCCCCAGATGCTGCCACGGGAGTTTAGGCGCCTAACAAGTTCTCCTTCAATAGAGGAAAGGCAGAAGCAATGAGATGTTTCAGGAATATGTAAAACAAGGATTTCTGCAGTATATCCTGTCTATGACAAGCCACTTCTTTTCTCCCTGTCTCTTCCATTCTTCTTCTGCTCTTAATGGTGATGGGGGTAGGGTCTTTACGGAAGCTCCTGATCCTCACTGCTTTCACACAAACACACACACACACACACACACACACACATACACACACTGTAACGCTGCAACCTCATTTACATCCAGGTTCTTGCTGGGTGGTGGGAGAGGAGCGAAACAGTGCGATGTTGATGGCAGGGCGGGGTGGAGAAGAGGCTGAGAAGCTTTATAGTGTCTGTCAGGATGAAAGAGGGGCCCCTCAGAGCAGCACCCTGACACTGACTCTGTGTGTGTGCGCGTGTGTGGTGTTGTTGTCATTAAACATTTAACACTCCTCTAGTATGACAGCAGGCAACTTGGTGCTCTAGCGGCATGTTTTCATGCAAAATTTATTGAAAAAGACGAGCTGTTGTTAAGAGATCTTGTTGCCTTTCACCAGTGGCAAAGGGTAAGTGGGTGATTGTGGGGATCTTTGTGTGTGTGTGTGTGCGTGTGTGTGTGTGTGTGTGTGTGTGAGAGTGAGTGAGTGTGTGTGTGTTTACACAGACTAGTGTACAGGGTCAATAGGTCAGCTTTGCTCTGTGTAATCCTCTGGCTTCTTATTTGCAGAGAGAACATAAGAGCTTGCTTCAAGAATTTAATCAGCGCTAAAGCTGTTTGTTTGTGTTTTCCTCTTAGTTGACACTTTCCTCAACAGGCAGGCTTACTTGTGTGTTATGTATTTTTTTATATTCAGCAATGAATTAAATATACTAGTAGATTCTCAACTTTTTTGTCCGACATACCCCCACAGTCCAATCCAACATGCTCCAAATGTTTTTATTTAAATTGATATTAACCTGAACTTTATTTAACACTATGAATTGTATTAAACTGGATATGATTACACAATTTTTTTTCATACAAGACGTAATGATCTTGGAACTGATGTTTCTCTCTTTTTGTAGCTGGGACGCTTCAACTATTTATCCTTTAGTTTTCAGGATATATTTTGAGTTCTCCGTGCACTTGCGTTCCAGTTTTTATGCTCTCTTAGCACATTGTGTGAAGGTGCTACAGCTGACCGTGGTGGAAAACTGAGACATGCTAGCAGTTAATTGGTTATTGTGTCAATGAATATAATAATGATCAACCTGCCATTTCTACTAGACAAATATGTTGATCTTTTGAATCAAATTGTCATTTTTATTTTTATTTTTCATATGAGCTGAGCTACTCCATAATCTTTCCATGTACCCCCTGGGATTTAATGAAATAGACCATTGACAAATTGCAAAGAGGCACTCTGAAACAGTTATTGTAGTACTGTGCATTAATGAATACACGTAGACATAACTCAGCTGTGATTCTCAACCTGCATGCAAGTGGAGCTCAGTCTTTCTATTCTTCGTTTTCTTTCCTATTTCCCTAAAACAAACAATGTGTTGTGTTATCAAGTGCTCATCTGCCCCCAGGCAGACAACTGAAGTATAATTTGAATGTAACATCATTCTTCACCTGATGTTCCAACCCAATTCCCACCTGTAATTAATGAGCAGAAACGTAGGATCTACAGTTAACAGATGGCTCTTTCTCCACAGAAAGGGACAGCATTTTAAAATATCTTTAATTACAAGTCAGTGTTTTAAAAGGTTTTGGCATCATTAATTGCTGCAATGGTTCAGGCTTTGATCAGGCGCGAAGGAATTTAGTTAGGGTAAGAATGAGGTACAGTCAGGGCTCAGTTTTCTTTTTGGTTCACTCATAATGTTAATGCACACATGCACACACCCTTTGCATGTCCGTCACCTTCCTCAAGCTTGATTCCTTCGTCAAATAATTTGTCTGCGTTCAAGAGTCTTCACCCTTTGCTTTGGGCGTAGTCTTCACCCTTTCCTTTGGATGGTGTCAACCCCTTTGCTTTCCTCTGTAACCAATCACAGAGGCAGTGGAAGAACGTGGGCTGGCTGCCGTACTCCACATCCTCAATCAGAAGGGTCTGTCCAATTAGGCTGAACTCCTTGTCAGTGCCAGGTCACGGTAGGAGGGTTGGTCAATCTGACTCAGTTTCATGTCATTTGAGTGAGAAATGGGCCAAGGCTGGGCAGCGGAGGCACAGCGAGCAGAGTGGAGACCTCTCATGGCAGCAGAGAGCTGTCTTTTCCTTGTGCATGTAAAACTGAAGTTGGTATAATGAGGTTAGGGTTAAAGAAATGAGATGACTGCCTACCTTTCATTAAAGCCTCTTTTATGTCCTTGTCAAGGAAAGACTCATTTAGGAGTTTTCTTTTTTCCTGCTAGTGAGGGGCAGCACAGCGTCTATTGTTCACACTTGTAGAACAGCTTGTTTTATTAGGGTGGAGTCTCTTTATGGAGAATGCTTTCCTGACATTTTTGTGTGAAGAGCCATTCCCACCAAACTGCCTGTTCCTATCTCTTTCTGTGAATGCCATTGTTTAGTAATTATTCTCATTACTGTGTTTTCCCCTGACCAGCTAAACAGAACCCAGCCTCACCACAGGGGTCCCGACAGGACCCGCAGGCCTCGGCTTGGCTAGCTGTGCTCCATCGCTCAGCCTTAACCTCTAGAAGCCTAGACGCTGTGAGGCAGAGAGAAAATAAAACAAGACCCTAGACACAAGCACACACACATTCACACTCACTGCTGTTGATTTTCTCTCCCTCCTTGCCTCACTCTGAGGAAATGATTGTCTGCTTCTTTGCCTCTGTTGAACATCTATCAGCTCATTAGTGTTGGTAATACACAGAGAAAGTAAGTGTGTTTGTGTGTGTGCTTGCGCGTATGTAGCCCCTGCCTGCGGCATCCTCTCAGCCTGTTGGGAGTGTGTGTATGGGTGGTGTGGATGGGACCACTGGCTTCTGGTGTGTGTGTGTGTGTGTGTGTGTGTGTGTGTGTGTGTATATATGTATGTGTTTGTCTGCACTCTTGCAGGACTCTAGGCTGTGTCTGGTTCTGGGAGCGGGTCTGGGGAGGTAAGAGAGACTTCAAACGCCGTCCTCGGAAGGTTAGGATACACTCACATTGACTTAAATCAATGAGCTGTAAGTGTGTGTTTTATTTGTGTGTGCATCAAGGGGGGTAGCCTAGTGGCCAGGAGCAAGACAAGACATCGGTGAAGCTGAAGAGGAGTAGGTGTGCATGCGTGTGTGTGTCTGTATAGTTTTGGGTGGGGGAAGGGTGGTTGGTTGAAGGGTGGGTGAAATAGGAATGATGCCTACATGCAAAGGGTTGACAACACACACATACAAACTCACAATTACCCAGTGGACAAAAACATGCACACACAGAGCGGTGCAGCTGTAGTGCTTCTTGGCCCATGGCTGTATGTAGTCATTAGCTGCTTTTTTCCACACAGATAATGAGCATAGATTGGATAGAAAACAGCCTGGCCATATAAACTCAATCTTTACTAGATGGACATTTATGTACACAAACACACACACAAGAATGAATATCGTGTTCTGACCTGTACAGTGATGCAGGACAAACCTGCTTTTGCCACTGGTCTGAAAAGGTTAATATCTGCCATCTGGCGCGGCTCCTTGGCCCTGCTCCAAACCTGTGTTGGAGGCAAGAAAGATTGGGTTTCTAATATAACTATGATTATATTATAAAGTTGCAGTAGAATTACTATGGGTTAGCTGAAATCTTAAAGAATGCATATGTAACTTCTGTCCCCAGACCACACAATTTGTGTCAACGTTTATTTCAGCGCTCTATCAAACAACTCCCAGTAATGAGAAAGAGTTGTTGGTACTGACCTGTCTGCCACACTGTGTAGGTAACTTCTAGTGGCTCTTAAGGGCCAGATGTTTTGAAAAATGGACATGGATACAGACAGTGGACTTGTGCACGTTTCTGCATTGGGGTCAGCATATGCCAGCATGTTCACACGTTGCTGTGCAGAAGATGCATGTGGTCTTTGGACATGATAGTTTGGGCTTTATCAAGGGACACCAAGCCACACCAAACCAGGTTTGAGGGTTTGGGACAAGAAGATAAACTAGAGTTTTTCTGGTCTGTCTGTGAATGTCTTTTTTTTTTTTTATTAGCCCTTAATTAATTTGCAAGATAATAGTAAAATAATAGAGAACTAAATGGATAAAAAGGCCAACACTTCCCTTGGCCATTGACAGTCTCTTAATTAAACCCTGAATGATAAAAGGCTTGTGCTAGGTCCACCCTTGAAAGAGCAGTGTGTGTCAAGATGGTTAGAGGTTTGAACCTCTGTCAGACCCAGACTCAGATGAAGAGTCTGTTGTGCACCAAAATCAGCTAGTTGATAGCTAGCAGACAACTAGCAGATGTAGCAGTTAGTGTAGGTTATCTTAGTTAGCATCTTTTACTTGTTTTTGTTGTTTGCTAGCTTGTAACTGGCAGTGATGGCCACAGGGTTAGTGGTTGTACTAATGCAAACTGGCACTCTGTACTGACAAAGTTTTGGGTTTATTTTGCCCCCCTCCCATCACTGCAGGTTGACAAGATTGGTTCCTTAAGCATGCGACGTACGAGTCCCTGACTGTCTGAATCCATGTTTCTGTCATTGGTTCACTGCAGTTCCGAGGTGGAAATATGCAGCCATGGTGTAGGCTGCTTATTTTCCCATGATATGTCTTGTATTATATCAAAAAACTCCATCTGGACATGTGAAGAAGGTAAAAAACTTGATTTTCATTGGAGGGGGTCTTCAATAAGTTAAGAGAAGCTTAAGAGCAGCTGAAAAAAAGCAGACGGCTTTTTTGTTGTCTTGACAGTCACTTACTGTAGGAAATATCGTCTATGCCAGAGAATGACCTTTGTCTCTGTTCTGTGTGTAAATTCAGAGAAGGATAGAGAGAGAGAGTGTGTGAGAGAGAGAGAGAAAGATAGAGAGAGAGAAATCTGGCCACTTTTAATCGCAGGAGAGACACCCCGTGTGAGCGATAGAGAGCTGTGACAATCCACTTAGTGCGCTCTGTAATCTGTTTAACCATTTAGTGAGTTGTTAAAGGAGTATGCAAACACTCACTCTCATAATAAAAACACACACACACACACACATATACACACACACACTAGACACAAGACACTCTGCAGACTTTAGTGGTGCACAGGACAGTCTGCTGCCTAAACCGGGTAGCGATTCAGTTGTGTTGTGTTTGTCTGTGTGTGTTGATGTGTTTGAGAGCTGCTGTAGGCACTGAGAGAAGCCAGGCCTGGAGCGTGATGACAGAGACCAGACCCGGCCAAATAGAAGATCCCCCCCAATCCAATTACCCTGTTCCTCTCTTTTATTCTCCCCTCTTCTCCCCTCTCCTCTCCTCTTCTCTCCTCTTCTCACCTCTTTTTACGGCCCTGTCTTAGCAGGAGCTACTGATGGCAGTTCTGGCTGCTGTTGAAGTGGCTGGCTGCTCTACTTTATGGATCAGAAGAGGATGCAGGAAGGATTATAAGCAGCAGGTTATGAGCAGCAAACATGACAGGCCAGCTCCGATTTAGGAGGGTTATGTAAATGTGCTTGTCGACAAAATATGTTTTTCTGCTCTCAGTATTTTCCCCTCTCACTGGAAAAGCTGGGTAGTTTGGTTTGGAGGAAGCAGAGTGGTGTTGAAGGCAGTGAGAGAAGCTTAAAGAGAGGATTGTTATGGAGAATGATGTGTAAAAGAGACACACCATTAATGTTTAATTTTCTCCAGACTCCAGTGCTTATTCATCTGCACCAGGGGCAAGGAAAGGTGTTGACTGAAGTCTTTATGAGAAAGGCTGAGAGTGAGAATACATTATAGAAAAAGAGATGTTCTTTTTAGTTGGAGGGAGCAGACAAAGTAACATGGAGAAGAGACAGACAGACAGAAGAGCAGAGGAGAGTTCTCCGTTAGCAGAGAGCACCTTTCGTCATGCACTTGACCTCCGCTGCTCGGAGACAGAAATACGGCTCTGCAGCTTTTGCCTAATGGCATTGATCATTACAAGAATACCTCCCTCAGACTGGGGGAGCAGCATTTCAGACCTACAGTTAAGTACCATGACTCAGTAGTGGAAGTAAATATCGCCTGAGAGAAGCATCTAATAATCATTCTCCATGGAGGTCTCGAATCAGCAGCCATTTTCACAGTATTTTCTTTCACAGAGAAAAGAGCTGAAACAATGGAGTTATGAGTGCAGTTACCAATCACACGCCTGTGCATGCTTGATTGTGACGACTTAAGTACTTATTTGTGTCACTGATTGACTCTGCGGTCTCACACGGCTCAAATTGAACATCGAGTAGCCACGGGAAAGTTATGAAGCTATGAAGCCTCTCCCTCCCCTCGCTCCCTCCCTCCCTCCCTTCCTACCCATTTAGTCTGCCACTTTTTCAGCAGAAGTTTAGATCTCTGGGCCGATGTTTAATTCATTTGTACTAATGTCTCGCTCACTCTTGCTCTCCTTCACTCTCATGTGCTCTGTCTTGCTCTCTCGCCAGACTAGTCCCTGCGGTTCTCTAATAGAGTTATTTTACCTTGTGTCTCACTCATTCTCCCCGGCACACACACACACACACACACACACACACACACTGCTGACTCTTTTCTGCTGTCCACTTTTTGTCAGTAGGGCATATGCAGTTTTATTTTTGTAAGATATATCAGCTCTACTGTGGGTTAGTGTGATACGGTTAAAGTCTCAGAATATATATATATTCTTTAATTTTACGATATCGGCATGTATCAGCAAAAATTGGCTAAAAACAATAATATAATCAAATTAAGAGCTGAGGTGCATTGTGACACCAAACTCCTCATCTATATAAAACAAAACTGTCATCTTTTAATTATTTTGCTCGTAATCATTAATTTGGACAATAAAAATATGTATAACAATAACAGAAGATCAAATTCTGCTGATAAGTGATGTTATTGCATTAGCACCAGCTCTAGCTCAGATACCTTCAGAGTAAGAACCTTGATAGCATCATGACGATGCCACTCCTTTCTCAGATCTGTTTATGTTTGTCACTGGTATCAGTTAATTCTTGAGACACATTGGGTTTGGGAATAGATATAACAAACAACAAATCAGCCTGTACAGTTTTGTGCCACCACAAACTCCTTCATTTTGTTTCTGGTCTTAAAGTTTAAGTAATGCCTTACACTTATAGGTTTTCATTCTTTTCTCTCCATATCTTTCTATCATTCAACCTTTCTGTGTTATTTTTTTTCTTTTTTTTTTTAATGTACCCATGCCTCTCTGTTTCTGCCGCTTTCTATGCCCAGATCTGACGGCATGGAAACTATGTACAGTTGTGTATACATATCTTGGGCACTGCTCTCTAATCAGCAGAGTGAAATAATTCACTTCTCTTTCTCCATGCACACACTCATCCACACAGACCCACTGAAATCTGTCAGGTCTGAGCTCTATGTGGAAAATGTTTTTAGGGAAAATGGTCTTTGACTCTTTCAGAAAATGAAAAAAAGCACAAATCATCGAGTTAAATTTTCAAACACATATTAATCAGAATGACTAATGCTGTAGGAGCCAATGTTATGGCACACATGTTTTTTCAGGTATACATATGACACAATTACTGTGTGCTGAGTGCATTTAAGAGGAGACGTTGCTATGTGGTCATACTGTATGTTGGCATCTCTGGTGTAGAAAGTGTGCATGAATACACTGAGCATGGAGTAGTACTTTTCTCCACAAAACCCTTTTGTTCATTAAGCAAAAAAAGCCACATTTCTCAAGTGTTAAATATTGTCTGAACACAAAAGGCAACAAGACATCTGCCTAAATGAAATGGTCTGAAACTAGCAAAATGCCAGAAGAAGTAAACAAGACTGTGACCAGACATTCAAAGCAACTTATGGTGTTTAATGGTTGACACATTTTGGTCGACACCCAACCCTGTTATTGAGCTGACGGCATTAGTTCCAGGCCTTCAGAGTAGGATTTTGTTTGCATGGTGTCAACCACTGTGTCCCAGGCACCTGTGTGTGCATGTTATTCTTTGCTCTGTTCGTTTGGTTATTTGTTATTGTGTGAGACTTGGGTTAACTTTTCTTTGTACCGCTTTTCCTTGAAGTCTACTGACACACATGCACACACACGCACACACACACACAGACGCACACACACACACACAGAGAGTCCTGATATCGCTCCCTTTAGGCCAGACTGCAGAGCGCTTGGGGCCATGTTGTTTTGTCTTCTGACGGACAGACAGAAAGAGAGAAAGAAGAGAGACTTATCCTGGCCAGTGATTACGCCGGTGTGACACCACAGACATGGAGGTGGTGGGGGTGGGGGTGGGGTAGCGGGTGGTGGTGATGGGGGTGGGGGTGGGGTAGCGGGGGGGGGGGTGGGGGGGGGGGGTGGGGGGGGTGGTTCAGTGCATGAAGAGAAGTGAAAAAGGCACTGTAGAAAACGGTGTGTTGATGATATGAATAACAATGTACGCGGCGTGTCTCCCTGGACCCTGATAACCTGCAGACCAGAGCCCAGTCCCTGTGACAGGCTGGCCTTTGTGGCCACTTTATCCCGCCTGTACACTTGTAACGGGAGCCGGGATAATCGCACCTAATCTAATTTAGGCTAAAGAGGGCCATGACTGAGGCTGGCCAGAAGCAGACTGGGCACACACACACACACACACACACACACACACACACACATCAGCAAACACAGCTCAGCAGCAAAATCCTGTTTGCATCAGAAAAATAAGGTTGTCATATTGATTATGCAGATGAGGGACTAACGGGGGCTAACTGCCTCTCGGCCAGCCGGCTACAGCTGACACAGGCTAAAGAGAGGGATACAGAGAGAGGAAGAAAGGATTAGAACAGGTTTAGTTCTCTGTTTTCTTTCTACCATTTTGCTTGTACCACTTTAAGGTTTAGAACAGCATTGTCCTCACTGCTACTTTCTTACTTGGTAAGGTTGAGGCTGATGGTGTGTAAGGGAAGTTTTTAGCGAAGAAAGGTTTTTAGTATTAAGTTAACTAGCCGAAGTTGAAGTCCACTAAAAAATCATCCTTTGTAACAAATGAAATAACTTGAAAATCACCCATAATTTTACATTTATGTTCAGCAACAACTTGAAATACAGTCATGGCATTGACACATGGACAAATAAGAAAACAACACAAAAAAAGACAGATTCATATATGCTGTGAACAAATGAGTAAGAGAAAAGAAAGAAAAGAACCGTATAAATCCACATTTCTTTGTGCTGCAACTAATGATTAAATTCATTATTGATCAGTGTGTTGATTGTTCTTTTGATTAATCTGTGTCAAAAATATCGTGACTTTGGGCTCTTACAAGTTCTAATAGTTTTAATATGTTTTGTTTCGTCCATGTAAGTGTCCAAAACTCAAACTCAATGATCCAAAACTTAAAATTAAAATCATACACAAGACAAAAACCAGTAAATCCTCATGTTTGATGGGCGGGAACTAGCAAATATTTGACCTTTCTGCAAGATTAAACAACTTAAATGATGAACTGACTAATTGTTACCTTGGTACAGTTGCATGTAAGAACATGTTGTGAATACATGGCTCTTAATAACCTGTCTGTATGCACAAATACATGGGTTCCTGTATATGTGTACACACTTGTCTTCAGGTGTGTGTGTGTGTGTGTGTATTGTGTGCGCAGCCAGCCGGCAGCCAGATTGCTATTTCCCCCCTCTGCCCCTATAGAAAGGCCTGGGTATTCTCTGGATGAGGGTGTGATGTACAATTGAAGGGCAGGATTGAAACTGATTACCTTGTTAACTCCTGGCACCCACTGGCAGCTTGAAATAGACCTGAGCGCCAGGGCCTGATTTGCAAATGAATTACCTCTCGCCCGGCCCTCCCCTTCCCCTCCCCTCCACTCCCCCGTCTTCCTCCATCCCTCTCGTTCTTTCTCTGTTTTTTTTTTTTTTGTCCATTCGGTGCCAAGATCATCTTTTTATATTGTGCCATGACAGATGCTGGGCCGGGCTGCCATTGTTCCCCATCAGTTTTTCTGGGGCCTCGAGAAGCGCCAAAAGATTTCCACATGTGATTTTAACACAAGCGTCCCCCCTGCCGTACAGCCCAGTGCTTTATTCTTTGTGTACCAGTACTGCAATCTACAGAGTTTTGGAGCAGGCGGAAATGTTGGGGAGTATCATTGTTTCGGTCTCAATAATGGAGAGGCATTTCTCTGATTAGGAAAGGTTCTAATTGGGAGGTATGAAAAGGACTGCTGGCTATTGAAGAAACCGCGGGGAAATTGATTGCTCTCCATGTCTCCCTTTTGCTTTTTCTCTCTCCGTCTTTGTCCTGCTCTCCCTCTATGTAACACACTAAAAAGAAGTCAATTTTCTTTAAAACTTGGCTGCAGGATTTAATTCCCTTCAGCACCAAGTTGGTGTGTATAGGCTGAGAAGAGGGAGATATGGGCAGTCCTTTGGGAGACACGCTTGGTTTATGATGTTTTATGTGTTTGAATATACGTATGAGAGTCCTGAGCCCTGACTCAAAATGAGTTAAAGATGGTTCCGCAACCATGTCCTTCAGATGCTTGATTTCCTTTGTTTATAAATGTTTTTTCATATTCAGAAAGAGACTAACGGCATATTTTTGATGCCATGGTTTCACTCTAGTGTTGGAGAGCATTCAGATTTATACATTGTGTATTTTTAATAAAATAATATAGTCATGTTGCTTTGACTGGGACAGTTGTTCTTTTTTCAAGAGCTGTCATCACTACAAACAAACACTGATACATTCAGGCCACAGTGGTAGTTTGACTCTCCTCTATAACCCTTCCCTTCCTTATTCATAGCTGTCCTGACAAATTCTTGTTTATGATTTGAATTGTGCTTTTAATGGAGAGTGTATCATCCTGCTACCTTGGTTTTTCACTTAGCGCTGCACCTTGTTGTGATTCTGTTTGTCATTTCGTTTGGCAGTGATGCAACAATACATTGTATTATTGTTGATGGCGTTTGTTATTGTCATGTTTTGCTGAAGTTTGTTTAGAATAGCATCTCAAAATGTTTGCGTAGATTAAGTTTGGAGGTACTGCAAACACAGAAGGTTCAAAAGTGCTCATTAATGAAATGATGCTCTGTTGCAGAGTGACAAAAGTCCTGTTTTATAATGTGAATACTGATGATAATGTTAAATAATCATGCAACACAATCTGTTTAAGTAATACACATCAAGCACTTTCTTTCCATGTCCAGGTGTCAAACATGGACCACGTATGAACAGGTGTGTGTGTGTGTGTATGTGCCTGTGTGTGTTTATCAAAGGGAGCAGAAAGGCCAGGCATAAATCAGCTTCTTCCTTTCTTATTCCTCCTTTTCTGACTTTTTTATTGACTGCACTTAACCCTCCCTCAGAGAAACATAAAGTGCAGAATTTGTTAGCCCCGTTTTTAATGGACTGCTTTTCTCTACCATTTTGGGATTATGCTAAAGTACAGCCCCCTCCACTAGGAAGGGGGGCTGCTTGTGTACCTGCGTGTGTGTGTGTGCACATACTGAATTACATAGAAAGCATAGAAGCATAAGTCTGTGTTTTGTTCCCTCTTGTGTGTTCTGCATGGAAGAGTGACAGCCCCTGACTTACCCCTGCATTATCCCTTCTTGTGCGTGTGCGTGTGTGTGTGTGTGCGTGCGTGTGCGTGTGTCCCTTCAACCCTGCTCTTAGCTGTATAAAACCCTAAGAGGTAGCTCTGATAGTACACACACAAGAATACAATTTCAATTTCAATTGGCAGCCCTGTTAAAAAGGAGCTATGGAGATGGCAATCAGGCCTGCAGGAAAGCTGAGCTCCCTGTATGATTGTGTGTGTGTGTGTGTCTGTGTGTCTGTCCCCATCCTTCGACTGCTTAATATCAAGCTTTTCCCTTCTATTAGTTAAACAGGCAGATGTCACTGATGTGGACTGTGTGTTAGTGCATTGTGTGTTTTATTATTGTGCGTATTAGCGTGTGTGTTTGTTTGTGTGTGTGCGAGAGTGAGTATGCTTACTCTGGTGTCCCCATCACATCAGCTCTTTAATAAATATGCCTGCCATTCTATCAAACAACATATGAATGCTCAATGACACGCTTGACAAGGCATGCAACTGTGGCAAATGGGGTACACACACCCATATCCACACACACACGTACACACACTCTCTTATGAATGCTGTCTCTTTCAGAGCATTACAGTGTCCTGTCTCCCCTTTGCTGCTTCTCTTTTCTGCTCCTCTCCTCACTATCTGTGACTGATATCAGGTTGAGGGCTGAGAGGCTGCTGAAGGTCTAAATGTTATTTATGCCAAGTAAAAGAGATGGGTACACTTGAAGGAAAAAAAGTAGAGTAGTACTAACAACATGGTCATAGGTTTGTAATCTCTTCTTTGTAAAAAGTTATATGTGTTCCAGAATAATTTCCAGGTTAATCACTAATGATATTAAATAACTGTTAGTTGCAGTCCTTAATTCAGCAAATGGATTTTTAGTCAAACTTGTCAGCCTGCTACCATGACTGTCACATTTACAAGTGTGAACTTTTGCTATTTTTGTTGGTAAATTTCAAGCATGTGAGTGCGAAGTAGTGGACAGTGAAAGGGTTAAAGCTTCCACACACAGGACAGCAGGTCTGAGAGGTAATGCATGGCTGATGAGTGCTGGGCTAATGGGCAGCTCTGTCAGCTGGAAATCAAATGACTGCCTCTGCATGTTAAGTCCCTCTGTCGCCTCCATTGACTGACTAAAGATATTCATCTCGGCCGTGTCAAGGGGTGGCGGGAGAGGAGGAGAAAGAGGGGGGTTCAAGTAAAGAGAGAGAAAGAAAAAGAGAGGGGGTGAGGGAAAGAAGGGCAGGGCATCTTAGAAGAACCTGAAGACCTAATGCAATTATTAGAAACTTGACCACAAATGACAACTCATCTGGTGCTGGCTCTGTAATTAATTGTCTGCTAGCAGGGGCGCAGGGGTTTGGGAGGGTGAGTGGTGGGGAGGGCGGGGTTGGCGTGGGGTGAGGGAGAGAGCGGAGAGAAGGAGACGCAGGCGGGAGGTTGGGAGAGGGCAAAATGACAGGTGAGGGGAGACACAGGGAGAGAGATGAGGTAAGACGAGGCAACAGCTTAAAAATCCTCGTTAGAGTGCAAGAGACAGAAAAGGGTCTTGGACACAGTGAAACAGAACATGCACTGTGAGTGATGGAGGCAGAAAAAATTCTACGGAATAGACGACGAGAGGAAAAGAATGTGATTGAAGTGGATAAAAGAAGGAGAGAGGAGAGGGGAAAAAAAGGAGCTGGAATGAGAAAGCAGAAAAGTGCCGACAGTGTGATGGATCCAGCTACCATGTTAAATTGGTCAGTATTGACCTTGCCAGGGCTCAGTTTAACACTCACACTTGTTTGTCCAGTTTTACTTAATTGACCTCAGATAACTAATTGCCATTTCCTTGAAAAAAAAAGAAAAGTACATTACTCTTTCTCGTTCTGCTCCCCCCTCCCTCCCCCACCTCTTCATTTCCCTTTCCTCTGTTAGCCCCTCTGTCTTTCTGGCTTGCAGCTATTTCACAAGGAAAAAATAGGTAGTCCGCACACAAAATCTTACAAGTTTGCAAAACATTTAAGAATGCAACCTTAAGGATCTTTATCAGGCAAAATGTTGTGTCATTAAATCGTTGAGTGCTCACACTATTCACTGTGCAGACTGGCTCTCTTTTTCATTTACAATGCTGTTTGTCCTGCACTTGTATCCAACTGGGGTTGGATGTGCACAAATATCAGCCCTCTTTCCTTTTGTAGTTATTTCAAACCTGTTATTGTTTTTTTATTTTTCATATTTTTTTTAGAACAGGTGATGTTCATTCTGAAGACCAAGGTCCTCTATAATGCTGGTATTTGGTGACAGGCCCTGGTATTATTAATGTTATTAGTAACATCTGTTCTTTTCCTCCTGTAACAAGTCAGAATGTCTGCTGTGAAAAAGACCTGTTATACCAATATATTCCTACTTGAAGTGAATACCCAAATGGACAGACATTATATTCAACTGACAGACTTCTGTCTAAAGCGACTTGCATTTGTTGACTGGTTTGAGGTTCAGTTAGCAGGGCCCAGTCTCTCCACACCATTACAAAATGACTGTTGGCAAGCTGATTTTTATAGCTGCTGCAGGAAACAATAGCAGGTTTTTAGGCTGTATTCTAACTTACTTGCAAATGAATACATTAATATTCATACTGTATATATCGCACTAAGTAAGTTTTTAATGTGTTAAGTTCAGTTTCTTCATATATGTGATCAGTGACATGACTGCCATGCCTTCTCAACACGCCCAACCTGTCACAGTGTATCACAAATCACTGTCTGTGTGCTTCATTCCTGCCTTTCCATGTCGTCACCTCATCTCTCCTTCCATCACCCCCCCCCCCACCCCCCCCCCACCCCCCCACCCCCCCCACCCCCCACCCCCACCCGCTGCGTACCAGGCCTATAATGTGCTCCTATGGTTGTAGTAAGCAGGCCACAGTGTCTCTGAGGCCTTGTGCTACACCACCATTACTATCTGGCCTGCCTCCACTACAAATTGGATGAACAGGCACTGACACATTTTCAATATTATTACATTAAACCAAGTGGATTTTGATTGATAACCTAATATTGGCCTAATGCAAAACATCAATCATGGCAAGTATATTAATTATTTAATATTGTGGCGTAATTCAGAAATCGATGCTGCCTCTGCGTTGAAGGCACAGAGTATGGAGGGAGGGAGGGGAAGAGGGAGATAAGGAGAAAAGAAAAGCTCTGTCCCTGAAGACCTCAGCAGATTATATGATGTTTTGAAAGAGAGATGAGGATGTAAAATGGTGTGTGTGTGTGTGTGTGCGTGCGTGCGTGTGTGCGTGCGTGCGTGCGCGTGCGTGCGTGCGCGTGCGTGCGCGTGCGTATGTCAGCTGTGTGTGTCTAATGGATAGAGCAATCCCTTCGGCCCTGGTGCGGACAGTGCTGGACAGCTTGCCCTTGATGAAGTCCGGACAACAGATGAAAGAGTGGGAGAATAAATGCAAGTGAAGAGCTTAATAAAGGTTGAATCACAAAAATAAAAGACAGAAAAAAAGATGTGGTCATAAAAAGGGTGCGAGAGGAGAGAGGGGGATGAAAACAGTGAAGAGAAGAAATGGGCAGAGGAGGAGGGATCGAGCGGCGCGTCTCCCCTGTGTTAGATTGTTTCTCACTAATTGCGCTTCATTAGCGGATTACACACACTGTCACCACGGTAACAAATGTCTTGCTGTCTGGTTGCCGGGCTCCCATCATGTATAATGAATGTGGCGGGGTGTTTGTCAGAATGTAATGTAATTACAGCTAGATGAAGTTTGCCTTAAGTGGTTGACTTGTCTGCATGTGGCTCACTGACAGAGCACAGAATAAACAAGCAAACATCCTTTCTCCATCACTTTTTTCTTCTTAGATGTTGAAATGTTGATGATGTGGGAAAGTCTTAGGTTTGTGGTCACACTAGGTTTGGCCTGATGGATGGATGGATGGAGAGGGAGATGGATAGTGGAATGGAGGGAGAAGGGGGTGGAGGTTGGGATGGATTAGACAGTATGTAATTTTAGAGATGGTGTAGATTTACACTGTGATGCTGCTGGCTGCATTAGCAACTGAAGCCTGTCGATAAGCCTTCCTCCCTCTCAGCACACACACACACACACACACACACACACACACACACACACACACACACACACACACACACACACACAGTGAAACTCCATGGCCAGGGTGGAGTTGTCAGTAATGGGGGCCAGAGTTGGAATGGGGGGGGGGTACTGGGATCGGGGACGGGGGCTGTTTGTGTTCTCTTGATCTTTTGATTTCCACTGCTGCAAATTTGAAATGTGCCAAAATTGCATCTATTATTTACTGCCAATTTGCTCTTTTTAAAACCGACTGCTCCCCCCTCTCCGCCTCCACTTCCTCGGCTTGCCATTCTGCTGTTGCTACCCTGATAATCATACGCACATTTTTTATTAATTCACAGATAATAAGCTCCCACTTCTTTCTCTGTAGTTGGAAATTATTATTAGGTCTGCCAGCAGTGTGGCGACAGTATTAGTCCACCTCTGTCTGGTGTCGATGCAAACACACACAAACACATGCAGCACTTTGGTCTGAGAGATTAACAATTAAAATAATTCCTCACAAGTCTTTCTTTTTTCCTTTTGATTAACCAAAATCTTTCTGATGTCATTAAGATCAGTTTATCTAACAACCATTTCAGTCCTGCTTACTCGATAACTGAAACAGAAAAAGGGTTTGATTATGAAAACTGCCAACTTAATTCCAGCTAGAGCTGATTGGAACTATTAGTCAATTTATTTGTTAACAGAAGATTAATCTGCAACCATTTTGATAATCAGTTTAAGTTGTCTTTTAAGCAAAAATGGCAAAAAAAAAAAATACTGGTTTCAGTTCCTCAAATGTGAATATTTCTGATTTGCTTAGTTTTTTTATGAAAGTAAACTGTTTGCCAGGCACAACAGGACAGTTAAAGACATCAGCTTCGTCTCCAGAAACTTCTGATGGACATGTTTTACGATTTGCGGAAAATCTATGAACCAAACAATGTATTGAGTGATCGGGAAAATAATGGGGAGATTAATTAATAATAAAAAAAATTTGTTAGCTGCAGTACCAATCACAGCAAGTCAGAATTAGCCACAAGGAATGCTCCAGTCATATGTGTTAAAATATTCAGAAATGTTCATAAAGCACACTTGAATAGAGTTTGTTCTTCTGTCTCTCATGTATGTATTTCTGTGTGTGTGTGTGTGTGTGTGTGTGTGTGTGTGTGTGTTTGTTTCCCCCCCCCCCCAGTGGGTGTGTGTGTGTGTGTCTGCAAAAATGCTCTTTTTATTAAATGACATTTTGTGTTGGCACTTTATTTACAGTGGGGGAAATGTGTTGTTGTGTTGCAGGGACGCCGGGAACATCAAAGGCAGATTAGAACATCTGGTAAGTTCTATTCAACACCCCCCCCATTTATCTCCCCCCCCCCCCCCCCCCCCCCCCCCCACACACACACACACACACACACACACACACACACACACACACACTCTTTGATATCTGCATTCCTAATGAAACCTCCGGAATTGGAGCTGAATACCTGCAGCTAACAGGCAGGGAGAGAGACACAGAGAAAACAGCGATAGAGGGAGGGTAGTGTCTCCCCTAGGGCCTGGTCCAGCTTTTATATTAGTGTTTTATTTATCCCCAGTTCTGCCCAAACACACGCATACAGGTTCTCCCTCCTTCTTGCATGTAGTTGTGTATATTTGCGTGCAGGATTTTTGCATTCTTATGTACCTTTTTGCTTGTGGACATATGATAGGAGTTTTTTTTAATTAATTAATTTATTTATTTTTCAGACTATTGGACACACACACACACACACACACACACACATACACACACACACACGCACACACCCTCCCTCTTTACCTTTCCCTCTCCCTCCTCCTGTCAGCATGGGGCCTTTCCTCAGTCTTCTCCCATCTATGAATCGAGGGCCTGCTGGAAATGCTCTCGTGGGACAGCCCTGAAAATTTAATGGCCAACGTTTCCTGGATTTCTCTTGCTATTTGCTTTAATACGGGGTCAGAGTGCCGTGCAACAAAGTGAAGAGGTTCTCTCTTCTCTTTTTGGGTGGGAAGGAACCATGGTTTGATGTGCCCCATATTCCAGGGGATGAATTATAGACAGGGGTCAGTGAGGGTCCCGGCTCTCTGTGGATGTCACATGCCCTCCCTCCCTTGTCTCCTTGCATACTAAACTGCAGGTCCCAGCACCCTACGCAAATGACCCGCCGCCCCACCACGTGCTACGCAAATGACCCTGAATATGCCACACAAATGACTGACCCTGAAAATTCAAGCAGTTCTCGCTTAACTCTCCACTTCAGAAAGCTGCAGATCAGATAAAGTTAACCTCAGATTACAACATTGTCGTACAAACTCTGTCGCACAATTATTCCTTAATGTTGTTATTCAGTGTATTCAGAACACTGATTGAAGTGGGAATAGACAGAAGTGTGGAGTGTTTTTTCCTGTGTTTTGCTCACTGTTTACATCAGTACAGTTTCAGCCTGCGCTCAAAGTGCATTCATGCTGTTCTTACATCTTACAGTTATAATACAGTTATAAAATATCTATCTAAAGCATTGCTCTCTGGTTTGAGAACTAATGACATGAAGAGAAGCAGTAGTTAGGTGCACAGGTGTTTTTAAGGCTGTCTGCAAAACCACTCTCTCATTCACTGGTTCACTGCTTCCAAATAACAGATACTCTGTAGTGACTGGTAAATTGAGATTTCAGACACTCTTGGACCATAATCATTTTGCGTCATGTTGAATTATATATAGGACACAATATTGTAATGCTCTAGTTTGGGTTTGGAGATGACTGTGGGTGGGTCTGGAGGTGTGATGGATGTAGTACTCCATAAATGGTGGTGTGAATTATTCAAGAGAGGGTTACATACATAAACAGCATTAATCAATATATGTATGGGCAGTTATATCTTGGCAAACATTACATAGCCTCTGTGTCCTGCTGAGATGAGTCTTCTATTAAAGGTATGTGGAGGAAAATGAACTCACTTTAATAAGTGATACTCAGTAGACAGTGCAGACAGATTTTTCATATTTACACTTCTTGAACACCTGTGTTCACCTTGAACTGTATAACTGTGCATCATATCAAATAACAGTAGTACTGTAGAGGAATGTAAACTAGATTGTCTTTTACACAGTCATGTTCTACCAAGGATTGGTATTGCACACATGAGTGTGTTTGCGTTAAGGTTAGGTTTCCTGGCAGGGATTAGCGCAGCTAGTTTGCATGTGCATGTATTTTTTGTACGGTTTTTGCACTAAGTGGACCTATAGGGACAGATTATAGCACGTTTGTATTTGATTCTTAGTTACTGCTGTGTCTTTATACTCATCAGGATAGCTCAGGAGTTAAACATTACACATTTACACACACGCACAAACACACACTGGTATGTTTGCCAGTGCATTTTTTTTTTTTGTATGTCTCTGGGAATTTGAATACCTGAATACTGAATGTTTGAATTTATGGGTGTGTTTATGCTTATGGGGAGATTGCACCCCAGTAGTCAGTTGCCTGGGGAGTGCAAGATTCTGATTACGATTCGGGACAGAGAACTGTAAATAATGGAGCTCGTCTCCCTCTGAGTTGCAGGGCTGTTCGAAATCCTGTTTCCCTCTACACCTCACATATATTTCTGTAGATTTCTAAACAGGCATTTATGACTCCCTGTTGATGTACTGCTTTTAAGATTAGTGCATCAACCATAACGACACTTAACCATGGTGTCACCAGCTTGTACCTGGTCTCTATCAAGGAGTCACTTCTTATTTTTACAAATAATAATTACTTCCTGAATTACTTCCTAGTTTAAAGCATCAACAGTGGTTTTCAGTAACTGAAAACTGTTTACTCGTAACAAACAATTATAATCTGCCAAATTTTCACAAGACGTGACAATCAAGTGTCTGTTCAAATTATTTTGGTGCTTGATTTTTCATGATGAACACTAACATTACCTCCTCCTGTTAACTTAACTGAATGAGTGAATGACTGGCACACTAATTGGGTGGGCAATTAAGATTTATGTGGTCTGAGGTTTGTTTTATTGTTCATGTTTGTTTTGTGTTCGTATTTCAGCAGATTGACTGAATCATACGATCAGTAGCAATGCAGAGAGAAAGACTGAAGTTAATTGCTCCCAGTGCTCCGCGTTAGTTTCGGCTTTTTTTATGTGCACACGCACATACACGTCTAAGCAGGCACTCATGAACACACATACACAGGCGCCCTAGTTTGAATTGGACAATTCCTTTCTCTGGGAGAAATAGAGCGATGGTGAGAGAGGTGGCCTACAGCAGCTAATCAGTCCAGATGCACAGCTTCTTAGAGCGAAGTAGAAGAAAGCCAGCAGCTTAATCAATACTTGAAGAATCAGCCTCATCAGGATTATTGGCTCAACCACCACCACACACACACTCTCCGGGGAAGGATAGAAGAAGCGAGGGGTAGAGGAAGAACATGGGAGAGAGGGGGATACTTTGTCGGTCTGGAGATGGGAGTTCGAATAGGACATGATGTTAGAGGGCAGGAAGGGCTGGTTCAGAGGTTAGTCTAAGGTTACAGGTTTAGTTGAGGTCATTTTTACAGAAAATGGAAGTGGGAGTTATGATTTGTCAGTGAATGGTATGCAGTTTTTTTGTCTTTCTGATACAGTGGAGATGTTTTATAAAGCATTAATAAGGTCCATTGAAAATAGAATAATTCTGCTTTTAAATTCATTATCAATTAAACAGCCACATTGTTTAAATGGAATTGTTTTTGTTTTTGTTTTTTTTAAAGTGAACTGCCAACTTTACCTCTGCAAAGTTGGCAAAACTCTCAAGTTGACCCATATTGTCTTAATGGTCTTGACATGTGCAAAAAAAGAAAAAAAAAAAGACTAAATTTTAGGTTCCTCACTGAGGAATCTAAAACTCTACAGCATGTTTTGAAGCAAGTAGGTTCAAAAGCATGAAGGAAAATTAGCTTTTACAATATTAGCAGGTGAGGCAGCATTGACTTTTCTTTTCTCCCTTTGATTTTGCTCTTGGGGTAAAGCTGCCCTCTACTCCTCATTTCATTGAAAAAAATATTGTACAGCAGCAACAATTTATTCATGAAAAGATTCTTTGTATTACTTGGAAGCTTGTTTGTCTTTTCTGAAAAGGCAGCGTTGGAAGTTGGGGGTTACTTAAGCTGATGCGCCATCAGACTGCTGTGCACATGGCTCGCTTCGGGGACGGGTGATGTCTTCTGAGTGTCCCATGGAGAGTTGAAGAGTTTACTGAGGCAAATAGCTTGGTTGGCCGACTGACAGATAGGGACCAACAGCTGTAGTCAGGACGGCAGACTCGCACCAAGAATGTGACGGACCCAGCATCACTGAATATGGCAGTGAGATGACCTCGAGCTGTCTCAGTGTAAAATACAAGAGGATGAGGAGAGTTCAGTTTCTTTTTCCCCATTCTGCCATTGTCTGTGTTGTCAAACTTTAATTGTTTCATCAAACACCGTCTTTATCTCTCTATGTATCTCTTTCTCTTTCTTTGTATTTCTTTGTCTCAGTCTGTCTCTCTTCCTCTCTAATATGACTGTAGAGGATAAGGAGGTAAAGAAGCCCGGAGAGAGAGATTCTGGACAGATAAAGGAAGGGGGGGCGGTGTTGATAATCGGCAAACAGATTTCCATGCTTATTACACTAATGATTTCATGATATTTGATGTGGCAGCGGGGGTTGGGATGATGTGGAAGCATAGATGGAGGGGAGGGGGTCTCCTCTCTCTCTCATCTCGACGGCGCAGCTAAATGATGGAGTAATTTAAGTGACCTCTGACTTGGGGCAGGCCCAGGCGTAATTGCATGTCATTCTGGCATGGGAAGGGGGGGGGGGGGGGCTTCCCCATCCACACCCCTTTCTTGCATATCACTTGTTTTTCTGTGTCTCCTTTTCATGTGTCCCCATCACTGTCTTTCTCTCCATCTTGTTGCCTGTCTCACTGTGGCTCACTCCCCGAGCCTTTCCCAAAAAAAACAAAAAAAAAAACAACACACCCCGCAAACAAAAGAAAGATTGCATTAATTTTCAAATGATGATATTACATTAAGCACAGAGATCTCATATATCAAAACGTGAGAACTACTCCCTTACTGTATGTGCTTCATCTTAATGGTATCGCTGGATGTCAAGGGCATGGAGGAAATTAAATCGGAAAGTGCAGATAGACCAAAGAAGATATTATCTCTGGATGATTGCAGTTTTGATAGGTATTCCAGTGAATTTCATTTTCTCCGGATGGGGAGAAGATGAGTTAGCCTGCACATTTGCTCATTTTTCTTCTACATGATTTATGTGAGTTGAGTATAAAACTCTCTCCTCCTTCCCCCTTCACCCCCAATGCCTCCCCCCTTTATCGGCAACACATACATGCATGTGCGCACACACGCACACACACACACACACACACACACACAGACACACACGCACATGGGGTTGTAAATTACTGCCTTTGAGTTGTATCTTGGCTGGGGCAGTTTACGTGAGTGTATGTATGCCTACTTTTTGTATGGTTGTAGGTGGGCAAACCGCAGTGCATGGGGTTTTGTGTATTTGTGTGCACGTGCATGTTTAGTCTGTGTGTTTGTACTTGTGTGTCTGTACGAATACACGCGCCCGAGATAGCAGCAGAGCCATCAGCGGGAATGATTCCAGGGAGACGGGGGAGTGTCATTACTCAGACTTGTTTACATTCTAAATACGTAATGAAATCTTGTTGGTAATAATGACGGGAATAAAAGTTTGGGAAATTGTAAAAGTGGTGAAGTTTGAGAAATGAGCCCCGGCCTGTGAAATAGCATTTGGGGGCAGGAAACGACATTATTATGCAGTGCTCCTGCCTGCCTGAGACATGAAGATGAACTGCTGGCGGGCCATAAAATGCTGTTAGCCCTAGCCTGAAGTATGGCACATTGTAAAAGAGCCCTGATCCCATATTGCCATTATATATAAAAGTATAGCCATACACAACATTATTTTTCATATAAGATGAGCTTAGATGCAGTGGCCCAGGCCCCCCAAATACAAACACTGATAGGCAGATTTTTTTTCCTCCTTATAAAATATATAAATAAACATATTGCCATGGAACCCATCTCTGCCCTGATCTTATAGACCTCGATATTAAAAACAGAAATATTGCATTTTCTAGGGGCTCTGTTTTCCCCTGTCCTCTTTTGGGTATGGGATATATCTGTGTGTTTGTTTGTGGGGCGGTGGGAGGGAGGGGGCGAGGAAGAGGAGGAGATGCAGAGGAAGCCTGAGCGAAATGCAACAAATGAAAGAAAATGGAAACAGATGAAGACTTTAAAAATATAATGAGATGAATATTGAGCATATCAACTCCAGCATAAAGAGAGTTTGTTGAGGTGGGCGGTGTGTGTGTGTGTGTGTATATTGAAACTGTTTATTGACAGATAATAATGGTTACAGTGGTGCAATTAAGATTTATGTCACAATGGATGGACTGATGATATCACTGATGTCCCACTGTTTTCTCAAGATGATTTTTTTTAAAGACATTTGAAACTGTCAAGTGAGTTTATCCAGAGTCTTTACTTTTTCAGTAGCATATGGGGAGCAGGAAAAAAGGGGATAACCAGGATGTTGCTACTTTTAACTGAATTCCTTCATGCAGGTTTTCAAACATCTGTTTTATATATTATAAACCTTGCAAGTGCATTTATATATAAATGCACTTGCAAGGTTTTGGGAAGCTGACTCTTCAGTAAGTTTGAGTGTGTGTGTGAGAGTGTGTAGACACATAGACAGAAGCTAAGAGGACATAGACAAAGGCACCAGTTTGTCTGGATGTTTTTTCATCCTAACACTTGGGCATACACCTTTTTTGAGAGATTGTATATAATTTGTCTTATCTCTGCACTAAGGAAATTAGAACTTGAAGTGGCTTTAAAACTAATAATGTTCAGTGATTTGTTGCTAAGTTTGTCAAAATTATGTAAGAGATAAAAGGACACAAAAGAATTTTTGTTATTGAGTACCTGGGACTACCTTCTCTATTGTAAGTTGACATTAACTTGGAGGGTTATAAAGGACTGTGAACAGGTAAATCACTTGTGGTTGCTCAGCTGGTGTAACTATATTTATATTTAAATATATTTAATAATACTTTTTTATTATTAATGAGTGAAACCTAATAAATCGATAATACTGTCAGTTTTGTTCTTATGTTGCCACTTTCAGTATTAATCTTCCAAAAACTTTGAACTGGATCTTTTTAGTCTTTCTCTTGAAATTGCTTTGTACATAGTGACATATACGTCTTGTGTTCTGCTGAGTTGTGGAGTTGTAGTAGAGATGAGATGAGCTCCACCGGCTGCTGCTCCTCGGAGCTGCTGGGTGATGATGGTTTACCGTGTCTGCCGACTCCAGAGCTCAACTAATCATCAGGAAGACCAGCCGTGCGTTACTCTCTCTCTGACCTACAGTCTCTATCTACCTCTTCATTGCTTCATTGTCCCACCCTCTCCCCTTGGTCTCCCCACTTTGTCAGTTTTGGTTCATTACTCAGTTGACCTAATAGAGTGACTTGAACTGACTATGTTTATTATGATCAAATGAAATGAATGGATAGACAGATTTTGTCGAGAGAGGATGACTGACAGTAACAGTGAGTTAAAGCAGAGACGTGTGTCCATGTGTTGCTATTCAACATTGCTCTTGTACTTTCTTTAAGTCTTTGTAGCAGTGGAGCAGTGGAGTTTTATTCTTGTCTGTTTATCTCCTGTCTGCTCCTGGTCAGTCATAAATTGACTCTTGTTGTTGTGTGGTCTGATAGACAGAGAGTAAATCACATGGTAAGACAGTACCAACCATCTGACCACAGTCTGGCCAGAGATGGTCTATCTGACCTTTGTTCAGCCTCTGGGTGTCTGCTCTAACAGGCATTAATTCATCTGCTGACCCACCATACTTTGCCTTGTCTGGTTGGCCTCAGGCCTAATAATGATAATAATAGCCCCTTGAACCAGAGCATGACTAGAAATAGATCAAATTGGCTGCTAGCAGTGGCTCATTATACTCAGTGCAGCATTGTTTTTACCAAGTGGGGTGAGGGTTATTTATTTTTCTAATGGGACATGTTTATTTTTGACTAATGGGACAGGCGCTGGGCGCTTAGGCTCAGTTAAGCATGTCTCAGTGTGTCTGTCATCGCTGTGGTGAGGTAAGAAAACAAGCTGGAGGCCTACTGTGAGCGTACTGGACTTCCTGTCACATTTAGGGCAAGAGTTAGCCTGAGTCAAGCGGGTGTGGGTATCAGTTCTTGGCAACAATAGCCCAGTAATAGTAGATTCGTTTATGACAGCTACTTGAAAAGGAGGATGTTTATGAAAGGGTGTTCCTTTACACCTCGGGAGAGAGAGAGGAAAAATACCTGCACCTGCACCATACATGAATGACTGGGTTTCATAAACACACATAGAACATTGAGACAGAGTTCCTGCTCTTATCGAGTGTTTCAGCCCTAAGGCTCAGAAGACAGATATCTCAAAGCCACACTGAAATACTAATTGCTAGATATTCCAACAGGGGGCAACATGTAAGCCGTTGGTATGCTCCAGCAGAGGTGCTGGTCAGATGGTGGCAGGGTAAGCGAGGATAGGAAAGTAGGCAGAGTTTGGATTTCTTTCTCAACCTCTGTACAACTAAGGGCAACACGGCCATTACTTAGTTAGGAAACCAGGTGGTCGATTAATCGTTGGGTTTGTAATGCCTCTTCTTGTTTACATGTGTTAGTGTCCTTGAGCGAGACGCTGAACCCAGAACTACTCTCAATGAGCAGGCTAACACCTTGCACAGCAGCTCAGCATCTATCACTGTGTGTGTGTGTGTGTGTGTGTGTGTGTGCGTGTGTATGCGTGCGTGCGTGCGTGCGTGCGTGCGTGCGTGCGTGCGTGCGTACGTGCGTGCATGCATGGGTGAAGGAGAGAAGCAGTTACTGTGGTACTATTAACCTGAGAACAGAAAAAGTACAAATACAGTCCTTTTACTATATGAATGGCTCTGTAACAACGAACCATTTAACAATAAAAGTCTAAACATTTCTGCTTTATAAAACCTATTCTCCTGATGGTTATGTCTGATCCTAACTGTCTCTGGTCCTCTCTATTTCCATATTCCTCTTCATCATCATCTTTTAATTTCTTCCTCATCTTCCCTCTATTTGTCTGCCATCTTTCCTGAGCTCTGAAGAAAACAAAAGCAACTTTGTGTCTGTCTTGTCTTTTGTCCCCCTCCGCCTGTTTCCCCATTTCTACACGGTGTGATAATCTAAAGCCCCTGTAAGGAAAGCACTGCTTATTTCCAACACACATTCCCACTTTACTCCATCCAAACACACACACACACACACACACACACACACACACACACACACACACACACACACACACAGAGAGAGAGTCCTCCTCCTGTTTTCTCATGTTTGTTTGTGTGTGTCGAAAAGGCACGGTTCTAATTGTGGGGCGAAGCCACTTCAGATGCAGTGGGCGCCTCTCTCCCAGTGGGGGGAACACAGATCTGCCTCTGGGGAGCACAATTAATGCCTTTTTATTGTTTACTAATGAATTACACACAGAGGAAGCGGGCATGCATGTGCAAATTAGAGTGAAAAATAGAGAGTTTGTTGGGAAGCAAAAACATGAAATGTCGTTTGTACTTGTGTCTGGGTTGTGTGTCATTATGTTTGCTTAGTTGTGAGCTGACTTGTGAGTACTTTTTACATTACTTGTGTTGATAATTAGATATTAATTAACCTGTGTCAGCGTCCATTTAGTTCTGTAGGCAGGAAGTGCTCACTTGTCTTGCTTTTTATCTGTTTCTCTCAAGATTTGTAACGATTAGTTGATTAATCAGTTAATTGATTGACAGAACATTGACAACTATTTCAATCATGAAATAGTTCTGTTAGGCATTATCTAAGAAAAAATACCAAATGATCAGTGTAGTAAACTCAATATGTTTTTGGACCATTAGTCTGTCAAAAAAAAAATTTGCTGGGTCGTTGCAAATTTTAACAGGATTTTTCACAATTTTCTGATATTTCATAAATGGGGATTAATCGATTAGTTGAAAAAATGATCTACAGATTAATCGATAATGAAATTCAATGCAGAATCACTCACTGCAAAAAACTGCTGTGATAGTCTCCACAAAAATGTCGCTCCAATCCTTGATTCTAAGGCAGGTGTTTTTCCATGTACTCTGACATCACTGATTAGTGTTGTAACAAAAGCAATTTGCTTGAAAGTTTTAACAGCAACAGACAAAGCAGCAGCAGTATCCTGTCTTGTGATTCAGTGTCTTGTTACACTCAAAGAGCTGGGAGCACTCTTTGTGTGTGTGTGTGTGTGCATTTAGGATGCACGGCCTTACGAATGCCTCAAGGCCAATGTAAACAAATGCTAATGTAATTATTGAGGGGGCGTCATAATAAACTGTAACTAAGATGATTGCGCAGCACACACAGGTTAGTTAAGCTGTGATGCGTTATTGCTTTCAGTGACTCGTACCAAGACTGATTTCCCTGTCGTTCTAATTGTTCAGCAGGCTAAGCCGTGCACCATTTAAATGGGTTCAAATCC